>NC_028639.1:50234590-50410749 GCF_001406875.1 Solanum pennellii | reverse complement strand
TTGGGGGGGGGGGGGGAGGATGGAATTGGATTCAAAATTCCCATTCGAAATTTGAATTTCTTCAAAAATAAGGTTGAAAGCTGAAAATTATGCCATTCTTGTCCCATTATTCAACAGAAAAACAATTTAAGCCGTTGGATTGAGAGTGATGGACAAAGGAGGTGTAAGATTGAGACACCTCAATATTCAAGTACGAGCGGAAAATCTGAAACGCGAGAGTGAGAGGGCACGCACGATGGATGCACGCTACTAGGTTGCGCGCGGCTGGTTTGCGACTAGAAATTTTGGTTATGTCTCGCTTTGCACATGAAAGGAGAAGAAGAACGCATACTCGATTGGAATGGGTTGTACGATTTTGTGGATCGGTTTTTTCGAAGAAGAAGAGAATGGGTTATAGGGGTCGGGTTGTATATGGTATTGTTATGCTGATGTAGGCTGGGAAAGTTTTGTATTGGGGTTTTTCTCTTGTTTTCTGGGCTGGGTCAGCTGCTGTTGTTGCCATATTTGGGCTGAAGAAAAGAGATGCGCTGGAATTAGAATGGAAAAATAGGTGGGCTAGAAATTGGGAAAAAAGGGACAAACAAAAATGGGTTAGATTTGTAATGGCAAAATGGCCATTTGAATTGCAATTATGACCAACGGAAATTACGAAGTTAGCCAAATTGAGTTTAATTAGTGAATTCTGCTAAAGATTAAATAAGACAAATTAACATAAATTAATTAGTGAGTTTCTTAATCTCAACAAAATAAAATAATTAACTTAATTATAAACTAGTGATTCAAAAATAACCATAATTTAAACTAAACTAATTTAATAGCATACTTACTAAAATTAAAATCTTTTTGAGATGATTTTCAAATATTTATGAAATATACCAATTATATCTATTAATCTATATGAAAATATATTTACTAATTATAAATAAAAAAAATCGACTAAGATTACTTAAAATGTTTAATCTATATGAAAATATATTTACTAATTATAAATAAAAAAAATCGACTAAGATTACTTAAAATGACTTTGGAAAGTATTTGAATTTTACAAAATTAATTATTCTAAATTGTTTTGAAATTAAGAATTCTTGAATTCGTTCCTACTGGAGAGGGTAAAAATTAGGTGTCAACAACTGTCCCTCATTTTACTTGGATTGATGCAAGAAATTCGAGGAAAATGAAATTGACAAAGCCAATTTTGACCAACCACATATTCAACTTTTAGGAAAAGGAATTCGTTACGAATTTTAGGAATTATAGCCGAGCCCTGGAATGAGTTTCCTTCATATCTCAGGCTATATGAGAATTCAGGCCATTTGTAGTTAGATAAGCTTGATTCTAAGCACGATTTGAAAGAATTCAATAGTTATCACGATACCAAATTATGATGGCACCAAAATGCTCGAGAATAAAATTTAACAGAGAATATTGGAGTATAGTCAAGTTTTCAATATTGAGCCCGCCTACATACCCTTAAACCTTAGGAATCAGGCTGTTTGTAGTTCAACTCGATCGGTAGAAAAGGAAATCTATTATGCTAGATAACCTTCAGTCCTAGAAGAGTAACAAATAAATCGAGTACGAAAAAGAGGCTTGCAACCTCTTAGCCATGAATGTGGTGCACTTTCACACCCATAATTAAGAACTTACACACACATAATTTTGGAGCTCTTGGTGCATTGTTACTCATATTGGAAAGCTGCTTCTGGTAGACGCCCAAAAATTTTGGATGCAAAACCGAAATCGACAAATCTAAAGAAACACCCACATGCCTTCTGACAGGGGTGTGGTTCGAATGTGGTGAAAGTCGCTCCTCAGCTCGCGTTCTAAGAGTTTAACCCTCTCTTTTGACTATGTCCCAGTTCCCTGCTAAGAGAAAGTTTCACGTTGTTCTGCATCCTAGTTAATGTCGTCCACAAATGTGGTTTGATTTGAGAATCATCCTCTTAGATGCTCTTGACAAATATTGAAACAACTTGTTAGTAGAAAATGTAAAAGGAAAAGTGGTAGTGTCTCTTATGATGCTTTTCAGTTACTCTTGATGTGAAAGATGTCACGTAAGTATGTTTAGTATATGCCTGTACACTCAAAGTAAATAACTAGTAGACATAATGCCGCTTTATCTAGAAGTTTGAGTGAAAAAATAAAGAAAGATCATTCATATAACAAATGAGTATATCTTAATGGATAAGCATAAACATTTTTTTTCAATTAAATGAGAAAATTAAAGAAGTATTTAGAATAAACGATAATGGATACCGCTTTCCAACACAATATGTCCATGACAACTCCTGATATGCCGAGGATTCGGAGATGTCATTGCTTGTTTTCTGCATGTCAAAGTACAGTGATATCTGCAACGAGCTAGCTAGCTCAATCATTATCCAACTATAATGAGGTGGATGGGTCGATGATTTTTCCAACTGTAACGAGGTGGACGGCTCGATAATAGTCCAACTGTAACGAGGTGGATGCTCGATAATATTCCAACTGTAACAAGGTGGATGACCAATAATATTCCATCTGTAACAAGTTGTATGACTCATAATAATCCAACTGTAAAGAGGTGGATGCTCGATAATTTTTTAACAGTAACGAGCTGGATTGCTCGATAATATTCCAAATGTAATGAGGTGGATGGCTCGATAATAGCTCAACTGTAACGAGGTAGATTTCTCGATAATAGTGCAACTGTAACGTGGTGGATGCTCGATAATAGTCCAACTATAATGAGGTGGATGATCGATAATATTCCAACTGTAACAAGGTGGATGACTCGATAATAGTCCAACTGTAATGAGGTGGATTTATGGATAATATTCCAACTGTAACGAGGTGGATGACTCGATAATAGTCCAACTGTAACGAGGTGGATTGCTCGATAATATTCCAACTGTAACAAGGTGGATGGATCGATAATAGTCCAACTGTAATGAGGTGGATGCTCGATAATATTCCAACTATAACGAGGTGGATGACTTGATAGTAGCCCAACTGTAACGAAGTGGATTGCTCAATAGTATTCCAACTGCAATGAGGTGGATAGCTCAATAATAGTCCAATTGTAACAAGGTGGATGCTCAACAATATTCCAACTGTAACGAGGTGGATGGCTCGATAATAGGCCAACTGTAACAAGGTGGATGCTCAATAATATTCCAATATAATTCAAAAATAAGAACCTGAAATGGAAAAACAAATATACAAACCACTTATGGGGTGGATCACCCAACAAAACTATATGCGAAAGTCTTCGATTGATTAATCAATACACATAATTCACTTATGGGGTGGATATCCAACAAGTTTGAATTTTAAATTTGACATTGTCAAAAAACACGTATACCCAAATTGCTACGCGAAAAACATACTAAAAAACTAAATTGACGTACATGCATGTCACTACTATGATTCTCTCTTTGAAAGACAGAATTATCGAGGTTAATGACTTAATTCCTTCACATGAAAATTAAAGTCACTCTTGTCTTCCTTGATAAACTCAATGGAATTTGAGTTTGTTGCAGTCATTCAATAGTTATCGAAAACTTATAGCAATTCGATAACTTTGTCTGTCAAGGAGATATTGCGGTCACCAACATCTATCTGATATGATGGACTCATTGATTTTCTCTTACAAAAATTCTAAGATAGTGTCACTTTTGATCATTTTCAAATTTGATGTCGATTTCACATATGATTCTGACTTTACCAATGCTATCACCTGCAAAGCTCGACACCAAACGTTAGTATCGACGATGAAGTAAAGAATAAAAGTAAAGTTGAAGAGCTAGATTAAGTCATTTGGTTTATTACGATTAGGTTATGATGAGACTAATTGTAACATTGATCATGACTCGTAACCAGCGATCCTTCAACACTTTGTTTCTTACAACTCTAAAAGAATCTATTAGTTTTTTGCTTCAATAATCCTACTACATAAAAAGAAACTTGTTAATAAATCACTTGAGGCAACACAATGAAATGAATATAAAATGAGATGGAAAGCTTTCTCGTTATGTTGATGAGGCCAAGAGAGGTGTAAACGATGTCTTTTTCCATGCTTGACAGCTTTGACATTGCCATTTTTGTGACTTCATTGTTCCTGCACTCAAAGAAAAATTCTTAGTTTGAAAGATTGATTTTTGTTGGTCTTGTCTTCATGATCCGTCTTGCAGTTGGCTTAGATGTTCTTCCATCCTTGGTAAGACAGTTTTGATGGAATTTTTTAGGACCCTCCTCAAAAATCTGTCCCAATCAAAAATATAAAAGAACTCTCGTAACTTGCTTTAGTTAATTCTGAGGTCGCTCATTTCTGAATTTTGAGGCCCCTCCTCAAAATTCTGTCCTAGTTTGCCTCGATAATAATAAGTATCAGAATTCTAACAAAATGACATTTTTGTGTGGAATATTTGATATCATCTCAAAAAATTTGTCCCAGTTGCACACTTCCACATGATTTCCAACTTGATTCTCCATAACATGTCATCTCGTTGAATTTTGAGATCCACCCAAAAATCTAGCCATTTGAATTTTGATATTTCAGTCTTGACCTGTTCAAGAAGTCCATCTTCGAATAAATTTTTGAGATCCTCTCAAAAATTTTGTCCCAGTTTTCATTATAATGAGAAATAAAATTTTTATTGGTATATGACTTTGCTGTTGTGGTGCCTACGTATCCCGTTAAAGGAGGAATCAGGTCAAACGTAGTTTCACCTCTCGAGGATCGAACAGAAGTAGAAAATTAAAATAAGGAAACGATCGAGGCCAACATAGGCTGCCTACGTATCTCATTTTTGAGAATTCAGGTCGAACGTAGTTCAAATACAAAAAGAAATATTTAAAGGGGATAAAGGAGTGACCGAGGCCGACATAGGCTGCCTACGTATCTCATTCTTGAGAATTCAGGTCAGATATAGTTCATTTACAAGAAATGTGTGATAAAATGGGGGGAAAAGGGTTAAAAAATTTTCAAAAGAAAGGTAATAAAAACTTCATATGTAGAATTTTTTCCAATTTTGGGCATTCTTCTTCTCGACCTTTGATGATGAATATCTTCAGATGACTCAGTTCAGAAATGTCTTTCTCACTCTTAAGCATCCAATATGTTATCCCTTGAGGTGGTTTCATCAATATTGATAAAATTGTTGTTGATAATTTTTTGTATCTTGTGCTTCAAGGTTGAACAATTCTCTGTGTCGTGTCCAACGACTTCTGAATGATAAGCACATATGTGATCAGCCCTGTAAAATTTTCCCAAAGGATTGGCTAGTCTTCATTCTATAGAATGGCGCATGCCCATTGTTTTCAACCTTTCATAAAGTTGAGTTTGAGATTCGTATAATGGTGTAAATACGTTAGGATTTGGAGGGGGAAATTTTTTCTCATTGACATTGTGGTTTTGATTTTTTCTTTGGGAAGCTGACCGCATATGGGTAATTGTGACCATAGATACCTTTTTCTGCTTTTCCATTTGATATATTCATATCATTAGTTCTTGTAGCTTTTTCATTAGCTCGCAATACGGTAAGGTTTGTGATCTTTCCAGTCATGAAACCATCTTCCAAAGCTTCTCCCACTTTGACGATCTCGACAAATTTTTGTCCCATCATACACAACATTATTTCATAGTACTTAGGCTCTTGGGTTCGAATAAACATTTTAGTGATCTCACGTTCGGTTATGGGAGGTTGAACTCTTGCGGCCTCTTTTATCCAATGAAGAGCATACTCTCGATAATTTTCTGTAGACTTCCATTTTATCTTCTCCAAGTAGTAGCGATCTTGGGAAACTTCCACATTATGTCCAGATCTTTTCATGAAATCCTTTGCGAGTGCATTTCAAATTGTCATTGCTTCAATTCTTGTGATGTAAGTCACTCTAGAGCTTCTCCACTTAGACTTCGACTGAAGAGACGCATCAACAGTGCTTCATTTTTTCCAACTCCCACAAGTTGATCACAATAAACTTTCAGATGTGCTAGAGGATTTCCAGTTCGATTAAAAGTGATGAACTTTGACACTTTGAACCCTTCATAATTCAAGCCCACCTCTTATGAAGCGTAATCAAGTTCTTTTATCACTTTCGCAATCTCTTCCTTCATGATTTGTTTAGTATTTTCCTATTTGACCCTCCACTCCTTTTCCTTCTCTCTAGTGGTCAAGTTCGGAACAGGCAATATAGTGAAGACGTGGTTTGGTTTGGACTGGGATATCAAAAGTGACTTTCGGAGGTAAGGGTTGAGCATTTTGAGTGTCTTTTGTAGGGGTATGGTAAATAAAAAGGGATGTTTGAGGTTGTTGACATTTAAGGTTTTAAACAGAGGGAATGTTTTAGATTTATTTGTGTATTGGTTCTGATAAAGGGGGAAAACTTGAGGTTGGTATTCAGATTCTGAAAAGAGAGTGGTGTTTGGTATGAAGTGTTGGCTTGATGAAGATTTGAGGTGGTTAGGTCGATGGTGGAAGGATTTTGAGTAGGGTTGGAGGGTGGATTATTTAGGACATGCTCCGAGTTTGAAGTCAGAGGAGGAAAATGGAGTGGAAGCCTTCCATTGCCTGGAGTGTTGACATCGACACTCGAAATTGAAAAATTTTGATTTTTCCAGAGTTCAACTCTCAACTCAACAATTTGTTGCATCAACAGTGCAATTAACTCATTTTGTTCAACTGTAGACGGTTGAACTATAGCAAATTCAGTCAGGCCGTTATTCTCATTATTTTGGGTCATTTTTCTTCTCTCTTTCAACAAATTTCGATTGGTAAAGTAATCTTTGAGAACTTTGAATGTTGAACAATTAATCAACACAAATCAGTTTTTGAGTACCCAACAAAGAAAATAACTCAAACGACAAATGTGTTAATTTGTGTAGGTAATAGGTAATACAAGATATCACACGCAAAGTAATAAACACACAAGAGTTGCTTCATTTGAAGAGAAATTAGCCCACGAATATATGATATGACTGAATAGACAAAAATTTGTCTATTTGATTTTTTAACTAGTGAATCAAAAAAGTCGATTTGAGTTGAGACAAAATTGATTATACCTTTAATTGACATACTTCTAATTTTCGATTGAGATGAAATTTGAATATCATTGCAAGAGTTGAAAAGATAAAATTTCTCAAAATAGGGACCGAACCTTGAAAGGCTTCCTACGTATTTCATAGAAGAGAATTCAGGTCCTACGTAGTTCGAGCCTCTTTTCTATTTGAGGCGGTGAATCTTTTTTCTGATATCAAAAAGTTCAAATTTTTTCAAAAAACTAAAGACTCGAAGAGTATTTGGATGCACTTTTGATAGTGACTAGATATTTGTACATAGAGGTTCTACAAAAAGTTTGAAGACGAGTGAGCTAGAATATCTCCAAATAAAGCAACATACTCATATAAGCAGTTATAACACAAAGTTATTGTGCGTCCTAAACAATATGTGACCTTTTATGCCAAGGGTAGGCCTAGCATTTGAGGGATGTATACGTCATTTAAAACATTCATTACCCCAAAACTCAAATTTATACAAATTTTATGAATAAAACTAGATGGGGATATATAATAGGGAAATGGGATACAAAATAATCAGTCTCATGCAGGGGTACGACCCTAAACTATGCCTCCACGAAAGATCCTTCTTTTTTTTGATTTTTTTGTCATCTCCGGGTACAAGCGTATTTGGATAGATTAGTAGCTTGTGAAGCTCTTTCTTCAACCTAAATAAACTATAATATAATCCTTACCCCCTAACACTATGATTTTTCAAACAACTTATACATCCTTCAAATTTAAACCCATAAGTATGAACGTCCTTTTAGGCCGTGGTCTATTATGGTCTTAAAGTGGTCTTCTAATGGGCCCAACATGCCTTGGGTGTTGGGTCATCTTAGATCGAAATGCTCTAAATTCGGGATTTGGTTTAACTCTACCCTATTTGACTAAGAGTGGCTTTTGAAAGACCGAGAACCCAAAGGAACAACTTAGGCTGGAATTCACGACAACCATTGGACGCATGATGAACTAATAAATTGTCAATTATTCCTGAAAAGGGTTGAGTATTTAAAAGTCCGGTTGCGGTTCCGCGAACCATCCTTTAATATACTATACATACATATTGGAAGATGCCATGAATGCAATGCCAGTTATCAATTTAAACACATTCAGCACAAATAATCATTTTAGCAACTAGCAACACTTAGTCAAACGGTCAAATCTCATGGTTAGAACTTAATTAGTCTCCAGCAAAATCGCCATTTCTGTTTTAAAAGAAAAAATGAATAAGTTTCAGAAAATCAATTAGTCTTAAGATTTAAGAAAAATTGATTTTTTTTAATTTAACAGAGTCGCCACTTAATTTTTAGAAAAAATCAAGAAAAAACTTATAATTATTTTCAAAAGATTTAAAACAGATAAAATCAATTGAAAGGGGGTTCGAAGTTCAAATATACATTATGAGAAAGTGTTAGGCCCTCAGAATGCCCGGTAACTCGCGGTTGACCGGTGATTTGACTAAATTACGTTTTTAAATAATTTTCAAATATTTACTAAGTAAAGTTCATTTTTTGATTATTTACTTACTTATTATCATTTTCTAATTAATTACTTTAAGTTAAAATTAAAGGAAATTTTCTAAAGGGAATAATTCAAAAGGCAACAAGACGAAACAAAATAAAACTAAAACTATACATACAAAAAAAATGTTAGTCCATACAATAACAAATAAATAAAGAGGAAAGGGAGAGAAAATTGAAATTGGGTCAATTTTCCCAAGTCTCAAATCTGCTGGGCCTTGCCCATTTTTTACACCTGCCTGAATCCACTTAAAGCTTTGGGCCTATTTCCCTTTCCAGATTTCGTGCACACTCACATATACCTCGTATACGGATCGTATTTCAGTCCATATTTCGATATATTTTTTTGATCATCAGCTTCAGCCTGTATTCATCATCTTATATTTTGGCATTCTTTAGCAACTCGTAAATCATATTTCCGGCTGTATACAAATGTCTACAACAGGTATATCTCCTGTTTTCATGCTTTCCGGGGGCTAAAAAATTAATTTTCAACTACATATTGCTGCTTTTCAATGTAATACCTCGAAAATGACTTAGGTTAAGCTAGAAAGTAAAATGTTTTTCATGATGGTATAAGGTCCTAAAATGGTCTATAATGTGGTATTGAGTTAGTGTCTAGAGTTTTAGGTGAATTGGAAGTGAAACGTCAAGGGACGACCAAGACGTTCGACAACTAAGTCACCTATGTGCCTTGGTTATATGAATATATATGTGTTTTATGAGTTAATAAGGTCTTAATATGAGTTATTATAGTGTTTATAGGCAGTGTGTCAAGTTTCGTGAAGCTTGGAGGTCAAACGTCCAAGAACGTCCATGATGTTCGAAAAGTTTGCCTTGTAACGACCTTGTATGTCTATGCATGTTTTGTTGAGTTTTACCTGTTCGTTCTGGATGAAATTCATGTGAGAGGTAATAAAAATGTATACGAACATATTTGGGTTGGAAACGCTCGGTAAAACATTCCCAAGGACCATCCAAGGGTCCTTGAGGAAGGACCCTTCAAGAGTGCCCAAGTTGTCAAAACCAGCCCAACCTACGGAGGCAATCGACGCCCCTTAGGTGAGGGGCATTTGTTGAAACTTAGCGTGGGAGAAGGAGGAGCCAAATACCAGCCTCAGTCCCAAACCACGGACCAACAAGACGGTCCGTTCGTCAAGGGACGGGCCGTCGATGGTCTTCCGTCTATGAAGACTGTCTTTTCGCAGCTTACTGTTAAGTTCAAAGGGTGAAGTTGTAAATTCACCCACGTCCAAATAAGAGAAAGGGTGGTTACTTAAGGGTCTTTTGGGTATTCTAAACATGTTTATAAGTATTTAACACTTAGGAGATTCCATTCTTCAAAATCAAAACCCAAATTCCTCTAGAAATTCTCTAGAACTCCATTGGAGCCAAAACTCAAGGAAGGGTTTGGTGGATAACTGAGTGGAGATTCTTCATCAAATTGGAGGATTAGATTCATTAAGGTACGGTTTTTGATCCTTGAAACTCTATTCATCAAGGAGCTCAAATTCAAAGAAGTTTTCTAAAGTTTTCAAAGATGAATTGTCCAATTTTCATGATCTATCCATGGGTTCTTGCACTAAAGTTTTTTAAGCATTGTATATTGATGAAATGTTTTTAATTAGATTATTTTAACTCAATTAACCTATGAACCCATGAAACTTATGAACCCTAGTTTTTGACTCCTTTATGGGTTAAGTGATTTGGACTTAATGCTTATGAATTCTAGTGTAGTTTTCTATAGGCTATTGATTGACGTAATAATTGAATTGAATTGACATCTAGGTTGTCTTAGATTTATGAATATTTATTGAATTGACCTAGTTTCATTGAGTATCATAGTTTTAAATTGAATTGATGTTCATGGCCATGGGTAAGGGATTTATGGCATTGAATTGGATGATTTAGCATTAGATTGAAGTGTTGAGGATTGAGTGGTGGTACGCTGCCCTAATTCCCTTTATTTTATGTTAATTAGACTTCAATATGTTGTTATTGGTATGGTCCACTTATGGTGGTGGTGTTATATGCTTTACTTGCAATTGATATGGCCTTGTCGGCGTTACTTTATGTATTATAATGATCATGGCCTTGTTGGCACTACTTGAAGTATTTTATGATTTGTTTAGTTAATTATGTGAAGTTTGATAATATATATATACATTATAATTAATGTGAAAGTATATGTGTTCTCCTATTGATGCTATTTAGGTGAGCATGTTTGACTATGACTATGTGTTTATATGTATAGTCTTACGATTGATGCATGGTTATTCCTACTTGAATATATGAGTCTATGATGGTCATATTTATGATGTTATGGTAGTTTATAATATGACTTAAAGATGATAATGGTTATTTCTATGTGCTTCTAGAATGAGATGTAATATGTGCTAAAGTGAAATGTGTTGTATCTTGTCTTGGTTGACTTGTGTCCCTTACTTGATGCATATATGAATGTGAATATGAGATATCGTGAGTTAGGATGTTAAAGCCTCTTAGTATTGTATGTATGAATGACATGAGACCTTAAATGATTTTAAGAGGGTCCTTATTGGGAAACCTTGAACCTAGTGGTAAGGTTACGAATGTTGAAGTCGAAAGCCGTAATGGTATACTTCAAGTAAGGGAATGATAGACTTAATTTTGGTTGGCTAGAACTTCATCATATCAATCCTTAGGAAAGTCATTATGATCTCCTTTTCGCCATTGTAAGGTAGCCCTAGTGGACCTCTTTGGTAGGGTAAATGTGATTGGGTTATGAAATAGATATGGAACCCCTTTATATGAACCTTTAATGTAAATTACTCTATGAGAACAAAGGCTAGCACCGAGTGAGTATGGTAAGGTAAGTAGCTCTAGTTAAAGGATGAGACAAGAGTTCAAAGCACGCCCTTCATATTCCTTAGCCATGTGCCTACATGGGATGTGTCCAAGTTCTATCATTGGCAAGTAGAACACCCTCATCGGAGTAGGTTAGAACTCCGCATTCCATGTATAGCTATCATGGTATATGTCGGTTATTGTCTATTCTCATCATATGGGATACCTATTAGCATTAGAGAAGTTCTATGAAGTTTAGGTGGTGGTATCGGACGCTATCTAGACATTGCACAATAGGCTTTGAAGGTGTTAGTTAGAGTCCCTAGGTCTTGTCCAAGACCATTACTTGAATGTTTTTATGTGATGAATGAGTCTTAAATGAACTAATGAATGAATTGAATAAAGTTAAGAAAGTATATTAAATGAATAAATACTTATCTAGAGTAGATAAAGGTTGTCTAGTAAAGGTGTGAAGGGGACATGGGAATGGTCACTTCGTATCTTACCTAGATAAGTCTTAAGAATGACTCTAGTTAGGGAAGATGTTGATTATGTGGACATTATCTAAGCCTTAGGTAGTCTTAAGGATTATTTAGGTGATCTTGAAGAGGTCAATCATGGATGTTATCTTCTTGATTTACTCAAGTAAGTCTTTTGATAGCCTTTGGAAGGAGAATGTCATATTATCTATGTGCTGATGTCTTAAGTGAGAATTATTCTATATTAGGTAGTCTATATGATCTCTTAAATGTGTGTAAGGGATTGTATGGCCGATCGCTTCACAACCCACTCAAGTGAGACTTAGAATCTCCTTTGGTATGGGAATCTCATGTTCATGTGTTTGGTATCTTGTAAGGGTGTGTTGATCTCACTATATGTGGTCTTAAGGAACATGTAGGTGTGATCTAGACAGTCTGTATGGGCGGTATCTCTTTGTCTTACTTAAGTGAAGTCTTAGGATAGCTTTTAGTGAGGGGATTGCATGTTAGAAGGTCTATAAAGTGAAGCTAGGAAAACTTCACTATTGTGATGTTGCTTCTAAAAATGTGATAAATGGTCTAAGTGATTTCTTAAATGTTTCTAAGTTGAGAAATGTTGTTCTTATGATTATATTACGATATTTAATTGAAAAGACGCATATTTCTAATAAATTTCCATTTTCATGATTTTATGCATTATGCCATACTTAGTACATATGTTTGTACTAATTCCATGCTTTTATCTATCTCTATAGTGGTTGGTAGGTGAGGAGCATTTGGGAAGCAAAACTTGGATCATAGCATCATTCAAGTGAAGACTAAGTATATCCTCATTTGACTGGAGGGCATATATGTCTTTATTTCCTTTATCAAAGTAATGTAATAGACTAAGTATTTCTATATTTTGAAGTATGGGCCATGTCCCAAGTATTCTCGTGTCTAAGATTTAATGATATTGAGACTTAGTATTTCATATGATTTCTAATGAATGATGTTATTAGAGATATTCTAATGTTTTGTGAAAAGTTTTAATTACGTACTACTTTTCATTATGTATATGCGATGAACGATATGGAAAAGGGCTTGTACAAGACCTCCGAGACGTCAAGTACGCAGGTTGCATTCCGACAATGCCATATCTTCTAGGGTGTGGTTTCGGGATGTGACATTCAACCTGTACACCATTTTCAGAAAGGCTGGGTGACTCAAAAATAAAGGTTTGAACCTTCGTGGCTCGACAAGAGAATTCGAGAAAATTAGTATGAAGTTCAAGATGAACTCGAATTGGCATCTCATAAAAAAACAAAACAAAGGAAAAGAGAGATTAACATCTAATTTACAACAACTTAATCAATTAAGAACACTGAGCATAAATATATACAAAAACTCAACTCTCCAAATGATCAATGCATTTCTACCTTTTAGTACAAAAATATACATGTGGTTTCAAAGAGTAAAAAGACAAAATTCTTAAGAGGAACACTTATAATCCAACCAGAACAATATCAACATACAAGTTTGAGAAGACAAATTAACCTAGAGTTTACAAAATAAGAAACATATTTTTAAAACACAATGATAAAATACTCATATTAATGAGATATGTCCATGTCCAAAACTAAAGACAAATTGGAGTTAAATTGATTATTTTTATAGAGAGCAAACTTGTAAAAATATGAAAAGAAAAACATTCATAATAAGTATACAAATCCGAGCATGACGCAAATGGAATCAATCAACAACAAACTAGTGATAATCATGCTAAAGGATGGTGATTTCAAAGCAAAGTAACTACTGATTCCAACATTTTGGAAGGGAATAATGCCAATTAAGCATCACAACAGATTCACCCGATATTATCTAATCACAAACGTAATGGCATTTAACTAGACCATAGATATGGGGACTTGAATACTAAATAAATCAACAACCCTTGTACCTAAACTAATCAATTGAAAATTTAGAAAAGGTATGATAACTAGGAACGAACGTAAACTATAGTCTAAGAATTGTTAAACTAACAAGATCACATGCACACCAAGAAAAGTGAAATATACATCAGTTTAGACTCAAAAAATAATTAACCAAACAGTCCAGTACTAATTTGCAGAAGCAATATATAACGAACCGTAGATAAAAAAAATCACATCGAAAGTAGGATGCTTGCAAAATTAGGCTAAGTATGACTTATTCGGAAACGATCATGCGAGGCGGCAAAGGAACTCAAACAAGACTAAACTTATAGGGAAATATTTTTATACATAAAACAGTAGAACTTTAATATATCTTTAAGAAAACACCAATTGATCATGTAATCTCAACTAAAATGAGACAAAGACAGTCGAATACAATGACCATTTCAACATAGAGATACCTCAATCAAATGACTAGAATTGATTCCTATACAAAGAGTAGAGACTGATAGATTAGACAAAATGAGATGAGTTTATTACCTCTTGTTGTGCAGCGATTCCAGGATGGCTGACGAACTTGGAGGACAGCGACTTCCAACGACTCCGAGGGGTTTAGGTGAACAATTAAAAAAAGCAAAGGATCAAAACCAACTTAAACTCTCAAACCTCTGCCTTAGAGACCTATTCTCGAATATTTCTATATAAATTTTTTTTGTAGCTTACTGCTTTGTCTTAAATTTCAACGAATTTCTCAAAGTTTTTTTCTTTTTCCCATAAATCCCCCCTCAGAATAATGAAGAAGATGGGGTATAAATAGCTAGAAGAGGGGCTGATTTGAGGGGGAAAAAAAGGATGGAATTGGATTCAAAATTCCCATTTGAAATTTGAAATTCTTTAATGGATAAGGTTGAAAGCTTGAAATTGTACCATTCTTGTCCCATTCTTCAACGAGAAAAAATTTAAGCAGATGGATTGAGAGTGAAGCACGAAGTAGGTGTAAGATTGAGAAACCTCACTATTCGAGTACGAGCGGAAAGGATGTAGCGCGAGAGTGAGAGGGAACACGCGATGGATTCACGCTGCTAGGTTGCGTGCAGCTGGTTTGTGACTGGAAATTATAGGTTGGTCTCGCTTTGTGCGTGAAATGAGAAGAACAACACGTACTCGATTAGGATAAGTTGTATGCGTTTGCTGGATCTGTTTTTTCGAAGAAGAAGAAAATGGGTTACAGGGGTTGGGTTGTATATGGTATCACTATGCTGATGTAGGCTGGGAAATTTTTTTTTTTTTTGTATTGTATTGGGGTTTTTCTCTTGTTTTGTGGGCTGGGTCAGCTGTTTTTGTTGCCATCTTTGGGCTGAAGAAAAGAGATGGGATGGAATTAGAATGGAAAAATAGGGGAAAAAGGGACAAACAAAAATGGGTTAGATTTGTAATGGGAAAATGACCATTTGAATTGCAATTATGACCAATGGAAATTAAGAAGTTAGCCAAATTTAGTTTAATCAGCGAATTCCGCTAAAAATTAAATAAGAAGAATTAACATAAATTAATTAATGAGTTTCTTAGTCTCAACAAAGTAAAATAATGAACTTAATTATAAACTAGTGATTCAAAAATATAACCATATTTTAAACTAAACTAATTTAATAACATACTTACTAAAATTAAAATCTTTTTGAGATGATTTTCAAATATTTATGAAATATGCCAATTATATCTATTAAAATATATGAAAATATATTTACTAATTATAAATCATAAATATCGACTAAGATTACTTATAATTACTTTTGAAAGTATTTGAATTTTACAAAGTTAATTATTGTAAATTATTTTGAAATTAAGAAGCTCATGAATTAATACCTACCGGAGAGGGTCAAAATTGGGTGTCAACAATAATCAAGAGTGATATATGGCATATACTCCTTTTTCTATATCATTTACAAAAAGTGTGACCAATAATGCAACATTTATATAGATACAACTATCATAATGAAGCAAGAACATGCATACATCACACAATGACAGAATCACAACCATCACCTACCTCGAAGCAAACATGAAACCCTAAGAAACTTGATCTTTTCCTTTTTGGATTCGTTCCGCTCGTTCTTGGTCTACAAATAATCAATGTAATACGTGAATCAATAAACAATCACTAGTTACCTAGATTACTAACAATTCTATGAACCTTAGATCAAACCCATAATCCCAATTATCTAATGATGGTTGTTTCCATCATAGAATCTATAACCAAACCCTTCCCCATCATTATTAACCCATTCTATTATGTTCTATGGATCTAAAAATAGATTCGGGGAATGAAAAACTTACCTTTTGCCTCAAGATTGTGAAAAAAATTAGAAATCACATGGGAATTTTCCTTATCTCTAAAAGTCAAAAGTGCCAAATAAGGCCATTTAGGGGTTCATTAACGACATTAAGTCGCGTCCTGCCAGCCATAGCGACCATTACCCCGCCAGAGCAGTGGAAACGCTCGCCAGGGAGGGATTCTCAAGACAGAAAACTATCTCAAGAATTCCAAAATCCCCAATTCATACTCACCAATAGCCCAAGACACTCACAAAATACCTTCAACGCTATGATTAATTCCTGGAGTTATATGCTCAAATTCAATTTCATAAACTCGTACGGATTCCTTAGCGAGTTATCTATCCACTCTTGCAATCAAAATCATGATTGATTTATCCAATTGTTACCAAATTTCCTACATCTTGAAGACTCTGATTTCTTCAAAATTTGGACTAGGTTGGGAAAATTAGAAATAGTACTAAAATGTTTTTCGACCCAAAATTTTCCCCCGTTGACTTTTTAATAACGATTAAACCCAGTCGTTTACAGTCCCATCTACGTGGTGCCACCACAAAAAAGAATTTCTCTTTTAATTTATTTTTAAAACTAGCCTTTCTCTTTCCTAAAAAGTTGTGAATTTTTGCGATTTTAATGAAAAGTTGCAAATTTAATAAAGAGTTGTGACTTCTAAGAAAAGTTTTTACTCTTATGAAGAGTTATGATATTTATGAAAAATTGCGACTTGAATGAAGAGTAGCGAGTTTTATAAAAAGTTGTAACTTTTATGAAAGGTTGCGACCTTTCTAAAGGGTTGCAACATTTCGAAATAGTTGTATTTTTTCGATAAGACACAATAAACATGTGCTCGCACTACCCTTTGTTGTCTATAAGTAGAGATATTTCTTCTCATTTTAAAACAATTAGTATCTTGAACTTCTCATTCTTCTTCACAATCAAATATTTATGTACTTTACTTCTGTAAAGTGGCTCAATAACAATATTGCATATGTTACAGATTCTTGTATGTATTTTTATAGTCATTAATTTATGCTTATGTTATTAAGAATAAATGATAATGTGTTATCATTTTCATTTCCATTACATTATTATTTTGTTTGTTACTACATAATCTTGTATGTATGATAATATAGTGTTTTAGTTTTAATGAAAGATAGGTTTAAGTATTATTTTATGAATTCCATGATATTAAATTCCTGCGCGAAGCTGGGGTAATATCTAGTTACTTTAGAATGATAAATAGTGTTAAAACTATTTTACAATAACTTGAAAACATGGTGAATTTTTTAAAATCAATTGTTTCTATTTTGCCTTATCGGATGAACCTTAAAGATCTAATGAAGCTCAGGGTTCATATTTAGGATATTTTAGTTAGGCGATTCATTCGGCCTCGTATATGTCCTTGAGGTGCACCCTTTCTATTTAGGTAGAAGGAAGGTACTATGGCTATGTGTATTGATTATAAACAATTGAATAAGATGACATTGGAGCACTATTACCTCATTTCTCGTATTGATGATCTATTTGATCAACTGCAGTGTGTCACATTGTTTTTGATGATTGATTTGAGATTTAGTCACCGAAATTTGAGGATTAAGGCATCACACATCCCTAAGACCATATTTAGGACTCGTTTTAGCCACTATGAGTTCTTGTGATGTCTTTTGGGTTGACTAATGTCCTTATCGCCTTTATGGACTTGATGAAGCATGTGTTCAGGACTTATCCTTATTCATTGTTCATAGTGTTCATCCATGATAATATTGTATACTCGCGGAGTAAAAGAGAGCATCATCATCATTTTATGATTGTGGTATACACTTTGAGAGATCAATGACTTTATGCAAAATTCTAAAAGTGCAAGTGTTGGCTTGAGTCTATAACATTGTTGGGGAACGTTGTGTCCAAGGATGGACTCATAGTAGATTCTGCAAAGATTTAGACTATTCGTGATTGTGCTAGGACCACTTCAATTACTAAAATTTAAAGCTTTGTATGATTAGCAACCTACTATAGGGTGTTTGTTCAGGGCTTCTCTACCATAGCATCACAGTTGAACTAGTTGACTTGTATTGATGTTCCTTTTGAGAGGTCTCAGAGTTGTGAGCTAAAATTTTTGAGATCAAGGAGTTACTTATCACCCCTCTTTAATTGACTTTTCCACTTGGGGGCATCTGGTTTGGTTTGTATTGTGTCTTGATGCAGCGGGGTAGGGGTATTGCTTATTCATCTAGGTAGCTTAAGTTGCATGAGTGGAACTATCAAACTCATGGCCTGGAATTAGTGGCGGTAGTTTTTGCGCTTAAGATATGGGGGTACTACATTTTTTGAGTTTGTTATGAGACTTAAACTAATCATCGGAGCCTTCAGTACATTATGAGATAGATGGATCTTAATTTGAGGTAGTGCCACTAGATTGAGCTCCTAAAATACTTTGATCTCTCTATTCTCTATTACTTAGCAAAGTCGAATGTAGAAGCAAAAGCCTTGATCCAGAAAGTGGTAAGTATTTTTGGACTTGTTTTCTACTATTGAATGACCTTTTGCTTTGGAAATTCAGTCCTTAGACAATAGGATAATTCAGTTGGATAATTTAGATTCCAGATGGGTCTTAGCCTATGTGGGAGTTAAATTTTCCTTTCTTGAATGAATTCATTGTTGCAGATTTGAGGATGAGACATTTGGTCTCTCTCCAAGATCAAGTACTAGAGGGTGATTTCAGTCATGATACCTTATATTCAGTTGGGCTTTCGAGATTTTCTAGCCATTTTTTGTTCCGAGAGATGGGGACTTGATTGAGTTTATCTTTCATGAGGCTTGTGATTCCAAATATTCAATCCATGTGGATATCTTGAATATATATCATGATTTAAGGAAACACTATTGGTGAAAAGGAATCAGGAGAGATATTGAAGACTATATGTCCCATTGTCTATGTTAAATAGCAAGTGAACGTTGAGCATTTAAGGCCTTGCGGTGAGTACCATATATTACCCTTTGCAGAGTTGAACTGGAATCTTATCACTATGGATTTTATTGTGGGTATTCCTAGAGATGTTGACAACATTTGAGTCATTAATTGACCAACTCAACATACTTCCTCCCTATTTAGCCTTCATTAGCGCCAAAAGGTTGGTATCAAATTGGGAATCACAATTCACTTCTAGCTTTTAGACGAACCTTTAGGAGGAGTTGGGCACTCATGTTGACCTTAGAACAACATTCCACCCATATACTTATATATAGTCGAGGCGTTCTATTCTAGTTCTGGAGGATATGTTGTAGGTCTGTGTTTTGGAGTTTGGATTTCGTCGGGAACATTCTATTATTAAGATGCTATAATAAAACGGTTACAATTCTAATACAGAATGGCCCCATTTGAGTCCTTATATAGTAGGTATTGTCACTCCCTTGTTAGTTGGTTTGAGTCTACAGAGAATAGGTCATGTGGTAACTTGATTCATGAGGCCTTAAACTAATTACGAATGATTCAAGATAGGCTCAAGATGGCTTAGAGTATATATCATAGATTTGTTGATATTAGGTGTCGACCTTTGAGATTTTTAATTGGTGATAAGGTATTCTACTGTGTGTTTCCCATAAAGGACATAATGAGATTTTAGAGGCGGGGCAAGCCTATCTGGAGGTATATTTGTCCTTTCGAGATCCTCCAAACAGTTGGTGAGGTTTCGTATGAGTTGGACCTACCTCAAGTATTTTAAGCTATTCACCAAATTTTTCATGTTTCGATGTTGCATTGGTATGTTTGTGATGAGTGTAATATGCCCAAGTATCATGTAGTTAAGTTGGATGATCGTTAGATCTTTGTGGATGAGACAATTATTCTAGTGAGAGATGTGTAGCGGTTGTGTTCGAGAGTCATTCTAGTGATGATAGTCTGCTATAGCCACCATCCACTTGAGAAGGATTCCTGCGAGACCAAGCATGAGTTGCCGGAGAAACTTCTTTTCTTGTTTGAGCCTTCAAGCACATCTTGATTCTTACTTCACAAATAAAATTCCTTTTAGTAGTGGACTTTGTAATGATTCTCCACGTCATTTATCTATACGTATTCTTTTAATTACAACGTTTCTATAAGAAACTCAAGTCATTTATGAATTGTTCGTACTGATAGCTTGGTCATCCACTCATCCATTTTGTTTTGATGCAAATTTCTATGTTTTGGAGTTTTTTAACCTTAAATGGTTTACTTTGATGAAATTTTTAGGATGACGGCCTCAAAATGCTATGACAACAACTTTAGAATATAATACTGATGGTTCCATCAACTTTCAAAGGGTCATTTTAGGATAGAGGCATTTTCAGCTTGAATCTTGAGGCTTTCAGTGCAAGTTTGTGCCATTAGGCATTTTAGCTTTAAAGTTTTGACCTAAATTTAACTTTTACTTTAGTCTCCATTCATGGGAAAAATGTGTTAATGAGAATTTTGTTAGCGCGGTTAGCTTCAGAAAGTCAAGTTTGGTGTAGAACGACCATTCGTGTGAATCCTGAGGCTTCTAGGCTAATCTTATCCCCTTTGGGGATCTAAGATTAAAATGAATCTTGTTTTTGGACCCACTTTTTATCAAGACAACCTCGAATTGAATATACTACGCACGGGGTGATGAGTGGCGTGTTCTCACTCATTTGAGGTTTTCTTCTTGTTATTTTTTACTAGTGAAGTAGATAAAGAAGCTAATTATCCATCTAATTAATTTGATTTCAGGTATTGTTTGTTGGAAAGGAAATGATGGGCAGAAGTGGAAAATAAGCTTAAAAGGAGTTGAACCTGGCAGGAAATGAGCCTCAAATGTCGCACTTGTGAAAAGAGTTAACGAGTCAACAAAGATAACTTGCCGCTTAAGTGACCAGACGAGGTTTCCTTTTGTGAACTTATCCAATAAGGTGGGGGTCGCTTTAGCGAATGAATTTTCACTTTTGCAACATCTACTTTTGTTAACCCCCTGCTGCTTTTACGGAGCTCGCCTAGGTTGTTAAGGGCAAAAATGGAAATTCTCAGGCCTTAGACCCACATTCTCACAAAAGGCCTGTAAACAAACATTATTCCATATTAGATTTTAGACTATTTTTCGAATCTTTTATATTAGATTAAGGAAGAACCCTAATTTGTAGATTTTAATTTTTTCTTAAGGCAGTGAAGGTAGGTTGCCTCATAATTCACTTTTGTTTCTAAAGATTGTGTTCTTGATAGTAAAATCTATGTAACACTCTGGAAGTTCCAATAAAAATAGTCTAGAGCATCACTTGATGAACTAAGCCTTAAAACAATATTTCTAAGGCTAAAATAATGTATTCAACCTAATTAGGAAGTATTAGAATCAAAACGTCATGAAACGACCACAACATCTGGAGACTAGTGAAATTGAGCTAGTGTACCTTGGTATGTTTCAAGGAGTTTAAAGTGTCGGATTGAGGTCAAATTTGGTGAAAAGGCTTAGAATACATGTTATAGTGCGTTTAGGGTCAAAACGTTTGGGTACGAATCCGTAAGGACCACCTTAAGGGTCCTTGAGGAGGACTCATACATTGACCCTCAAAAAATGTAGTTTAACAGTGTGCAACCACGAGCATAAACGATGAGTCGTCGTTTGAACGATGCTCTGTCGTTTGGCGACGTTGGTTTACACTTACATGATTCCCAAAATGGATCCAATAACCAATCTCTAACCAAAATCACGGACTACCTGTAGGTACGTGGTCTTGTCGACGCTACGTAGATGGGGAGTCGTCGATTGGGGCCATATTTCACTGTCTATTTTCGGTCAAGGTTAGGCTAGCTAGTTAATTAGTTTATAAATGAGTTAGGGATTAACGGGTGGTTAATTAAGTTAGTTGGGGACTATAAAAGGATTCCAACTCATTGATCTAACCTAACTCCTCTAACTTCCTAAAACCTACTTAGCTGCAACTTTTCTCTAGTTTGTCTCTCCCCAAATCAAACCTCCATTGAAGAAACATTAGAGCTTCAAGAAGGACACGAATTCACCAAGGAATCCAACCAAACTTCGTGGAAAATCATCTCTAAGGTATGGTTTCTTTAACTGTTCTCTCCCCAATAGGTCCCTCCAAAAGATGATTTCTAAATCCCCCAAGACTAGGGTTTCTATCTATACAAGGGTCCTCTTTTCAAAATAAAATTTTTATTAAATTGTGATGAATTATGATCTTTCATTTTGGATTAACTATGTAATTATGGCTAATTGTTGGTAATCGCTTGATATCTCCCTTTGGAACCTTGTTCTTCCCTAAACTCATTATACGTATAAAGTCCTATGGTAATTATGGAAGATGATGAGTATATATATTATGTAGAATGATAATTGCTATGTATTACTTCTTCAATTTACCTTGATTATGTATTGGTTATGTATTCTTGGTAATGGAAGTATGAAGTCCATGAAAGGGAAAGGAGATATGTTGAGTGATTCTTCTTGAATTCAATTATGAAAGATGAGTTACTTAGATAGTAATGCTCCTATGTCTAATGTGTGGTTGTGATGTTGATGATAAGTATTCCTCATGCTTAACCCCAGACACATGAATTAGCTATGAAGTATGTATGCATGTTATAGTATGATTATTATATGATTGAAAGTAGTTTCTATGGATTATAATGAAGTGTTAAGTGAAAGGTTTACATACTTGTTAGTGGTTTCTAAAGAGAAAGAATTGTTCTAACTTATGATGACCTATGCGCTATTATGATAAGATATTTACATAGGGGTATAGTAGGGACTAATGTGAACTTGTCTGATGAAATAAGATGAATACTAATGAGAATAAATGAGTAGCACCAAAAGGGCATGCAAATGAGATGTAGGTCTCACGTTTAACAAGTCCGGCCTCCCACATGGGTTTCCTCACATTTATCAAGTAAGGATTCCCAAGATATGCGTTGTCTCATTAGATGGAAACCCCAATGATTAGCAAGTTAAGGTTTCTAGTAACAATCTCCTTGACTCTTAACTATGTGCCCACATAATACTCTAACTTAGTGGATCCACCTAGATAGCTATGTACTAAAAGTTACACCTTAGGCAAGTGTTAACCCTTTCTTTTCGGTGTGGGAGTTAAACACCGGATTCCATGAAGCTCACATGGTCTAATGTCGGTTATTGCACTTCTTTCCCAAACGTAAAAGTAAATGAACAAGTTATGTGTATTAAATCTTAGTAGGGCTTTTCTTGAAGGTTTCTACATAGTGTGAGGGAGGGTATGAGACTTCTCTTACACATCACACTTGTGGGGTCCTCCTAAGGGGTGGTCGTAGTAGTGTTCTTTTATGATTAAGTTGATTATATGGTATATATGTCAAGTTATATATGATCTTTTTGTATAAAGCATACTATGATGAAATATGAGGTTATCTTGCATGTATGAAGTTGGTGAAATAATGTGATACTTAGTTTTGGATAGGGTTATGGGATTCTATTCTTGTCATTGCACAAGTATTGCTTGGGTTGTCTAAATGTTGGGTTGATATTATGTTGAATTGACTTATAATGCTTACTATATGTGCATGTTGGGTTAAATTGATAGAAAGCTTGATTTTGATTAAAATGTCCCTTTTCTCATGCATTGATGATTTTTGTGCATGGAAGCCATACTTAGTACATGTGATGTACTAACCCATATTTCTCCCTTTCTGAAGGTTCTGTCCATTGAACAACTTCTAGGCTATTTGCAAGGAAGACTTGGATTTTTTTCTTCAGTAGTTGGTGAGTTTTCAAGTTCGAGGATGGTGCAACTTAGGTAGATTTAGTATTATTGTCTATACTAAAGAAGCTTATTCATTCCGTACGTTGAGACTTTGTTGTAAGCCTATATGTGGCATATTTTACTAGTGTAAGGGCTATGCCCAAACTTTGTAATTCTCTATTACATGATTATATGTGAGATGATATTAGAAATATTTAATGAATTGGCTATGTTGATTGAAAGAGAAGTCTATGTAAACTTCATAAGCGAGGAGTCTATGTAACTCCATATATGATATGCGAGAATTAAAGTATACTTTACTATGTAATAGTTTTAAATTTTCCGCATTTTATCTACCTATGATATGCCATGACGTATGCTAAGGGATAGTCTAAGTCCTCTATGAAGACGAAGACGCCGGTTATGTCTACGGGGTGCTCCCCGGTCGTGACAATCTATTTTTCCTTTTTTATTTCCTTGCCTTGCATCGCTAGAATTGTGCATGTAATGTAGTGTATCAAATCGAAGCTTTTGTGCTAAATAAAGACAAAGTTATTTGGGTATTTTATTTGTTGCTCTATTATTTTTTGTAATTCCTTGGTTTCATGCTTCAATTCATGAAATGGATTTAATTTGGTTTTCATGTTTGAATTAATGATTTGAGAGTGCACACTCATATCCAGCTCCCGATTTTTGTGGGTTGGTCGAAAGAGAATTAGTGAATTGGAGAATTAGGTTTACAATCATATTTGTCTTTGAGGCCTAAATTTGAGATCAAAAAGAAATAATTTAGGTCTACATTGTTGATTGCTAAATTATCTAGAAATAGGTGTTTAGAATAAGGTCTTAGATTGCCTTGTTGCTGACTCGATTGAGACAGAAAGGAGATATTGTGATATAACCCTTTGAGAAATAAAAAAGATTGGGGTTGATTGATGATGATCTATCCTATCTATGATTGAATGACATGTTTTGAATTGCAATGAATCGTTTAGTGTTGATTGAATTATAAATTACCCAATCATCATATATCCCTTGCCTGATATTTCTTTGTCTAAAACCATTGTTTAGTTACCAAAATCACTCGAAATTTGATAACCTTGTATTTTGTGTGTATATATTCAAACTTATAGCTATTCATTATGTCTTTTCAATTGTCGATAAATTGTGCTCTATGAGATTCGGCCCCGACTCTTAGTTGGGTACTTTTATTACAATGATCACTTACTCTTTGAATTTGTTTAGAGGGTAATTTGAGTGTTATCAAAAAATGGTGTCGTTCATGGGGAACAATTATGCTTATTGAATTGATTTAGAATTTCTAGTTTATTTGTTTTTATCAAAACTGTAAATAGTTTCCTTTACTTTCTTTTGTTTGCTTTGATGGTTTTTTGTGATCATATGTTTGGGAGTGGTATGTAATATACCGACCCACGGTCATGTCATGAACAAATGTGATCATCCAATTTCATATTAGGGTTGTGGGGAAAGTTCCCTTGGGGAAAAGGCCCTACACCAAATCTCCGGAGAAATGGGAAAAGTTCTCAACATGAACTTAAATCAGTGACATGAAGTGGTCAATTTCGAGTGTGAACTCACAACTGTTATGACCATGAAAGGACTTAGATTCTTGGTCGGTGACGTCATTAAAAACATAATGTGCAATGCAAGTCTCTACGATTGTACCGTATTATAGTAACCCAACAAAGGGTTGGGGTCGTTTCTATAGGGAGTGGTCGTGAGAACTAATAGAAAAATAAAATTTGATTCTAATTAGTCATAGCTAAAGACGTTAATGAATAAAAACATATTGAATATATAGGGAAGACACATGCATCTAATATCAATGGGTGTTTGTCAAAAGTAAGCAAAAACAATGAAAATATAAATGATTACGAAAATGGGAAGTGGGATTCTTGGGATGAGATAGGAATACATGATAAACGACATTATTGGGTACATGCTTTTGATAGAAAATTTATAGAATAATTATGATTAGGCTAGACTTTAAATGGGATCATCTCCCAATCGAGCAACTTACCACATTTAAAATGTATTCCTTTCGGACACCCACTTAACGCATGAAGAACAACCTCCACCCTAACCCACTCACTCTCTCGGGTTGAGTGTGTGGGAATAAGACTAGGATTCACTCTCTCGAGCTGAACCTCATGTCGACCCACTCCCACCGGCCATAAATTTATTAGTCTTAGTTTCATGACCCCTCTCTCGAGCAAGTCAAAAGCACATATATGATATTATATTTTCAACTAATACATCATTAAATTCACCCACAATAAATAAATGAAATCACATTTAAACTACGATAAACTATGAGCAAGCAAGACCCAACAACTAATTTAACCCATATTCACAAAATTAAACCCCAAGAATTGGGGTTTTAGCTAGACATGTAAAAGAGATAGAAATTTATACCAAAATGAATTTGCATTCAAAAGGGTATGAAGATTTGAGTCTTATGACAAGCTAAAAGTGAAGAATCCAAGATACCCAAGGCCAAGTTCTTGTAGATAAAACCCTTTGAATCAACAAGTTCTTCAAAACCCTCTCGAAACGTAAAACTCAAAAATAAAGGCTACAAATTTATGTCTGATGATAAAAACATGATACTAAATAAAAACTAATCATGGGTATATATAGTTTGCAAGAAGGTTGTGCTACTGTGGATCACTCGGCGCCGTTAGTCGGGATTGCTGATCGAATCGGCGATCCGCCCTTTTGTAGCTTCATTACCGTCTTGATATAGCCTATAACATCTTCGTATTTTGGATCATTGGGTGACACAGTACTGCTTTGCGAAACTACTCTGTGACGCACCAACTGCTTCTTCTCTCTACCTATTTCATCCTTTCCTTTAAAGCTCAACACACTGGAACAAAAGCCATCTTCGGACTTGTTGGCCACTCGCCAAGTGAACTCGGCAATCCTTAAACTTTCATTTATTCATTCTTTTCATCCTTTGTGTTCATTTTCCAACTAGTGTCCATGCTTTCTCTTGAACTCAACATACCTGAAACTTAAGGTTATTCATCAGTTATTAAGGCAAAATATGCATTTAAAGACACTAAACCTATAAAAATAGAGCCCTAAATGAGTCCGATTAGTGGACTCATCAACACCCCGAACTTAAACTTTTGCTTGTCCTCAAGTAAAACTTAAGTTTAGCAGCTCAAAAATGGATGTCTCAAACAATACTAGACAAGAAAGAATCTTGAATGCAAACAACAAAGCTCAACTTACTCATGCAAGGATCAAATGATTTTTCAAGATTACAGTAATTGCTTCAAATGCAAGTTCAAGCTCAACTAAAGTGATCAAATGCCCTCACAATAAAGAATGATTCTATATTCACACACAATGACACACAATTTAAAGTTTAGGAATCAATTCCAACACTCACACTCACAAACATGAAGACAATGCATATTTAACCCATAGATTTGCCCTTATTTTCTAACTGACTTTCATTTAAGCTCACTCAAGATCAAAAAAATATTTTTAGGCTTGCAACGGGGCTGAGTGCATATGTATTGTTATTTCGGCTCATTGACTTTTATCCTCATGAGACGTGGTGCTTATAACACTTCCTTTCTCCTTCTTTCATTCTTTTCTCTAGTGATAATACGTCATCCCTTTATTCACTTTCCATAGATTGTTCGGGGAACCCCATTTCTTTTTGTATTTTAATAATTTATTCCTCGAATTTTTCTTTTGCTTATTTTTTAATCCTCTTTTCTCTTTCTCTTTCTTATTTTTTTAGAGGTTCCATTATTCTCAACACCATGGGTTTAGGGAGACAATTTTTGCACTCATTAACTAGCCTTTTCCTTTTCACCATACCTCCAACTTAGAATTTTGGCCTAAGTTGGCAATTCAATCAACGACAAATCAAGAGAATATGGGTATAGGATTAGGAGAGGTCATATTTTTTCAATTCTTACCCAAAGAAAGGTAAGGCTCAAGGGATGTTCAAAAGAGTTTCGTACACTCACACGGTACGCCACAAAAAGAGGTGTATGTCAAATTGATTCACACTCTTTCAATGGTGCCTAGGATTATATCATGAGTTCACATACTTAGTCGACAAGAATAATAGGGAAAATTCTAGGTATAATCATGCATGGTTCATGGTAAGCTTAGCACACAAGACATTGACACTAAAGTCAAACACGACTCCATACTTTTTCAAGCGTGCAATGTTCATTGCAAGAAACTCGATTTTGACAATTGGCTAATCACAATGAGATGCAAAGAGTTCAGATATTATCTATGCAACTTCATTTGGCCTCGTTGTAGTCACATATTCATGTTCATTGGATTGTAAGCACTATTCAAGTATTCTATATTGATCAAACCGACACTCAAAATTTGCCTAATAACAAGTACAATTTAAGTACATACAAAAAGTGGTGGAAAGAAGAAAAATTTTCATATTTTTGGACAAGGTAATAAAATCTTTGCAATTAAAAACGAAAAGGATCTAAAAGCTCAAACATCCACATCCACATCCACAGTGTAATACTCAATGTAAAGTAGAACAACCCAAAATATATAGAAAAAACAAATATGAATAAAGGTGGACCTCTCCCCACTACAAAAAAAAACATTTTTCCTCAAATGCTAAAATTAAGTATCCAAAAGTAAATCAAAATAAGACAGAGATGGAGGTAAAGAAAAAAATCCTATCTATGCAGTGTCTCCATCTGTCGGGGCCTTAGTGCCCAGTGTAATGCTCTAAATATGGGTATCAGTTCTCGGATAACCTCAAAAGTAATAACAGTGCCAGGTCCACTAGGAATAGGTGTTGACATCTCAATCAGCGATGTATGGACCACTAATTGCACAACTGTCCCTACAAAATCTAACAAATCTCCAAATATTCTCTCGTCTTATCTCTCTATCATATCCTCATAATATAGTGCTATCAGATCTTTGCTGGTCTCTGCGTACGACTCCTCATATGCTGAACTACCCCTATACACATCTCGTATATTAGATAAAAGAATCCATGAGGTCCTAGGAGCATCCTCTTCATCTGAATCCCTAAACAATGAATTTAAGTCAGTAGACTTCAAATAGTCTACGTCCTTCCTCAGATCTGCTACTTTGGCTTTCAAAGCTGAAACCTTGAATGACTCCTTCTATCTTACTCTCGCAAGTACTGAATCTAGTAGACAAATCATCAACAGAGGTCCTAAGGGGGGTCAATGCAGCTAAGATATTCCTGTTGATCATCCCTGTGATGGATCTCTCCAGTTAAGTCGCTCTCATATCAAATGAATAGGCCAGTTGTCCCATAATCAAGATCATCGCCTAACTAATCCTGATTGGCTCGGAGGAGGATGAAGCACTTAAGACCTGTGAATATGAAGAAGGAGCGGGTGTACATGAAGGCTTAGAAGATGGAGTAGGAAAAGGTGTCTCCGCTAGTAATGAGTCTACATCGACCTCTAGAAAAGTATCTGTTGGAGATGATCTCCTCCTACCAACCTCCTCTCGAGTGTACTTGCCTCAATATGTTGGATATCAGTAGAGGAATATGGGATGACCTCAATATCGTTTGTAGTGTCCCGAGATACTCTAGAACACTGGCACAACTCTTGGGAATGGTAGAGAAGTCAGCTTCTGCCTGGGCCTCATGGCAATCTCTTGTTAAATTAGTAGCCCCATATATATGCGCCTCCTACACATGATAGAACCAAGGAAAGGTGCCTTAGGATGTTTCAAAATGGACTCATTTTGGATGATATGATGCTTCTGCTAATAAAGCCAAACCAGGACCGGCAGCGATGTTGAGGTCCCACTTCTCAATAGGAGCATATACGTCGATCCACTTTGAGGTGGTGTTAGAATTCAATGAAGTCAATAACCCTTTCATGTCATCCATGGACTTATCAATAGGCAATCCCTCATAATGAATTACAGAGTGCAACTGTCTACACAATATATTGTTAATATATTTGCTGTCGCACTGAACTTATTTGCCTTTGACCATGACAAAATTTACCAGTCTAAACTCGCTTGACTTCTTCTTGTTCTTGGGCACACACTCCCCATATGCTGTATAAAATTCACTAACCCAAGAAGGAATGTAAGGGCCTTAGGGACTTTTGAACTGCTCGAGCTTATGGTAACAGAAGGTTTCCATGATATTAGGATATTTTCTTTCTAAACTCTCCATAGGAAATAGGTCTTTTTCTGGGATAGTACGCACCTGATAAGGAGTGCAGGGGCCACATGAGGTATCTAAGATGGCATAGAGTCTGTTGTCAGAGGAGTGGTAGTTGTGGGAATTTTGGTGGACGTAGGCTGAGATCTCGCTCAAAGCTCGTCCCTTCAGTTAATAAGAGGCTGATCAACTTCTGGTTTAGAGAAATCAACCTGGATTTCAATAACTATTCCTTTCCTAACTATGTGCTTCTTCCTTTTTCTTTGTCTCCAGGTGGGAGTTCTTCCCCTCTTATCTTTAAAGTATTTGACCCTCCTTCATATATCTTAATGCCGTTTGCTGATTCCTTGGGTGGAATGTTTAGATTTGTATGTATTATACCTGAAAAGGATCATGAAAAATTAGGAGAAAGTCAAGCAATTGCGCAGAAGATCCATTGTAGAAAAACTCGTTGATCCAGTCGGCGAGTTGCTGAACCTCTTTGGTGAGATATATAGGGATAGCCTAAGGATTGGCTTAAAATTCTAACAATTTGGCAATAGGGATTCCCACTCGGCGAATCACCCACTACTTTCAGTGAGCATGGGCTTGTCCGCCGAAAGTCAAAGAGCATTAAGGGTTAAAGGGAGTGTGCAAAGGGCGATCAAGAGTACTTTCATTGAGTCGCCGAGTTCCTTCAGCAACCAATGCTTTTCACCAAAAGTTACAGACTAAAACATCCAATTTTCACAGATTTAAAAAGCAAGATAAAGACGTTAGGCTAACCGCCGAGTATTTCGGCGAACATTACCTAGCTCACTGAACTGCCCAACATGCCCACTTTGAATCCCACTTCTCGAATTCAATATTTGTAACACCCGATAAAAGAATCAAAACATGCACTAATCAAATTCAAACAAGACCTATAGTACCCATCACCCCGGGATACTCAAAATTTTCTCAGTTTTGCTAAATTTTGCCATTTGATAACAATTTCTTTTAAGAAGGGTGGGACCCACTCTATAATTGAGAAATATACGTCAATTGGAACAAATAGGAGTTAATTAAACTTCACCCAATAAATCTAACAATCACGCGAGCACAACCCAATAAAATTTCATTCATTTGAATGCACAAAAAATGTACGGACATTTGACAATCAAAGCGGTACATGAAAGATTTTCAACTTATAACATGCATTTACGCCTGCTAATCCTATTAGAGAGTCCAAATAGAGAGTCCAAACACACATCAACATGATTTTATTATTGAAAATGAGTACAAAAGTATTAAATATAAACTCGGGGGTTGGAAACCAATCGAACTCCGAGCATAAATAAATCAAACAAAACACTTATAAAATGAAAAAGATGGGAAAATACTACCTTGTTATGAGTTCATAAAGTTTAAAAATGAGTGGAAGTGAAGAATTTCAAATTCTAAGACTTTTGGCCATTATAAAATTGTCCAGTTGGTGTTCATTCGGCAACACGCCTATCCACTAGGTGACATGCTGATCCACTCGGCGACACGCCAATTGGTCAACTTGCGACACGCTGAGTTGTCACTTGGATCACCAAGTTTTATAGGACTTTAAGTTGAAATTAGGATCCAAATAGTTGTCTTCATCAATAACTCAAAACAGGTCGGTGATTTGCCAATTGGCCATTTTACTCGCCAGTCTATGTTTCCTAAAACTTTCCGCATTTAAACTTGCACGACTAATGCACCATTTTTATAAGAGAAAACTAAAGCACTTAAAAACTTGGTTTGCCTCCCATGAAGTGCCTTAGTTAATGTCGTGGCTCGATGTGAGCTTTTGCTACGCTCCGTTATTGGGGTTTGCCCTAGTTTCACTAGGTAACCCCATTTGTTCATCTGGGTAGAGATGAGGCACTACATGACTCATGAGTGTTCTCATCGGCTATATTAATCGAGAGTGAGATCTGATCATTTGATGCAACACCATAATATTCTCTTTCACTTCTTTCGGCACTCTATCTTGCTCGAAGATTTTTCGGAGAATTTTTTGTAGCGTATTTTCAGTACGAATATTCTCAGAGCCTCTAAACTTTTTCTACTCATAAGGGGGTAGGTACCTCTTATTGTTGTTGCACTTGACTTCCACTTCTAATATTTTGGTGGCTAAATCCTTCATCTGAGTTGCAAGTGTGGTCAACATGAAGCCCCTTTTGACTTCTTGGTTTGACTTAGTCGATTTGCCACCACTTTCCTCAGCCATGCTTAGGGTGTCTGCATGCCAATTCAAAGAAAAAAAATTTAAAAAAAATTAGTCAACTACAACTAACAAGAACATAAATCTCACCACTGCCCAGCAATGACACCATTTTTATTAGTGACGTAATCAAAGACACAACTTCCAATGCAAGTGTCTATGATAGTACTGTAGTATAGTAACCCAACGAATGGTTGGGGTCAATTTCACATGGAGTGGCTGTCAGAATTAATAGAAAAATAAAATTTAATTCTAATTAGCCATAGCTAAAGATCATAACAAGTAAAAACATATATAATGTATTGGGGTGACACAAGTGTCAAATATCAATGGAGGTTTGTCACAAGTAAGTAAAAACAACGAAAATATGAAGGAGTACTAATATGGGAAGTGAGATTCTTGAGATGTGATAGGAAAACGAGATAAACGAGATAATTGGGTACATTATTTTGATATAGAATTTATTGAATAATTGTAATTAGGCTACACTTTAAGGTCGATAATCTCTCTCTCGAGCAACTTACCCTATTTAAAATGGGTTCTCTCAGACACCCACTTGAGTAAGATCTCGAAAATTAAATAGGTGAACTAGAGCCTAACATGTTGGTCATGGTGATATAAGGTCCTAAATATTTCTAAAATATGGTATTGAGGCTGTTTCAAAGAGCTTAGGTGCATTGCAAGTCAAATGTTAAGGGACGATTAAGACGTTCGACGACTAAGCCACCTATGTGCCTCATATGTATTTTTATGCTTTTATGTATGATTAATGACGTTATAAGTTCCTTAAGTGAGTTATTATGATGTATATAGGCAGCATATCGAATTTCGTGGAGTTTGGAGGTCAAACGTCCAAGAACGTCCATGATGTTCAAAAATGTTGCCTTGAAATGACCTTGTGTGTCTAAGCATGTTTCTTCGAGTTTTACATGTTCATTTTGTATAGAATTCATGTGAGAGTTCCTTAAATCATATATGGTCATGTTTGGGTTTGAAACAATTGGGAAAACATCCGCAAGGACCATCCAAGGTTCCTTGAGGAAGGACCCATGTTGGTGGCCAAAACTGCCCTAGGTAGTCCCACCTACAGATGGCAAACGACGGTCAGTTGCCTGGTCGACGCCCCGTAGGTGGTGGGCGTCATCTGGTACTTAGACTGGGAGCTAAACGTCCACCTTCCAGTCTCTAAACCCATCGATGGAGGACAGGACGGCCCGTGTATGGACCTACGCCCCGTCGATGGGCAACCGTCGTTTGGGGTCTGTGTTATGTGCAGGTTCACTGTAAGTTGAGGGGTGAACAAACCCCACTTCTAAATAATAGTATTGGCAGTTCCTTAAGGGTATTTTGGGTATTTTAAGTGTGTATGCAAGTCTTTAACTCTTAGAAGAATTCATTCTTCCAAATCAAAACACCAAAATCCCTTATAAATTACTTAAGACGCCATTGAAGTCCAAAGTCAAGGAACATCTTGGATTGTTGAATTGAGTGGAGATTCTTCATCAAAGTGAAGAATTATCATCATTGATGTATAGTTTTTGATCCTTGAAACTCTATTCATAAAGGAGTCCAACTTTCAAAGATGTTTTCTAAATTTCCAAGTTAAATTGTCCAATTTCATGATTCTACAATGGGTTCTTGCATTAATTGTTTTTAAACATTTATTGTGGATTAACTTGTTGTTGTATCGATAATTTCAACCTAAATTACCTACGAAACCATGAATTGGATGAACCCTAGTTTTTGACTATGTTATTGGTTACTTGATATTAACTTAATGTTTTTGAATTCTAGTGTAGATTCTTATGGGTTATCTAATGATGTAAGAATTGTATTAAATTGATATCTAGGTTGTATTAGATTTATGAATCCTTATTGAATTGACCTAGTTTTATTGATTACCATAGTTTCTATGTTGAATTATTATTCATGGCCGTTGCTAAAGGCCTTACGGTGTTGAATTGGATGATTTATCATCGAATTGAGGCGTTGAGGATGGAGTGGTGGTACGCTGCGCTATTTCCTTTTTTTGATGTTTATTAGACTTCAATTATATTGTTATTGGTTTGGTCCACCTATGGTGGCGGTTTTAAGTGTTTTATTTGTAATTGATGTGACCTTGTCTGCGTTATTTTAAGTAAGGTAATTGATCATGGCCTTGTCGGCAAACTACTTAAAGTAATGTGACTATTTGTGTAGTTTATTATGTGAAGCATGACAATATCTATCTACAGGTGAAGTCATATATGTGTTTTTCTATTCATGTCATCTTAGGTGATCATGTTAGACTATGAATTTCACCTTGTGTGTATAGTCTTAGGGTTTATACTTGATTATTCCTAATTGACTATATGAGTCTCTGGTTTTCACATTTATGATGATATGATAGTGTATAGGATGACTTGAAGATGATATGGTTATGTCAATGTGTTTCTAGAATGGCATGTATAATAAATTAGAGTGAAGTATGTGGTGTCTTGTCTTAGTTGACTTGTGTCCGTTGCTTGATGTATGTATGAATGTGCATATGTGGTGTCTTGACTTAGCATGTTAAAGTCTCTTAGTCTTGAATGTATAAATTACATGTGACCTTCAATGAAGTTAAGAGGGTCGTTTATGTGAAACCTTAAACGTAGTGGTAAGGTTATGAATGTTGAAGTCGAGAGTCGTAATGGTATCCTTCATGCAAAGGAATGGTGGACTTAGGGTTGATTGGATGGAACGACATCATATCATCCTTAGGAAAGTCATAATGAGCTATCTAGTCGCCATTGAAAGGTAGCCCTAGTGAACCTCTTTGGTAATGTGAATGTGATTGGGTTAAGAATTAGATAAGGAACCTCTTCATGTGATCTTTTAGAGTCAATTACTTTAATGAGAACAAAGGCTAGCACTAAGTGAATATGTCATGGGAAGTAGCTCTACTTGATAAGGAGACTAGAGTACAATGTAGCTCTACTTGAGAATTAGACTAGCGTGCATATAAGCCCCTCATATTCCTTAACCACGTGCCTACATGGGATGTGTCCTAGTTCTACCCTTGGCAAGTAGAACACCCTCATCGGAGAAGGTTAGAACTACGGATTCCACGCCTAGTTATCATGGTCTATGTTAGTTATTGCCTATTCTCATCATATGCAATTCCTATTAGCATTCCAGAAGTTCTATGAAGATTAGGTGGTGGTATGGGACACTATCTAGACATTGCACAACAGGCTTTAAAGGTGTTAATTGGAGTTTCTAGGTCTTGTCCAAGACAATTATTTGAATGTTCTTTATGCGTTGAATGTCTTCTAAATGAACTAATGAATGTAATGATTTAAGTTAAGAAAGTATCTTAATGGAATAAGTACTTATCTAGAGTTGTTAAGGGTTGTCTAGTTAAGGTGTTAAAGGGGCATAGGAATTGTCACTTCGTATCTTACCTAGATGAGTCTTAAGAATGACTCTAGTTAGGGAAGATGTTGATTATGTGGACATTATCTAAACTTAGGAAGTCTTAAGGGTTATTTAGGTAGTCTTGAAGAGGTCAATCATGGATGTTATCTTATTGATCTACTTAAGTTAGTCTTTTGATAGCCTTTGGTAAGGAAATGTCATATTATCTATATGTAGATATGTTTGATGTCTTGTAAGTGTGTATGGGTCTTATTATAAGTATTCTTGAGGGCCATTTAGGTATTTTTAGGGAGGTTGTATGGATGGTCTCTCTATGTGTTGCTTCAGTGGGTCTTAGGATAGCTATTAGTGAGAAGACTACACGTTAAGAAGTTTCTAAAGAAGAAGTAGATAACTTCACTGTAACAGTGAATTCCTTCAATGTACAGTGAGTTGAGCTTACTGTAAGGGTAGCTCAAAAATGTGCTTAATTGCTTAATTATTATCTTGTGTGTTCTTATGTTGTTAAATGTTGTCCTTATGATTGTAATATGATTTTTAAATGGAAAGATGCATATTTCTAATAAATGTCTGTTTTCATGATTTTTATGCATTATGCCATACTTAGTACATGTGGTTGTACTAATTCATGCTTTTATCTATCTTTATAGTTGTTTGTCGGTGAGGAGAATTTGGGAAGTGAAGACTTAGACCGTAGCATCTTTCAAGAGAACTTGAAGTATGTCATCATTTGACTCGAGGGAATAGATGTCTTTTATGTTTTCTATTAGAAGTATTGTAATAGACTAAGTATTTCTATATGAGTATTGTGTATGTCACGACCCGGATTCTGGAATCCGAATCGCAACCAGCGTCGTTGACCTCTCAGAGGTCGCAGACAAGCCTCTTCTTGCATTCTTGACATTCATATGGTTAATTTTAGCGGAAAATTTAAAACTTTTTGTTTATAGTTGAAGTATATATAGACTTCATATAAACACATATTTGTAAGGAAGTTCATTGCTCATACATCAACCATCTAATTATAAGATTATGCAACTTGAAAGAAATGGAATCTCATGTCATAAGTAATACTTGCCAAAACGGCATCATTGCAAGCGTCTGAATAAAATAGGAAAGAAACACTAGTGGAACATAACCCACTAGTTCAAACCTACTACTAAGCAAGAAATATAAAGGCAGGCATCCTCGAATGCATGGGGACCTACCAAGTCCGGATAAAATCACTGAGTCCGAATAGGTGCAATGATACCTCAATGTCCACCTGTTCCTGCACATAAAAAAGTAATATTGTATGGAATTATTACACACTTGTAGTAAGTATGGGTACATGCAACAACACATAACGGTAATGCATGAACAAGAATGACTCTTCCTAATCAACATGCTTTCTCAGAAGGTCAAGTCTCTTGACTTTGACTATTTCGTAATAGGATGGTCATACCATGAATATGTCACACATCATACACACATAGATTCACAAAATATACATATCTTTTTTCATGTAGTATACATTTCATATCCATGAGACCTTGGAATCATGGAGGTAGCATTAAGACATCTCAAGCGAGGGCCCAATATATGGGATCTTAACCTGAGGGTATCCTTTAGCAAACATAGAGACTGCTTCATACATTCATTTGTAATTCACATTTATTCATTTCATTCATTCATAGGCTGATGTGAACACCCGCTATACCTAGGATGAATTTTAAGACTCTCATCGGGATCATGAAGTGCAATGACCAAGAATGACCTAATGTCATTACTTGAATCCTGTTTCACCTCTTGATTGTCTTGCACAAACACCTTCGGTATCATTCATTTCATTGTCCTTAATACTTTGAGGAACTTCTAACCTTAAACGAAATAGATCATGTGAGCATCATGAAATCCTGTGTCTTCCCCACACCGAAAAAGAGGTGGAGTCACTGGCAAAAGTGAAACCAAAACATGCTAGCTTTATGGGTTCGAACCAAGCTAGTTCCCTATGGTGGCAACATAGTTCAAAGACTAGGAGATTTAGGGAGACCCATACCCACCTTGGTGGACAGTCTCATCTCATGATATTTATGTCAACCTCCGCCCTTCCCGAAAGAAGGCATCACTACTCATAGCTAGCCTATCGATGCTTAGTTTAAAGTTCCTACATACATTCAACTCATACATCATCAAAGCTTGGTTCTTAGCATGAGGTATTCATAGCTCATTAGATGATTTCTCATATCTTCTTTACGTATTAAGTGTGAATTGTCCTTACACTTACATATAGAATGTGATTGAGACTTGTCTCTTAATATTCAACACTCTCTTAGGTGAGTACTTTTAGTGACCTTTACTTAGGCTTGTTTGAGACTTGTCTCACCATTCATCTTAGCCTCTTATCATGTTGTCACCATTTTAATTAACATCTTAGTTTAACATAATTACTCACCTCATTAAGTGAATGTTCATTTATTAATCTTACCATTAACTCATGGTATTACCCATTTCGGGTTACTCATAATTGACTAAGTGTTTCATGATAGTCTAAGTATATGTTATGTAAGAATTATGCATTTTACACATTCAGCCAAGGGACCCAAGTTCGATCCCTAGTGTCGGCATTTCATTTCATTATATGTGAGACTTATGTGTCTCACAATTTCGGTCAAAGGGGCCCATGTTCGAGTTCCTTGGGCAGCAGTTTATTTTTAATTATTTAGAGTGCTAGGTGACTTCATTCATTCGGCCAAGAGGATCTGGGATCGAATCCCAGTGGCCTCAATTTTCATTATTTTATTTTGGTGTGAGATTTATGTATCTCACACCCTTGGCCAAGGAGCCGAGTTCGAACCCCCCTCTCTCACACTATTTTGTTTTTCTTTTATTTTTTAAGGCTTCTTTCAATGAGCCGGGTTCGAATCCCCTCTCTCACCCTATTTTCTTTTCTTTTAATTTAAGGCTTCTTCTCTTAGTGTTAGGACCTTATGGTCTCGAGATCCACCCTAAATGGCAAGATCTATTTCTCTTAATTAATACTAGTGACTAGCTGAAACGATGTTCAATTAACATATAATTTTAATTTACTTTCTTACATTTAGACAAGGCGTTTAACTCATAGTTTTACATATACTTTTTAACCAATTCATTAAGGACTTTACTTTCACTTTCTTGTTCATGAACATCACGATTTCTTTTTGCATGTTAAACATACAACATTATATAACACATGATTCACCATTTTCTTCATGTAAAGCGTAACAATACAATTACGGTAAAACAACATGTTTTGTTCACATATGACATTCAACATTCAGACGTACATGACAAATCGTAAACAGACCAAAACACACATTGCACATAATCACAATCATTCCTAAAATCATCTACTAGAAGTCATACCAACACATGCATTAATTCGTTCATAGGATCTAATGACAGGGGAATGCAACGGGGGACAACCTTAGTTTTTCGATTGAACTTAAACTAAACCTTAGGGGACTCTTGGGAAAGGGACAAAGAGAGAAGAAAACCCATACCTTTTCAGCCTTGACTACCAGCCACAACCACACATCTCCACCCACACACAAACCTTTCTTCCAAGCATTAACTTTTGTTCCCAAGTGAAGTTCTTTTCTTAAAACACTTAGGCGTACAAATTCTTCCTTTTGTTTTTTTTGTGGATGCAGCCAAGCATACCTTTAGAATAGAGAGTTTACGTTTTTTTTTCTGTTTTTGAATTGTGAAATAAATCTGAAAATGTTTTTAGGAGTAATATAAAGAATTAAGAGTGGGCATAAAGCACACTCCTAGTGGGAGTCGTGCGCCCCTTTTGTGGGGATTGTTGTTGAATTACAACACAATTTAAATGGTAACAAAATCAGATCTTAAATATATATTAAGTTATTATAATGCCACTCCTTATTTTCTCAAATTTTTTTATCATTTAATTCGTGACCCTAATGCCTACAATTCAACTCAAACCCGAGTGTGGAGGTATGGTCAAACTCGGGTTCGACCATCGAGATATGACCCATTTTAACTAATTAATAACCATATTTAATTAATTAAGTATCAGCCTAGGGTATTTACTATACCACCCCTAGCCCCGAAATTACCTTTATACCCCTAGAACCCTTAAAACCTAGGATTAACCCTCTAAGTCCAGTTAAGACTCATCCAGAAGAATCCTAGTATTCGGGTACCCAACATGGCTGGAACCAACCCTGCCTAGCTGAACTAGCTCACCAAGTAGGTTGGCTTTGTTGGTGCATAGGTTCAGAGCTTTGGTTCCACGCGTATCAATCCGTGTGAAACCGGTCTAACCTAGGCATTCTATGTACGTATAGGCCTTACTTAGCATAGTCATTTTCGGGCTGTCACAGTGTATGGGCCGTGTCCCAAAAGTATTCTCGTGCCTTAAGTTTTATGAGATTGATACTTAGTATTTCCTATGACTTTATATGAAAGAGTTTTTAAAGACTATGATATATTTTGTGAAACATTTTGATTCCGCACTACTTTTTATTATGTTTATACAATGAATGATATGTAAGGGCTTGTACAAGACCTCCGAGAAGTCAAGTATGCCAGTTGCAATTCAAGATTGCCCCTAATTTCTAAGGTGTGGTTTCGGGATGTTATAAACTTTGTATCATAGCATAGGTTATGAAAGTAGTATTAGGAATCAAGAAGTCTCATCAAGTCACGTCTAGTAGATTCTTGACCATCGGTGAAAGTTGCGACACATCTATGTGCGAGAGGCTATAGATAGAGTTCCCCCTTCATTTCTACTCCTATGTAGTGACGTAGAGTAAATTTATGAGTACTCTTTTCTTATGGTTTTCCTTATGTTTCTAGATAGATGAATACGAGGAGGATACCGGCTAGGAGAGTTGAGGAGAATGAGGTGCAAGAGGAGATTCCTCCTCAAGTTGAGGAAGTTGAGCAAGTTCCTCAAGGTGCTCAAGGTGATAAAGTCCCTATTGTGGGTGGAGGTGATGATGTCTCGGAGTTGAGTAATAGTGATATTAGAGAGGCTTTTTTTGGTTTAGCCCGAGCCGGGACTACTCAAGTGAGTTTGAGTATGGTGCCTAGGCGAATATTGTGGAGAGCACTATGACATCTAGGTTGAGAGACTTTGTGAGGATTAATCCTCCTATGTTTCTTGGCTCTATGGTGGGAGAAGATTGCAAAGAGTTTATATATGAGGTGTACAAGATAGTGCATGCTACGGGAGTGACTTCTAGGGAGAAAGCGGAGTTGGCTTCGTATCAATTGAAAGATGTGGCTCAAGTGTGGTACACAAAATGGAAAGGCAATAGGCCAGAGGAGTCGGGTCCTATTGAGTGGGAAGAATTTAAGGAAGCCTTTCTTGGTAATTACTTTCCCCGGGAGATGAGGGAAGTTAAGGTAGCGGAGTTTATCAATCTCTAGCAAGGAAATATGAGTGTTGAGGAATACTCTTTGAAGTGCTCTATGCTGTCCAAATATGCTCCCTCCCTTGTGTAAAATCTGAGAGACGAAATGAGTCACTTTGTGATCGGGGTCGCGGACATAGTAAGGAAAGAATGTCGTACAGCGATGCTACATGATTATATGACTGTAGCTAGACTCGTGGTGTATACACAATCAATTAAAGAGTCTAACCTTAAGAGGATGGATAGAAACTTGAAAAGGGGTGGTTGTAGTTATCAAGAACAACCTAGATTCAAAAAGAGGGCTCAAACTCAAAAAGAGGCTAGGAGTGCTAAAGTGAAATTTGAGAGGGGAGTTGGTTCTCAAAATGAAAAGCTTATATGTGTCACTTGTGGAAAGTGGCACTATTAGAAACGTCTAGCCGGTACTGGTGGTTGTTTTGGTAGTGGGAAGGCTGATCATAAGGTGAGAGATTTTCCTACCATTGCGGCTAAAGGAAGAGAGAGTAAGAAAGTTGATCCAAATGTTGAAAGGATGATGTTCAAGCAACGAGGCTTTTCTATGCACTCCGGACTAGAGGAGAGAAGCCGGGTAATGGTGATGATGATGAGGGTAAGTCCTTGTTTTTATTTTAGAGATATGAGTTCCTTCTAAGTGGGGGAGTATGGTAAGAAGATGAGATAGAATGATATAGAAGTATGTTGCATATGCATGGTGTTTAGGAGTTTTGTTGAAATTGAATTCATTAACTTCTTGCATTGTGTATTTTATGAAACCATGATTAGGTTGTAAGATGTGTTTATATGATGTTACCTTGTATATTAGCATGTTTCTATTATGAATTGACTAAAAGTTATAGTTTTGAAAAAGTTGCACAAATCACTGTAGCTTGGAAACTGAATACTGTTAAATTTTTGGAAATTTGACTAATTGATTCTTTTGTCTAAAATTGTTGTAATGTGTTTAGAACTGATGTATATGAGTATTGTATTTAATATAAAATGAGTTTTTGTTATTTGGAATGAAGCATGTAAGTTTTTCTAGCATAATGAGTTCTAGAATTGTTTTCTAGTTTCTTTTTGTGTTGTGAACCTCGTGGACTATGTGAAATTGCTGCTTTCTTCTTGATTTTGTGTTGTATGGTATGGTTATTATCTTCTACTAAAATCTATATTCTTGGAAGTGTTCGGAGGGTGACAAATGTCATTTGAGGACAAATGTTGTCCAAGTGGGGGAGATTGTAAGATTCCAAAAATGACTTAGGTGAACTAGAGCCTAATTTTTTTTCATGGCAGTGTAAGGTCCTAAATAGGTCTAAAATATTTTATTGAGGCAGTTTCTAAGAGCTTAGGTGCATTGGAAGTCAAACGTCAAGGGATGACTAAGACGTTCGACGACTAAGACACCTATATGCCTCGTATGTGGTTTTTTGTGTAATTAATGAGGTTATAAGGTCCTTCAATGAGTTATTATAATTTTTATTGGCAGTGTGTCGAGTTTCGTAGAGTTTGGAGGTCAAACATCCAAGAATGTCCATGACGTTAAAAAATGTTTCCTTGAAATGACCTTGTGTGTCTAAGCATTTTTCGTCGACTTTTACGTGTTTGTTTTGGATGAAATTCATATGAGAGGTACTTAAATCATGTACGGTCATGTTTGGGTTGGAAACGTCAGGGAAAACATCCTCAAGGACCATCCAAGGGTCCTTGAGGAAGGACCCACGTTGGTAGCCAAAACTGCCCAAGGCAGTCCCACCTATGGATGGCAAAGGACGACCAGTCGCCTGGTCGACGCCCCGTAGGTGGTGGGCGTCATCTAGAAATTACCCTGGGACGCTAAACATATAGTTTCCAGTCTCTAAACCCATCGACGCAGGACAGGACGGCCCATATATGGACCTATTCCCCGTCGATGGGCAACCGTCGTTTGGGGTCTGTGTTATAGGTTCACTGCAAGGTGAGGGGTGAACTTGTAAATTCACCCACATCCAAATAAGAGTATTGGTGATCCCTTAAGGTTCTTTTGGTTATTTTAATTGTGTATATAAGTCTTTGACACTTATATGAATTCATTCTTCCAAATCAAAACCCCAAAATCCCTTAGAATTTCCTTAAGACTCCATTGAAGTCCAAAGTCAACGAAGAGCTTGGATTGTTGAATTGAGTGGAGATTCTTCCTCAAAGTGAATAATTTTTATCATTAAGGTATGGTCTTTGATCCTTGAATCTCTATTCATCAAAGACCCAAACTTTCAAAAGATGTTTTCTAAAGTTTCAAAGTTGAATTGTCCGATTTCATGATTCTACCAAGGGTTCCTGCATTAATTGTTTTTTAACGTTTATTATGGATTAAATTGTTATTGTATTGATAATTTTAACCTAAATTACCTATGAACCCTAGTTTTTGACTTTTTTATGGGTTACTTGATATTGACTTGTAGTATATGAATTCTAGTGTAGATTTCTATGGGTTATCTAATGATGTAAAAATTGTGTTAAATTGATATATAGATTGTAATAGATTTATAAATCTTTATATAATTGACCTACTTTCGTTGATTATCATAGTTTCTATATTGAATTATTGTTCATGGACATTGGTAAAGGCCTTATGGTGTTGAATTGGATGATTTAGCATCGAATTGAGGTGCTGAGGATGAAGTGGTGGTATGCTGCCCTATTTTCTTTATTTTGATGTTTATTAGACTTCAATTATATTGTGATTGGTATGTTACACTTATGGTGGCGGTGTTATTAGCTTTACTTGTAATTGATGTGGCCTTGTCGGCGTTATTTTAAGTAAGGTAATTTATCATGGCCCTGTTGGCAAACTACTTGAAGTAATGTGGCTATTTGTGTAGTTGATTATGTGAAGCATGACAATATATAACTACGTTTGAAATCATATATGTGTTTTTATATTAATGTCATATTAGGTGATCATGTTAGTGTATGACTTTGACCTTGTGTGTATAGTCTTAGGGTTTATACTTGGTTATTCCTAATTGACTATATGAGTCTATGTTGGTAACATTGATGATTGTATGATAGTGTATAGGATGACTTGAAGATAATATGGTTATGTCTATGTGTTCCGAGAATGGCATGTATTGTAAGATAAAGTCAAGTATGCAATGTCTTGTCTTAATTGACTTGTGTCCCTTCTTTGATGTATGTATGAATGTGCATATGTGATGTCTTGACTTAGTATGTTAAAGTCTCTTAGTCTTGAATGTATGAATGACATGTGACCTTAAAAGAAGTTAAGAGGGTCTTTTATGTGAAACTTTGAATCTAGTGGTATGGTTATGAATGTTAAAGTCGAGACTCGTAATGGTATCCTTCATGTAAAGGAATGTTGGACTTAGGGTTGGTTGGCTAGAACAACATCATATTATCCTTAGGAAAGTCATAATGATGTATCTAGTCGGTATTGAAAGGTATCCCTATTGAATATCTTTGTTAGGGCGAAGGTGATTGGATTATGAACTAGATAAGGAACCTCTTTATGTGATCGTTTACTGTCAATTACTCTATGAGAACAAAGGCAAGCACTGAGTGATTATGTCATGGGAAGTAGCTCTACTTGAGATGGAAACTAGAGTACAATGTAGCTCTACTTGAGAATGAGACTAGAGTGAATAAAATCCCCTAATATTCCTTAACCATGTGCCTACGTGGGATGTGTCCGAGTTCTACCCTTAGCAAGTAGAACACCCTCATCGGAGTAGGTTAGAACTCCGGATTCCATGCCTATCTATCATGGTCTATGTCGGTTATTGCCTATTCTCATCATATGGAATACTATTAGCATTAGAGAACTTAAGGTGGTGGTATGGGACGCTATCTAGACATTGCACAATAGGCTTTGAAGGTGTTAATTAGAGTTCCTAGGTCTTGTCCAAGACCATTATTTGAATGTCTTTAATGTGTTGAATGTCTTCTAAATGAACTAATGAATGTAATTACTTAAGTTAAGAAAGTATGTTAATGGAATAAGTACCGATCTAAAGTAGTTAAGGGTTGTCTAGTTAAGGTGTTAAGGAGGCATAGGAATGGTCATTTCGTATCTTATCTAGATGAGTCTTAAAAAGACTTTAGTTAGGGATGATGTTGATTATGTGGACATGATCTAAACTTAGTAAGTCTTATGGATTATTTAGGAAGTCTTGAAGAGGTTAATCATGGATGTTATCTTCTTGATCTACTTAAGTAAGTCTTTTGATAGCCTTTGGTAAGGAAATGTCATATTATCTATATGTTGATATGTTTGATGTCTTATAAGTGTGCTTATGACTTATTATAAGTATTCTTGAGGGTCATTTTGGTATGCTTACGGAGGTTGTATGCGGTCTCTTTATGTATTGCTTAAATGGGTCTTAGGATAACTATTAGTGAGAAGACTACACGTTAAGAAGTGTCTAAAGAAGAAGGAGACAACTTCACTGTAACAGTGAATTCCTTCACTGTACAGTGAGTTGAGGTTACTGTAAGGGCAAATCAAAAATTTATTTAATTGATTAATTGTTATCTTATGTGTTTTTAAGTTATTAAATGTTGTCCTTATGATTGTAATATGATTTTTAAATGGAAAGATACATATTTCTAATAAATTTCTGTTTTCATGATTTTTATACATTATGCCATACTTAGTACTTGTGGTTGTACTAATCAATGCTTTTATATATATCTATAGTTGTTGGTAGGTGAGGAGCATTTGGGAAGTGAAGACTTAGACTGTAGTATCGTTTAAAAGAAGTGGAAGTATGTCCTCATTTGACTCGAGGGCATAGATGTCAGTTATGTTTTCTATTAGAAGTATTGTAATAGACTAAGTATATCTATATTACTATTGTTTATGGACCGTGTCCCAAAAGTATTCTCGTGTCTTAAGTTTGATGAGATTGAGACTTAGTATTTCCTATGACTTTATATGAAAGATTTTTTTAAAGATTATGATATGTTTTGTGAAACGTTTTAATTCTGCACTACTTTTCATTATGTTTATGCGATGAATGATATGTAAGGGCTTGAACAAGATCTACGAGAGGTCAAGTACGCCGGTTAAAATCCGAGATTGCCCCTAACATCTAGGGTGTGTTTTCGGGATGTGACAAACCTTGTACTAGAGCATAGATTATGAAAATAGTATTAGGAATCAAGAAGTCTCATCAAGTCACGTCTAGTAGAGTCTTGACCATCAGTGTGAGTTGCGACACATATATGGTTGAGAGGCTATAAGATGATAGAGTTTCCTTTGATTTCTACTCCTTTGTCATGCCGTAGAGTAAAATTTATGAGTACTTTTTATTATGTGTTTCCTTGTGTTGATAGGAAGATGAATACGAGGAGGACATCAGCTAGGATAGTTGAGAACAATGAGGTCCAAAAGGAGGTTCATCCTCAAGTTGAGGAAGTTGAGCAAGTTCCTCAAGGTGCTCAAGCTGATCAAGTCCCTATTGTGGGTGGAGGTGATGATGTCCCAAAGGTTAGTAATAGGGATATTAGAGAGACTTTGCTTGCTTTAGCCCGAGACATGACTACTCAAGTGAATTTGAGTATGGTGCCTAGGGAGAATGTTGTGGAGAGCACTATGATATCTAGGTTGAGAGACTTTGTCAGGATGAATCCTCTTATCTTTCTTAGCACAAAGGTGGGAGAGGATCCCCAAGAGTTTGTAGATGAGGTGTACAAGATAGTGCATGCTATGGGAGTGACTTCTAGGGAGAAAGCGGAGTTGGGTTCGTATCAATGGAAAGATGTGGCTCAAGTGTGGTACACACAATGGAAAGTCAATAGGCCAGAGGAGTCGGGTCCAATTGAGTGGGAAGAATTTAATGAAGCTTTTCTTGGTAAGTACTTTCCCCGTGAGATGAGGGAAGTTAAGGTAGCGGAGTTTATCAATTTCAAGCAAGGAAATATGAGTGTTGAGGAATACCCTTTGAAGTTCTCTATGTTGTCCAAATATGCTCTCTCCCTTGTGTCAAATCCAAGAGATGAAATGAGTCGCTTTATGACAAGGTTCGCGGACTTAGTAAGGGAAGAATGTAGTACGACGATGCTACATGATGATATGACTGTAGCTAGACTCATGGTGTATGCACAATCAATTAAAGAGTCTAACTTAAGAGGATGGCTAGAAACTTGAAAGGGTGTGGTTCCAATGATCAAGACCAACAATAGATTCAAAAAGAGGGCTCAAACCAAGAAGATCCTAGGAGTGCTAAGGTGAAATTTTAGAGGGGAGGTGGTTCTCAAAATGAAAAGCCTATATGTATCACTTGTGGAAAGCGGCACTATAGGAAATGTCTAGCCGGTAGTATTGGTTGTTTTGGTTATGGGAAGGATGATCATAAGGTGAGAGATTGTCCTACCATTGAGGCTAGAGGAAGTGAGAGTAAGAAAGTCTATCCAAATGTTGAAAGGATAATGTTCAAGCAACGAGGCTTTTCTATACACTGCGGACTATAGGAGAGAAGCCGGGTAATGGTGATGATGATGCGGGTAAGTCCATGTTTTCTCTTAGAGATATGAGTTCCTTCTATGTGGGGGAGTATGGTTAGAAGATGGGATAGAATGATATAGAAGAATGTTGCACATGCATGGTGTTTAGGAGTTTTGTTGAAATTGAATTTCATTAACTTCATGCATTGTATATTTTATGAAACCATTATTAGGTTGTAAGATGTGTTTCTATGATGTTACCTTATATAGTTGCATGTTTCTATTATAAATTGCCTAAAATTTGCAATTTTTAAAAAGTTACGCAAATCATTGTAGCTTGGAAACTTCTTATTGTTAAATTTTTGGAAATTTTACTAATTGATTCTTTGGTCTAAATTCTTGTAATGTGGTAAGAGCTGATGTATATAAGTATTATATTTAATATAAAATGAGTTTTTGTTATTTGGAATGAAGCATGTGAGTTTTTCTAGCATAATGAGTTATATAATTTTTTTCTAATATCCTGTTGTGTTGTGAACCTCGTGACTATGTGAAATTGAGGCTTTCTTCTTGATTTTGTGTTGTACGCTATGGTTATTAGCTGCTAGTTAAATCTCTATTCTTGGAAGTGTTCGGAGGGTTGCAAGTGTCATTGGAGGGCGAATGTTGTCCAAGTGGGGGTAAGATCCCGAATATGACTTAGGTGAACTAGATCCTAAAATATTGGTCATGGTGGTATAAGGTCCTAAATAGGTCTTAAATATGGTATTGAGGTAGTGGCTAAGAGCTTAGGTGCATTGGAAGTCAAACGTCAAGGGACGACTAAGACACCTATGTGCTTTGCATGTTGTTTTATGTGTTTTTGTGTAATTAATGAGGTTATAAGGTCCTTAAATGAGTTATTATGATTTATATAGGAATTGTTTTATGTTTCGTCGAGTTTGGTGGTCAAACGTCCATGAACATCCATGACGTTTTAAAATGTTGCCTTGAAATGACTTGTGTGTCTATCGTCGAATTTTGCATGTTCGTTTTGGATGAAATTCATGAGAGAGGTCCTAACTCATATACGGTCATGTTTGGGTTCAAAACGTCTGGGCAAACATCCACAAGGACCATTAAAGGGTCCTTGAGGAAGGACCCATGTTGGTGGCCAAAACTGGCCAAGGCAGTCCCACCTATATATGGAAAACGACGACTAGTGTCCTGATCGACTCCCCGCAGGTGGTGGGCGTCGTCTGGTACTTAGACTGGGGAGCTAAACATCCAGTTTCCAGTCTCTAAACCCATGAAGGAGGATAGGATGGCCCATGTATGGACCTACGCCCCGTCGATGGGCAATCGTCGTTTGGGGTCTGTGTTATGCGCCGGTTCACTGTAAGTTGAGGGGTTAACTTGTAAATTCAGCCCACTTCCAAATAAGAGTATTGGCCGTCCCTTTAAGTTTTTTTGGGTATTTTAAGTGTGTCTATAAGTCTTTGACACTTAGAAGAATTCATTCTTCCAAATCAAAAACCCAAAATCCCTTAGAAATTCCTTAAGACTCCATTGAAGAACAAAGTCAAGGAAGACTTGGATTGTTGAGCTGAGTGGAGATTCTTCATCAAAGTGAGGAATTATCATCATTGAGGTATGATTTTTGATCCTAGAATTTCTATTCATCAAGCAGCCGATCTTTCAAAGATGTTTTCTAAAGTTTACAAGTTCAATTGTCCAATTTCATGATTCTACCATGGGTTCTTGCATTAATTTTTTATAAATGTTATCATTGATTAAATTTTTATTTTATTGATGATTTTAACCTAAATTACCTATGAACCCTAGTTGACAATATTATGGGTTACTTGATATTAACTTAATGTTTATGAATTCTAGTGTAGATTCCTATGGGTTATCTAATGATGTAAGAATTGTGTTAAATTGATATCTAGGTTGTAATAGATTTATGATTCTCTATTGAATTGACCTAGTTTCGTTGATTATCGTAGTTTCTATATTGAATTATTGTCCATGGCCATTGGTAAAGGCCTTATGGTGTAGAATTAAATGATTTAGCATCAAGTTGAGGTGTTGAGGGTGGAGTGGTGGTACAGTGCCCTATTTCCTTGATATTAATGTTTATTAGACTTCAATTATATTGTGATTGGATGGTCCACTTATAGTGGCAGTGTTATGTGCTTTACTTGTAATTGATGTGGCCTTGTGGGCGCTATTTTTAGTAAGGTAATTGTTCATGACCTTGTTGGAAAACTACTTGAAGTAATATGGCTATTTGTGTAGTTGATTATGTGAATCATGACAATATCTATCTACATGTGAAGTCATATATTTGTTTTTCTATTCATGTCATCTTAGGTGATCATATTAGACTATGACTTTGACCTTGTGTGTATAGTTTTAGGGTTTATACTTGGTTATTCCTAATTGACTTATGAGTCTATGTTGGTCACATTGATGATGGTATGATAGTGTATAAGATGACTTGAAGATGATATGGTTATGTCTATGTCTTTCTAGAATGACATGTATTGTAACTTAAAGTCAAGTATATGGTGTCTTGTCTTAATTGACTTTTGTCCCTTGCTTGATGTATGCATGAATGTGTATATATGATGTCTTGACTTAGGATCTTAATGTCTCTTAGTCTTGAATGTATAAATGACATGTGACCTTAAATGAAGTTAACAGGGTCTTTTATGTGAAACCTTGAACCTAGTGGTAAGGTTATGAATGTTGAAGTCGAGAGCCGTAATGGCATCCTTCATGTAAAGGAATGGTGGAATTAGGGTTGAAAGGCTGGAACAACATCATATCATTCTTAGGAAAGTCATAATGAGCTATCTAGTCGCCATTGAAAGGTAGCCCTAGTGATCCTCTTTGGTAGGGTGAATGTGATTGGGTTTTGAACTAGATAAGGAACCTATTCATGTGATCCTTTAATGTAAATTACTCTATGAGAACAAAGGCTAGTACTGAGTGATTATGTCATGGGAAGTATATCTACTTTAGAAGGAGACTAGAGTACAATGTAGCTCTACTTGAGAATGAGACTAAAGTGCGTAAAAGTACCTCATATTCCTTAACAATGTTCCTACATGGGATATGTCTTAGTTATACCCTTGGCAATTAGAACACCCTCAATGGAGTTGGTTAGAACTCTGGATTCCATGCTTAGATATCATGGTCTATGTCGGTTATTGTCTATTCTCATCATATGGAATACCTATTAGCATTAGAGAAGTTCTATGAAATTTAGGTGGTGGTATGAGACGGTATCTCGACATTGCACAATAGGCTTTGAAGCTGTTAATTGGAGTTCCTAGGTCTTGTCCAAGACCATTATTTGAATGTCTTTATGTGTTGAATGACTTCTAAATGAACTAATGAATGTAATGACTTAAGTTAAGAAAGTACGTTAATAGAATAAGTACTTATCTAGACTAGTTAATGATTGTCTAGTTAAGGTGTGAAGGGGGCATAGGAATGGTCACTTCGTATCTTACCTAGATGATTCTTAAGAATGACTCTAGCTAGGGAAGATGTTTATTATGTATACACGATATAAACTTAGGAAGTCTTAAGGATAATTTCGGTATTCTTGAAGAGATCAATCATGGACATTTTCTTCTTAATCTACTTAAGTAAGTCTTTTGATAGCCTTTGTAAGGAAAGTCATATTATACATATGTTGATATGTTTGATGTCTTGTAAGTGTGTATATGTCTTATTATAAGTATTCTTGAGGGTCATTTATGTATGCTTAGGGAGGTTGTATGGGCGGTCTTTCTATGTGTTGCTTAAGTGGGTCTTAGGATAGCTTTTAGTGAGAAGACTACACGTTAAAAAGTGTCTAAAAAAGTAGACAACTTCACTGTAACAATGAATTCCTTCACTGTACAGTGAGTTGAGCTTACTGTAAGGGTAGCTCAAAAATGTTTTTAATTGCCTAATTGTTATTGGTTTTAAGGTATTAAATGTTGATCATATGATTGTAATATGATTTTTAAATGGAAAGATGCATATTTCTAATAAATGTCCGTTTTCATGATTTTTATGTATTATGCCATACTTAGTACATGTGGTTGTACTAATCCATGCTTTTATCTATATCTATAGTTTTTCGTAGGTGAGGATCATTTGGGACATATATGATGTTAAAAATGATATAATTACCGATAAACACTATGGAGGAATAGTAAATATTCGTTCTTTTTTTTATATCCCCTATAATTAAAGAAGTATTGTCTAACATGTGATGAATGTTAAGATTTAATAACTTATCCGTGTTCGCTAACAAATTGTTGTCTTAGTGCTATCCAATGCTCATATTCGTGCAATTCGTAAAAAAAATGCTATCTATATTGGTATAATTACACAAACAAATTGGTAAATAATTAATTTTTTTGTAATTTGCATCTTTGATAGGTCATCTATATTGATTAACTATATAGAACAATACGAAGTGAACGAACAACTCCCAAAGTAGGTAAGATTTTAAGGAAAACTATACTACGTACACCTTAAAATAAATTATTTATGCTAAATTATCTCATTCCATATCAATTTTGAAACTGTCTAGACGGTCAAAATTACTAATCCGAGATGCCCCTTGGTTTGCATGGATTAATGCTCATTTTGTTCTTTTGTCGTTTTGTTTATATCTTTTTACTTCAGTTATTACTTTTGACCAGTCATTTATGGTATTTACACTTCAATTTATTACTTTTGTCATATTATTTATTGTATCTATGCTTTACTTTATTACTTTTGTGTTGTCACTGATTACTTTTGTTAATTTATTATTTATTATTCTAATTCTTACTTTTTTCCTTATCTCATTTGTTATCTCATATGTTACTTTTACTTGTTACATTTGACTTAACACACTCTTGTTGCACTCAAATAGCACATACAAGTGTACGTGGTCGTTCAAGTATTAAAGTAACTTTTATGAAGAGCTGCATATCGTACCCCCAAAGACTTACAATTAGAGTACCTTGATTTTTACAATACTTTCAATTAAGCACAAATGTTTTCAGTTTAAAAGAGTGATTGATTTTTTTAATCTACAATTCAAGTAAAACCTAAACAAATGCACTTTGATTTCTAAGGTTTCAAACAATGATTTGATGAAGTCCAGGGCTGTAGCACACTTCAGGAATCATGCCATTATCTTGTAAAACGGATATTCACCAACTATCGAATCAACGATCACAAGGTTAAACATATGATTATGGCCTCCCGACTTCTAATCTCCTACTATAAATGACAACCTAACTACATCGTTGGGCAGGGATAAGATGAACCAATTATTGAGCATTACAATTTATTCATGTATAATGACCAAGCAATGTTTCTAGATATATACCTATCCTAAATACAAATTAACTCTAATTCTCAAGATATAATTATGCTCACCATGCCACACGTCGTATCCTCTTATTGCTTTCCAAAATTCAATTCAAACCATATGTTTATTTCAATGGTGGTCAAACATGAAATACGAAAAACAAAAACATAATAAAGATTTATATAATAGTTAATGGCTATCCATAAGAACTCAATAAGTTACAATCATCATATAGCCATAACCTTTGAACTAGGGAAAGTAGTTTTTTATAAATGTCATAACTAGAGCAAAAGTAAGAGTTTAATAAAAGAACCCTAAAACTGATGAAATAGCTTTCCAAATAACCGTTCTTCGCAATCCAGAAAAAGAATGTTTTTAATAAAATAAAATATTGACCTATTTATAGTTTAGTCGAAATGGCCAAACCTGACATACAAGGGCGAGACACAGAGGTGTTTGTTAAACTCCAGTTCAAGGAGTTCTTCTTTTCTTTGTGACGCGGGGCTATCATGGACCATTATGTCCCATTTTTAATTCTCATCAAAGATTGGACTTCCTCTGCGCAACGTATAGAGGATATCAATCCAACTTGCCCTTCATTTCTTCATTCTTCTTTGTTTCTTATTTTCAACTTTGATTCTTTCTTGATTTCCAATGCCCATTTTAGGTCATGTTTCTTCCTTTAAGCTCACCTACACAACTAATCATTTTAGTAAGTTTATATACAATCAAAAGAATCGACACGACTATCAGTCGACATAAAATGATTCCAAACTTGGCCTAAATGCGGGTATTATTTGGTCCCTAGGCATATAATTACATCTAAGATGCTACCCACACTTAGAGATTTGTTCTTCCTGGAACAACTTACTAACTAATCCTAGACCTAGACTCCCTACTATCGTATTTGTGCATCTGCCACCTTCTTTTGAGGACTTTTAGTTAGTTAAAATAAGCATGTTCTCACTCACTATAGGCCTTGACCACCTTCATACAACATACAACGCAAGTATTGTGTCGACAAATTTTTGCAACCAATGCATTTAACGTCATGTGCACCATTTCACATCACCTATAGTTCATACAACAAGTGCCCCTCACTCAAAAGAATAGTCCCTACAGTCAACTCAATAAATTGAATATAGTTTAAGGACTTTACAAACATAACATGCTTTCACTCAACAAAGACATCCTTCATGCATGCATTGAGAACCATAAGCTTTCCCATTATGTACATCTCCACTAATTAAGACTGCGATTCCAAAATCAAGTAGGACTTTACGGGTTGTGATGTAAGCCTGATGTAAGGGAGAATGCATTTAAATAAAATTAGTGACTTGTGCTCCCTAATGCACACGTTTTTATTTTCTGGCGAATTCAAAACTTTTTCTTTTCTTTAGTCCCCTTTTCTCCACATTTTCCACTAGTATTTTCACCCATTCCCTTATTTATCTTTTTTTTTATACTTAACAATAGACACACTCTACTTATATATTTCTCTAAAGTTAAGGCACACATTGTTACCACCCTCAAAATAAAATAGGGTGATCTAGAGCCTCACATGGTTTTTATGAGTTAAATAACTTGTTAAAATAATGATGGATTGCTTTAGAAGTAAGTTTCAAAGATTTTTAAAGTCAAACGTCAAGGGATGACAAGGACGTTCGAAAACTAGTCTTTTGTTTGCTAGTATGTCCTAATGTTTTGTACATGATTTTATGTGTTGTTTGGAGTCTAAAATCAGTGGGAGGTTACCCTATGTTATTAATCATGTTTGGGTACGACTCCCCAAGGAATAACGTAAGGGTCCTTGAGGAGGATCCAAGCCTTAGCAAAGTTGCTGCCAAGGCTGCTTGCAACCAGTAGCTCTAGGGAGTATGTCCGCATCGTGGATCTGCTCCAGGCAAGAAAAAAAAGTCTCAGTGTCGCAGAGACATCGCAGACCTTACTGTTCACAAAATTATTTACAAAAATCATCAGGAATACCTCTGCTATGCGGACTTGTTCCCCGATGATAATTCCAAAAATTAAAGTTGAGTTTTACATATTTAAAAGGGTCCAATTGATGTAGGGGTGTTTTGGGTATTTTGGGGGTTTATTATATATTTATTTTAGGTCATTAGACACTCATTTTCCTATAAAAAAACCCCAAACTCTCAATTAGAATAAGAAATTCCAAAACCCTCAAAAGTCCTTCTCTTCCAAAATTCTCTCAAGCCACCACTGAAGGTCAAGGTTTTAGAGCTTGCTAGGAGGGAAATTTCAACTGATTTATTTTCAATTTTCGTTGGGTTATTGATGAATAATGTATCACAGTCCTTTATCTAAAGCTAGCTATCACCTTAGAGACAATTTCAAAGTGATTTCCAAGATTTCAAAGTTTATGGAAAAATCCAATTTTCACTCTAACTCAAGGGTTCTTGCATGACACGATTTCAAATCATTATATATGATATTATTGATGTCAAATTGATTCTTTTCAATGAAAAACTCCATGAACCCTTGATCTTCTCAAATTGCTAAATTTTTCTTATGAAGTGGTCTATTGCTTATGATCTAATGTTGATGGAATTGTGATTGTAATGAGTTGTATAGTTGATTTCTATTGTTAATTATTCCATTATATTTTGAATTGATGAAGATTTTAAGGAATGGTGATCTTGGGCACGGAAAGAGGGTAAGTTCACATAATTCCCTTACTAATGAATAATTGATATAGAACTGCTCTTGTATAGCATGGTCAACTTATGGTGGCGGTGCTTCCTTCTTATTCTTATTGTGATCATGGCCTTGGCAGCATTATTATGTGAATTGTAGTAGTATCATTTTAAGGTATATTTGAAAGTGTAATGTAAAATTGGTTATATGAAGTAATGTGACTATGTGCAAGCTATTATGGTATACATGAATGTATATAGTTAAGTTATTATGTGATGGATGGGTGATCTTGTGTAATGTGAAGGTGTTAATGTGATCTTGAGGTGATCCTTGATAAAGCTATGTGATATTGTGAGTGAAAGATTGTTCCTCTAAATGTTGGTATGTGATGATGATAGACTATGAAGAGTCTTTATACCTTGATATGGTGTCTTGTTTAGGTAGACGTAGTTTTCCCTACTTGATGCTTGAAGGTAACGTGAATGTGATCTCTTGACTTGATAGGCTTAGTCACCCTTGTAATTTATGAATGCATGAATGAAAGTTTAGGTACAGTAGACCTAAAGTGGTACCCTTATATGAATAACTGATGTGAAACCTTGAATATGAGAAGAAGATTAAGAATGTGAAACCTTGAATATGAAAAGAAGGTTAATAAAGAAGCCTTGAATTGGTAGACTTAAATGGTGCATTCTTCTTTAGTGGAATGATAGACTTAGAGATAGGTTGGGTGGAACGGCATGAAACCATCACTAAGAAAGCCATAAGAGTTATCCTAATGAACCTTTATCGGAAGCTCTTGTAGACCCCTTCTTGGAAATGATATTATGAGTTGGTAGGGATTAGTGATGGTACCTTCTCTAATACACATACGTGAATGAATTTACCCTATGATAACCAAGGCAAAACACGTACTGGATATGCTTCTGATGTAGATCTTGTTGAGTATGAATCTAGAGTACAAAGAAACCTTTTGATATCCCCTAAACCATGTGCCAACATGGGATTTTTCTTAGTTTTACCTTTGGCAAGTAGAACACTTTCCGTGGTGTGGGGTCGTCTGTTACCGGATTCCATACTTAGCTAGTATGGTCTATATGTTGGTTAATGCATATTCGCATCGTGAGGGATCTGCATTCTATTTATTGGATGGATTTCACAATGTGTAGGTAGTGGAATGGGATACTATCTACATATGGAACGACTAACCCTTGAATATGCTAAAATGAATTCCCTAGGTCTTTCTAAGACCATTATGTGAAGTCTTCTATTTGTGTGATTGACTTCTAAATAACTTAAGTAAAGAATGTTCACATTAAGGTTAGTATGTTTAAGTAGAAAAGTCCTTATATAGGGCAACTTTGAATAACAGTTAGGTGTGCTTGAAGACGGTGTGTGGGCGGTCTCTTCATGTCTTACTTAGGTGGGTCTTAGTGTGGCCTTAGATAGAGAGTCTAAATGAGGAAAGGTCACTTTATGAACATGGAATTGAGTGTTATATGTTGATGTTACTTGAAAATGGTCTTATATATGAATGTGGACTTATGTTATGTTTCTTATAATTCTTATCATAATGGGTTTTATCAAAATATCATTAAAGCATGTTTCTATACTAAATGTCCTTTTTGCTTGGTTTTTGCATGGCTTTCATACTTGGTGATTAAATGTGCTAAAGCCCTTCTTTTCCCTTTTTGACTAAAGTGTAGGGATTGGAGGTTTGGTATGCCATGAATGATGGATAGGTTTCAAAGGGTTGAAGATGAAGTTTTGATGTGTCCTCATAGATTTGAAGACAAGACCCACATGTTCCTTTTATATCATTTTAGTCTTTACTTTAAAGTCTTGTATGGGCTTAGTCCCAAATGTTGTACTCCAAAAGTTATCAGATGGTTTAACGACACACATTGTAAAGTTAGATATTTTTAATGTCTTCCGCTTGTTTATTAATGAAAGTATTCTTTAAGTGTGAAGAAAGTTTTAAATTCTTACTTATTTTTTATGATCATATGCCATAAAAGATCCACGTGGCTTGTATGAGACCTCGAGAGGTTGAACACGCCGTGCTGCGACTTAGGAGTGCTCTCGGGTTGTAACAAACTTGGTATAAGATAATAAGATTTCCTGTATGGTCTTAGATTGTATCAAAACCACATCTATTAGAGTCATGTTCAAAATGTGAAGCGCGCCACATTATTAATTGGAGGCTATTGGGTGCGAAGAAAGTTTCATTTCTTCATTCTTCTAATCGTGCCTCAGATCTTTGCTTTATGATATATTTCCCTTATTCCTAATATGATGGCCCTTAGAGTGTGGACTTGGAGGAGTTTGATTGTAAAGGTTGAGGGATAGAAAAAGGCTGGTGGTGATGCCAACTAGGGCCTGTGAATGGATAGGGTGAGAATGGTATTGGTAAGGTTGATGGTTTGTTGATTGAGATTTTTGGTGGTATGTTCATGTTGACCTTTGAGGGGTTTCACCCAAGTGGTGGTGGTGGTGGGGGGTATTATATAGGTTTATCCCAAGTATGTGTGTATGGTTAATAGTAAGGGTGTTGGGAGAGAGATATTCTTATCTTTTCCTTATGTTCTTATTCAACCCTAAAACTAAGATTTCTTAGTATTCTTGTTCATGTTGTTGAGTCTTTTGTTAAATATAAGTTTGTAAATATTCTCCTTAAGATATGAATGTTTTGTTTAAATTCTTGTTAAACGAGAAAATGTGTTTTCATACATTTTATTCCCTCATATTCACATGCATTTAGTGTAGATTGTCGATTAGCTTCATGAGGTTAAATTGTGAACATGCCTAATGTGTTATTGAGAAAATGCCTTTTTAGCCTTTTTGAGAAAATTGCTTGAATGTGCCTTAATTGAAATGTTGTATAATTGTGGTTTTATGAGAAATTTGCATGATGTGCTTAGAAATGTTGAAGTAATCATAGTATTATGTGGAGAAGGAAGTTCCTCCAAATGTGAAATGAGAAATGTGAAGTCCTATGGATGATAAGTTTGTATATGTAGTTCCTACCTTCTTGTTTTGTTTTGAGTCTCTTATATGTGGAGTTGATGATCCTCCAATCTTTTTATATTGGATATATTGTTGATTGTGTGATAGTGGGCTGACAGTCTTGATTCTTTACCTGTTGAAAGTGATGAAAGTATGCCAAGTGTCATTCAAGGACGAATGTTATCCAAGTGGGAAAGATTGTTACAACCCTCAAAATGAAATAGGGTGAACTAGAGACTCACATTTGTTTTATGAGTTAAATAACTTGTTAAAATAATGAATAATAGACTTACAAGTAAGTTTTAAAGAGTTTTGATGTCAAACGTAAAGGGATGACCAAGACGTTTGAAAATTAGTCTTTTGTGTGCTAGTGTGTCCTGGTATGTTATGCATGATTTTATGTGTTGATTGGAGGCAAAAATCTTTGGAGGTGACCCTAAGGTCTGCATAATCATGTTTAGGGTTAAAGAGTCAGGGTACGACTTCCAAGGACCAATCTAAGGGTCCTTGAGGAGGACCTAAGCCTTGGCCAAGGAAGCTTGCGACCAATAGCTCTAACTCAAGGGTTCTTGCATGAAACGATTTCAAATCATTAGTTATGATATTATTGATGTTAAATTGATGTTTTCAATGAAAACTCCATGAACTCTTGATCTTCTCAAATCCCTAAATTTGGCTTTTGAAGTGGGTCTATTTGTTATGATCTACTGTTGATGGAATTGTGATTGTAATGAGTTGTATAAGTAATTTCTATCATTAATTATGCTATTATATTGTGAATTGATTGATATGTTAAGGAATGGTGATCTTGGATATGGGCAGAGGGTAAGTTGACCTAATTTTTTTACTAATGAAGAATTGATATAGAATTGCTCTTGTGTGGTATGGTCCACTTATGGTGGTGGTATTTCCTTCTTGTTATTATTGTGATCATGGTCTTGTCGGCATTATTATGTGAATTGTAGTATAATCATATTCAGGTATATGTGAAGGTGTAATGTGAGGTTAGTTATACGAAGTAATGTGACTATCTGAAAGGTGTTATGTCATACATGAATGTATAAACTGAATTTATTATGTGATATGTGGGTGATCTTCTATAATGTTCATAATGTGAAGGTGTTTATATGATATTGAGGTGGTCTTTCATAAATCTATGTGATATTGTGATTGAAAGAATATTCCTCTCAATGTTGGTATGTGATGATGATAGACTATAAAGAGTCTTTATAGGTTGATATGATGTCTTATTTAGGTCGACCTAGTTGTCCCTACTTGATGCATGAAGGTTATGTGAATATGATCTCTTGTTTTGTTAGGCTTAGGCACCCTTGTCATGAATGTATGTATAAATGAAAGTCTAGGATCGGTAGGCCTAAAGTGGTATCCTTCTATGAATTACTTATGTGAAACCTTTCATATGACAAGAAGATTAAGAATGTGAAACCTTGAATATGAAAAGAAAGGTTAATAAATAAGCCTGGAAGTGGTAGACCGAAATGGTGTCTCCTTATTGAGTGGAATGATGGACTTAGAGGTATGTTGGCTGGAATGCCATGAAACTATCTCTAAGAAAGTCATAAGAGCTATCCTAATTAACCTTGATCGGCAGTTTTTGTCAACCCCTTCTTGGAAATGGTATTATTGGTAGGGCTTAGTGATGGTACCTTCTGTATTACACTTATGTGAATGAACTTACTCTATGAGAATAAAGGCAAAGCACTGAGTGGACATCCTCAAAGGAGTAGCTCTAGTTGAGTATGATGCTACGTTACAAAGAAACCTGTTGATATCCCCTAAACCATGTGCCTACATGATATGTGTCCTAGTTCTACCTTGGGCAAGTTAAACACCTTCCACAGTGTGGGGTACAATGACACCAGATTCCATACCTAGCTAATATGGTCTATGTCGATTAATGCCTATTCTCATCAATTGGGATGTGCACTCTAGTTATTAGATTGGTTTTACAACGTGTAGGTAGTGGAATGAGACGCTATTTACGCATGGCACGAGTAGGCCTTGAAGATGCTAAAGTGAGTTCCCCAGGTCTTTCTGAGACCATTATGTGATGTCCCCTATTTGTATGATTGACTTGTAAATAACTTAAGTAAAGAATGTTCACCTTAAGGTTAGTATATTTAAGTAGAAAAGTCCTTATATGGGATAGCTTTTAGGAAAACTTAGGTGTGATTGAAGATGGTGTATGGGAGTTCTCTTTATGTCTTACTTAGGTGGGTCTTAGAGTAGCCTTAGCTAGAGAGTCTAAATAAGGAAAGGTTACTGATGAATATGGAATTGAGTGTTATATGCTTATGTTATTTGAAAATGGTCTTATATATGAATGTGGATTTATTTTTTGTCTCTTAAATTCTTATGATGATGGTTTTTATCAAAATATTACGAAAGCATGTTTCTATACTAAATGTCCCTTTTGCATGGTTTTTGCATGGCTTCTGTAAATTTTTGAAAATCTAAGATGTGTTCTAGAGCCTAACATGAGTTTCATAAGGTTTATACACTGTTTTAAGGATTATTTTAATGAATATAAGTCATTAAGGAAGTCTAGAAACCAAAATGTCCAAGAACGTCCATGACGTCCGAAAACTAGTTCAATGAGGTACTAGCGTGCCTTAGCCTATTTGACTAATTTTTAGGAGTCTGGAAATGATAAAAATTGGTGGAAGGTTGTCTAACATGTATTAGAGTTAATTCATAGTTGAAACGTCCGGGCACAACTCCCCAAGGACCAACCAAGGGCCTTAAAAAATGACCCTTGCTTTTGTGGTAAAAGGACTTCCCAAGGCAGTGTGACCACGACTTGTAGTCGACGATCCGTGTGTCAATAGATGGAGGCGTCGATTGACTCATTAATGAACACTTATTCGTTTTCACCAAGACTGTTTTTGGACAAGTCTCTGACAAAAAAGACAGATTAATAGGACGGAGGGTCCTGTGGTGTCGTCTCATAGGCGGACCGTCGATCGGGGTCTCGTCTGTGAGGGGTCTGTTTTTCTATACATTTTCACTTAATTTCATTAATTAGTTACATTATTTAGGAGGTTAATTAGGGGCTAAGGGAGGAATAATTAAGTAAATTAACAACCTATATGAAGCCCCTAAGCTAATTAGACTAACTTAAGTTCTCATAATTTCCCAAACCCAAAACTCTCTTCCTTCTCTCTTATTTCTCTCTCCCAAAGAAATTCCCATTGAAGTCCAAGCTAGATGTGGGTTCAAGGGCTGAAAAGGGTCAATTTTCTCCATCAATCTTCATTAATTAGTAAGGTATGAGATTCCTTTCACCTTCGAGACCTCTTTCTTCAAAGGGTTCCATCAAATTGTTTTCAAAAGTTGGGTTTTCATCAAACACGAAATTGGTGTTATAAATTACTTTGTTGATGATTTATTTAGGATATTATGAATATATTAACATTTAATTTAACTCAATTAGGTTATATCTGATGAATTGGTCTAGTTTGTAGAATATGACCTATTCCCCTTAACCCTAGGTTATGATCTTGATATAAATTGGGTAATGTTGGTTCAATTGACTTGGTTATTGATTGAATTACTACTAGTTGATGTTATTGTATCAATAATGAATAGATTAGGGTGAATTATAGTCCTATAATGCTAGTTCTTAAGTAATTGAGTTAGAATATGACTTTGATCAATGTCTCTTGCCTTAAGCTATGAGCTAGTGTTGGATTGTGATTTAGTGATTCAATTAGCCTTGTTATCATGTTGGTTATGGTTATATGATAATACTACACCTCAATTGGGTTGAGTAAGCGTTGATGGTAAGACCTTGATCATTAATTATAAAGGAGACTTGGTAAGTCTTGTGATCCCTATTCTTTACTTCAATTATGGTTAATTGTGATTAAGTCATGATGTTGTATTGGAGTATTCCTTATATTAGGATTGATAGGGTTAGTATGATGTTAAAATTCAAATGTCTTGACTATGGTTTGTGAGGTTTTACTAAGATGTAAATGTTATAAGGATGGTGATGATTTACAAACGTGCCTTAATATGATATGACTATGTAAATGTTCTAACATCACATGTATCAATTGTAATAAAAGTATTATACTCATGCAATTGTTATTGAGAAATTATGATGATGATTATACAAGGGATAGACCCTATGACCTTCATTAAGCTATGATGATTAATAAAGACATTAAAGACATTTCAAAAGGGAGTCTAGCTTAGCACCAAGTGAACTAGAGTGAGGAGTGTCCCTTTCCACATAGGGAAGGTAGGATCGCTAATATTCTCTAGAGATTGGAGAGTATAGTGGATGTAGCTTAAAGAGGGTCCAAACTATATCTCCTAGTTCTTGAACTATGTTGCCCGCATAGGAATACTAGCTAGTGGATCCACGTAAATGCTACGTTCATTTTTTGGTACAACTTTGGCAAGTAGTCCGCCTTCCTTCGACGTAGGGTTCCATGACACTGGATTCCACATTAGCTCATGTGTTCTATGTCGGTTAAGTCAAGATGTTCCCAAAAGGTAAAATGAATTAAAGGAATTAACTCTAACTAAGATAACCTAAAGGGTTTAGATTAGTCTAGGTAAGGGTGTGCGACTCTACCTAAACATTGCACTAGTTATCCTTGATGGAAGTCATAGAAGGATGTTCTTCTGTATGAATATGCTTATAATGGTACATGATATGTATATGATGAACCTGCACATTGTTGATACTATATGTTGATTAGTGTCACTTGTGAATATGTGTTGGTCTACATTGTTAAAGTATGAAGATATGTACGCTTCAATGCCATTCTATGTGAAGTGGGATGTTGGTCATGATTCTTGTTGACTTACTTGATTGAGTAAGGTTATGGGCTTTGCTTGGTCATTGCACTTGTTGACTTGATAGGTGTTAATGAGTAATTGTGTTGCTTTGGTTATGTTATAATGAACTCCTATTCATGCTTGTGGTTATTATGAATTGATGATAGAGTTACTTGACTATGTATTCAATTATATTATATGCATGTCGAATTTACTAGACTTGATGTTCTTGTTCTTGTGATATACATGCCTATGACTTAATGAATGTCTTACTGATTGGTATGGTCTTGTTGAATGTGCATATAGGTTTTCTCAATGTAAATTGCATACTTTAATGAAATGTCCCTTTTAACATGTTTTCATGATATGTGTGCATATGGTCTCATACTTAGTACAAGTGGTGTACTAACCCCCTTTCTTTCTTTTTCCCCGACATTTCAATTTCCGGTCATTGAAGGGCTTTTGGAGATGACTTTGAAGAAGACTTGGAATTCTTAATCATCCAAGTTAGGTAGGTCCTCACTTTCCGAGGGCAATGCCACTATCAAATCTATGATGTTGCATTAGTTTTTAAGACTCTTATGTTCTTTCCTTTTCATTTGGAAATTAAACATTTTATGACCTATATGTGGTCTTATTGTATTGATGTATGGGCTAGGCCAAATTTTATATACTCTTGTTAGATGGTTATGAGATGAGACATGCCTTTGAGACTATGTTATATTTTACATATATCTATGTGCAATAAAAGTAGAAAATTACGTAATCTTCATATACGAAGGGTCTATTTATACTCAATATATATGTATTATGTATATGAAGAGATCTATGTAAACCTTAATGTAGAAGTAGTAAAAAGTTTTAAATTTCCGCTAATTTTAACCTACGAATGTAGTGATGTAAGCTAAGAGGCTAGTCTTAGTCCTTGAAGAGGAAGATGATGCCGATTACGTCTAGGGAGTATTCCCGAACGTGAGAAACTTTGTATCAGAGCATGAGGTTGAATATCTTTGAATCTATGTCTCTTTCAACCACTTGTACATATATTCATATTCATAATTGTGAAGCGCACCAAACATATGGATAGGAATCTGTGTGATGCTTAGGAAACTCTAACTTTCTTGGAAGTGAAATATCGTGCCTCTAGATTGTTAACTCTATATGATTTTGCATCTAATCCTCTTATTGTGATTATAGGCAATGAATACTCAAAGAATTGGGGCACGATGATTTCAGGAAGAGATTGCAATGCGGGAGTTCCTCCCCATGGTGATCAAGTCCCTCCACTTGAAGAAGATGTTCATGATGACCAAGCTCTGGTCGATACCTCTTTGACGGATGGTTTCATAACGACTGCTCATTTACAAATGTCCCAAGCCATTACTACCCAAGCACAAGCCGCCACTACTCAAGCTCAAGCAATGATGACCCAAGCTAATCGAGAGGTTGTACCCCAAAAAAACCAATAAGTTACTACCATGGTCTCTCATCCAAGGGATTTCACTAGAATGAATCCCCCTACTTTCTATGGGTCCAAGGTTGAAAAAGACCCCCATGAGTTCATTGACAAAATCTACAAGATCCTCCATGCTATGGGGTTGACTACTAGTGAGAAGGTCGAGTTATCCACTTACCAACTCAAAGGTGTGGCCCAAACTTGGTATGTCCAATGGATGGACAATAGGCCGTTAAGGGGTGGACCGGTAACTTGGGAATTGTTCAAGAAGGCTTTTCTTGATAGATTATTTCCTAGGGAAGAAGTGGGAAGCAAAAGTGGTGGAGTTCATCAATCTTCATCAACGAGGTATGAGTATGCTTGAATACTCCTTGAAATTTACTCGATTGTCAAAGTATGCTCCTTCTTTGGTTTTCGACCTTAGAGATGAAATGAATTGCTTTCTGACGGGAGTGTCGGATGAATTGCAAGAGAAATGTCATTAGGTTATGCTACATGATAATATGAATATTTCTCGTCTTATGGTTCATGCTCAACAAGTGGAAGAGGCAAGGGCTAAGAGGAAAATTCTAGATGCCAAGAGGGCAAGATGTTTTGATGGTGGTTGTTCAAAGGGTAGGCTTGAGATTCAAGAAAAGCCTAGGTTTAAGAAGATGGTTTGTAATCAAGTTCCTTCCAAGTTCCCTAAGGATAGGCATGATAGGGTTTGTAACTCTAAGCCTAAAAAGGGAAGGGATACTAGTTTACCAACCAAGAAGCAAACTTGTGTAAAGTGTGGCAAGAATCACTATGGTGATTGTCTCAAGGGAATGGATAATTGTTTTGGTTGTGGTGAAAGTGGGCACAAGGTTTGATACTGACCAAATGGAGGGGTAAAGACAAGGAGAGTGGACAAGCAAGTGGTTCTTATGATGCTACGAAGGAGAATCGATTATATGCACTTCGCTCAAGGGGTGAGCAAGAGAATTCTCTCGATGTGGTGACCAATATGTTGAAAGTCTTTTCCATTGATGTATATGTTTTACTTGATCTGGGCACTACATTATCTTTTTTTACTCCCTTGATAGCTAAGAATTTTGATATCTTACCCGACATTTTAAATGAACATTTTATGATGTCTACCCCGATGAATGTGTCGGTTGTTGCAAAAAGGGTGTATGGAGATTGTCCGATAATGTTGCCCAATTGAGTTACTTATGTTGAGCTAGTAGAACTTGATATGTTTGATTTTGATGTCATATTGGGCATGGATTGGTTGCATTCTTGCTTTGCCTCTATAAATTGTCCAAATGAGCCAGATTTAGAGTGGAAGGGTGGAAATTCTATTCCTAGAGGTTGTATCATCTCTTGTTTGAAAGCTTGTAAAATGATCTCTAAAGGGTGTTTATAGCATATAGTAAGAGTCCAAGATTTAGAATCCAAAATTCCTCCCATAGAGCCGGTCCCCATAGTGAGGGAATTTGTGAAGGTCTTTCATGATATATTTCCCGGTATTCCTCCAGAACGGGAAATTGATTTTGGTATCGACTTATTACCGGATACGAATCCCATTTCTATTCCTCCTTATCGCGTGGCTTCGGCTGAATTGAAAGAGTTGAAGGGTCAACTCAAAGACTTACTAGACAAGGGTTTCATTCGACCTAGTACTTCTCCATGGGGTGGTATGGTATTTTTTGTGAAGAAGAAGGATGGTTCCCTTAGAATATGTATTTATTATCGCCAACTCAATAAAGTCACTATTAAGAATAAGTATCCTCTCCCTAGGATTGACAATTTGTTTTATCAACTCCAAGGGGCAAGCTACTTTTGTAAGATTAACTTGACATCGGGATATCGCCAACATAAGGAGAGAGGTGAGGATATACCAAAAATAACATTTTGGACTAGATATGGTCACTATAAGTTCTTAGTAATGTCCTTTAATCTCACTAATGCCCCGGCGGAACTTATGGACCTCATGTATAGGGTGTTTTGAAGTTACCTAGATTCATTTGTTATTGTCTTCATCGACGACATTTTGGTATATTCAAAAAATGAGGGTGATCACATGGACCATTTGAGGGTGGTTTTAAAATTGCTTAAGGACAACCAATTATTTGCCAAGTATAGCATGTGAGTTTTGGTTGAGGTCGATGGCATTTCTTGGTCATATCATCTGTAGTGAGGGAGTTAAGGTTAATCCAAGGAAAACTGAGGCGGTCACGAATTGGCCTAGACCGTTGACTCCAATCGATATTAGGAGTTCTTTGGGTCTAGCGGGTTATTATTGGAGGTTTGTGGATGGTTTTTCGTCCATTAACTCTCCCTTGACTACTTTAACCCAAAAGACTAAGTAATTTGAGTGGTCGGACGCATGTGAGAGAAACTTCTAAATCTTGAAAGATAGGATTACTTCCACTCCGGTGTTGACTTTACTGGAGAGTACAAAGGGCTTCGTTGTGTATTGTGATTCATCCCGAGTGGGTTTAGGGTGTGTGTTTATGCAATATGGGAAAGTGGAAGCCTATACTTCTAGACAACTTAAGGTGCATGAGAGAAACTATCCAACTCATGATCTTGAATTAGCGGCCGTAGTATTTGCCTAGAAAATATGGAGGCATTACTTGTATGATGTCCATGTTGATGTGTATACTGACCACTAAAGTCTCCAATATGTGTCTACTCAAAAGGAGTTGAATCTCTGACAAAGAAGGTTGTTGGAATTGTTGAAATATTACGATATGGTTGTTCTCTATCACCCCATCAAGGCCAATGTGGTTGCGGATGCTCTAAGTCGTATGACCATGGGTAGTGTGTCTCATGTAGAGGAAGCCAAGAAAGGCCTAGTAAAAGATGTTCATTGGTTGGCTAGATTGGGTGTTATGATGGAAGATTCTCCGAATGGGGGTTTTCTGTTCCATTATAACTCTGAATCATCTTTAGTAGTTGAGGTGATGTTCAAACAACACCTTGATCAACTATTGATGGAGTTGAAAGAATCGGTTCTTAGCAATCTTAATGAGTCATTTCCTTAGGGGGGATGGTGTCTTGAGGTATCGAGGAAGGTTGTGTGTTCCCAATTTAGATGGTTTGAGGAACTGGATCCTTGAGGAAGCTCATGGGTCCCGTTACTCCATTCATCCGGGTTCGACAAAGATCTACCATGACCTTAGGGAAGTGTTTTGGTGGGAAGGTTTGAAAAAAGACATAGCGGAATTTATTGCTAAGTGTCCAATTTGCCAATAAGTGAAAGTCCAACATCAAAAGCCGGGTGGTTTACTTCAAGAAATCCAAGTTCCTACTTGGAAGTGGGAAGACATCAATATGGATTTGTGGTAGGTTTGCTTCGAACACAAAAGTAATATGACTCTCTATGGGTGGTTGTAGATAGGTTGACCAAGTAGACTCGTTTTATTCCCGTCAAATCCACTTTTCGGTGGAAGATTATGCAAGGATATTCATAGGTGAGATTATGTGTCTCTATGGTATTCTATTATCCATCATATCGGATAGGGATGCACAATTCACATCTAGGTTTTGGAGGTCATTTCAAAAAGGGTTGGGTACTAAGGTGAAGCTAAGCACTGCTTTTCATCCCCAAACGGATGGTGAAGCGGAGCGTATTATTCAAATCCTTGAGGATATGCTTAGGGCTTGTATTATTTATTTCAAGGGAAATTTGGATAAGAATTTTCCTTTAATGGAGTTTGCTTACAACAATAGCTATATTTCATCTATATCCATGGCTCCTTATGTAGCCTTGTATGGTAGGATGTGTAGGTATCCTATTGGATAGTTTGAAGCAGGTGAGTCTTCACTTTTGGGTCTTGATTTGATTTATAATACTTTAGAGAAAGTTCATATCATAAGAAATCGCTTGCAAACAGCCCATAGTCGGCAAAAGTCTTATGCCGATCATAGGAGAAGTGCTTTAGAGTTTGAAGAAGGTGATAAGGTGTATTTGAAAATTTTGCCTATTATAGGGGTGGTTAGATTTGGCAAGAAATGGATGTTGATTCCTCGTTATGTGGGTCCCTATGAAATCTCGCAAAGGGTTGGTAAGGTTGCTTATGAATTAAGGTTGCCTAGCGAATTGGCTTTGGTTCATCCGGTTTTCTATGTTTTCTATGCTTAAGAAGTGTATCGGTGATCCCGAGTCTATTCTCCCTATTGAGGGTCTTGGCGTGAAGGATAACCTCTCCTATGAGGAGGTCCCGGTTCAAATCCTTGATAGGCAAGTAATGGAGTTAAGGAACAAAGAGGTGGCTTTCGTAAAGGTGTTACGGAAGAATCACCTAGTTGAGGGTGCAACATTGGAGACCGAGGCCGACATAAAGTCCAATTACCCTCATATATTTGATAACTAAGGTTAGTTATTCCTATTAATAATGAAAATAATGACTAAAAATTGAAGTTTATTAATTTTTGGTGAAGTTTTGCAAATATATGCATTTTTGGTGTCATTACAAAATGTGCATTTGGACTTAAAAGTTTGCAATTCTTCTTGTTTTGAGTTATGTTGTACATTTTGATATGGTGATTCTTTATGAAATTATATGTAGCATGTTGATAAGTTAAGATTTGGCATAATTGACTCATATATGACAATGCTGAGCTCATGTAGTTATTGTGAGAAGGAGATTCCTCACAACGTGATTTTGAGCCTCATATGTAGTAATTGTAGTTTTGAATTGCCTTGTGTAAATGATATGATTGATGTTGTTATGTCTTGTTGTTTGTTGGGCTGTTAGTCTTGAGTCTATTCCTTCATTCAAATGATTGATGTTGTTATGTATTGTTAGGACGAATGTTCCTAAGGGGGGATAATGTAACACTTCGAAAATCTAAGACGTGTTTTAGATCTAACATGAGTGTCATAAGGCTTAGACACTGTTTTAAGGTCCATTTTAATGAATATAAGTCATTTTGGAAGTCTAGAAACCAAAACGTCCATGAACATCCATGACGTCCGGAAACTAGTTCAATGAGGTACTAGCGTGCCTTTAGCTTATTTGACCAGCTTTTAGGAGTCCGAAAATGATGAAATTGGTGGAAGGGTGTCTAACATGTATTAGAGTCAATTCATAGTTGAAACATCCGGGCACGAGTCTCCAAGGATCAACCAAGGGCCCTTGCGGAGGACCCTTGCTTTTGGGGTCAAAGGACTACCAAGGCAGTGTGACCACGACTTGTAGTCGACGATCCATGTGTCAATAAACGGAGGCGTCGATTGCCTCATCGATGAACACTTAGTCATTTTCACCAAGATTTGTTTTGACCAGTCTTTGACCAAAACGACGGACCAACACGACGGAGGGTCCTATGGCCGTCGTCTCAAAGACGGACCATCCATCGGGGTCTTGTCTGTGAGGGGTCAGTTTTGCTACACGTTTTCACTTAAGTTAATTAATTAGTTTGCTTATTTAGAAGGTTAATTAGGGGTTAAGGGAGACCTAATTAAGTAAATTAACAACTTATATAAAGCCCCTAGGCTAATTAGACTATCCTAAGCTCTAATAATTTCCCAAACCCAAAACTCTCTTCCTTCTCTCTTCTTTCTCTCTTCCAAAGAAACCCCCATTGAAGACCAAGATAGAGGTGGGTTCAAGGGATGAAAAGGATCAATTTTCTCCATCAATCTTCATCAATTAGTAAGGTATGATATTCCTTTCATCTTTGAGACCTCTTTCCTCAAAGGGTTCCATCAAATTGTTTTCAAAAGTTGGGTTTTCATCCAATAGGAAATTGATGTTATGAATTACTTTGTTTATTATTTATTTTGCATATTGTGAATCTATTAACATGTAATTTAACTCAATTAGGTAATTACTTGATGAATTGGTATAGTTTGAAAAAGATGAGCTATTCCCCTTAACCCTAGGTTATAATCTTGATATGAATTGAGTACTGTTTGTTCAATTGACTTGGTCATTGGTTGAATTACTACTAGTTTATGTTATTGTATCAATAATGAATATATTAGGGTGAATTATAGTCCTATCATGCTATTTCTTGAGTGATTGATTTAGAATATGACTTTCATCTACGTCTGTTGTCTTAAGCTATGAGATAGTGTTGGATTGTGATTTAGTGATTCAATTAGCCTTGTTATCATGTTGTCTATGGTTATATGATGATAATACACCCTAATTGGTTTGATTAAGGGTTGATGGTAAGACCTTGATGATGAATTATGAAGGAGACTTGGTAAGTCTTGTGATCCCTATTCTTTATTTCAATTATGGTGAATTGTGATTAAGTTATGATGTTGTATTGGAGTATGCACTGTATTAGGATTGATAGGGTTGGTATGATGTTGAATTGAAATTTCTTGAATATGGTTTGTGAGGTGTTGGCTAAGATGTAAACGTTATAAGGATGGTGATGATTTACAAATGTGCCTTAATATGATATGACTATGCAAATGTGCTAACCTCACAAATATGAAAGGTAATGAATGATTATACTCATGCAATTCTTATTTAGCTATGCTGATTATGATGATTATACAAGGGATAGACCCTATTACCTACATAAAGCTATGATGATTAATAAAGAAATTAAAGACATTTCAAAAGGGACTTTAGCTTAGCACCGTGTGAACTAGAGTGAGGAGTGTCCCTTCCCACACAGGGAAGATAGGATCATTAATGTACTCTTGAGATTGGAGACTATAATGCATGTAGCATAAAGAGGGTTCCAACTATATCTCCTAGTTCATGAACTATGTTACATCTAGGAATACTAGCTAGTGGATCCACGTAGTTGTTATATCCATGTTTTGGTACAACCTTGGCAAGTAGTTCGCCTTCCTTCGGTGTAGGGTTCCATAAACTTGATTCCACATTAGATCATGTTCTCTATGTCGGTTAAGGAAAGATGTTCCCAAAAGGTAAAATGAATTAAAGGAATGAACTCTAACTTAGATAACCTAAGGGGTTTACCTTAGTCTAGGTAGGGGTATGGGACTCTACATATACATTGCACTAGTTAGCCTTGAAGGAAGTCTTAGGAGGATGTTCTTATGTATGAACATGATTATAATGGAACATGATATTTATATGAAGAAATTGCACATTGTTGATACTATATGTTGATTATGTCAGTTATGAATATGTTTTGTCTACATTGTTAAAGTATGAATATATGTACTCTTAAATGCCCTGCTATGTGAAGTGGGATGTTGGTCATGATTCTTGTTGAGTTACTTGATTGAGTAAGGTTATGGGGCTTTTATTGGTTGCACTTGTTTACTTGATAGGGGTGGATGGTTAATTGTCTTTCTTGGGTTATGTTATAATGAACTCCTATTCATGCTTGTGGTTATTATGACTTGATGAAGGAGTTAATTGACTATGTAAACAATGATATGGTATGCATGTTGACTTGACTAGACTTGATATTGTTGTTCTTATGATATACATGCCTATGACTTAATGAATATGTCTTATTGATTGGTTTTAATCTTTTTGAATGTGCATACAGGTTTTTTCAAAGTAAATTGCATACTTTAATGAAATGTCCCTTTAAGCATGTTTTCATGATATGTGTGAATATGGTCTCATACTTAATACAAGTGGTGTACTAACCCCCTTTCCTCCTTTTCCCAAACATTTTAGGTTCAGGTCGTTCAAGGGCTATTGGACATGACTTTGAAGAAGTCTTGGAATTCATTATCATCCAAGTTGGGTAGGTCCTCACTTTCAGAGGGCAATGCCACTATCAAGCCTATGATGTTGCTTCAGTTTTTAAGACTCTTATGTTCTTTCCTTTTCATTTGGATATTAAACGTTGTATGACCTATATGTGGTCTTATTGTATTGATGCATGGGCTAGGCCTAATTTGATATACTCTTTTTAGATGGTTATGAGATGAGACATGCTTTTGAGAGTATGTTATACTATATATATATATATATATATATATCTGTGTGTGTGTGTGTGTGTGTGTGTTAAATAAAAGTAGAAGACTAAGTAATTTTCCTATACGAAGGGTCTATCTATACTCGATATATATCTAATATGTGTATGCATAGGTCTATGTAAACCTTAATGTAGAAGTAGTAAAAAGTTTTAAATTTCCGCTAATTTTAACCTATGAATGTAATGATGTAAGATAAGAGGCTAGTCTTAGTCCTCAAAGAGGACGCCGCCGCCGGTTATATCTAGTGGGTATTCTTGGATGTGACAGCTTCCATACTTTGTGCATAGATGTGCTAACCCCTTCTTTTCCCTTTTTGGCTAAAGTGAAGGGATTTGTAGGTATGGTATGATATAGATGATTGATAGGTTTCTAAGGGTTGAAGATGATGTTTTTGTGAGTCCTCTTAGATTTGAGGACAAGACCCATATGTTCTTTTTATGTCCTTTAGTCTTTACTTTAATTTCTTGTGTGGGATTAGTCCCACATGTTGTACTCCAAAAGTTATTAGATTGTTTAATGAGACATGCATTAAAGTTAGATGTTTTAAAATTCTTCATCTTGTTTATTAATGAAAGTATTCTTCGGTGTTAACAAAGTTTTAAATTTTTACTTAATTTTGAGTATGATATGCAATGAAAGATCCATGTGGCTTGTATGAGACCTCCGAGAGGTCGAATATGCAATATCGGGAATTAGGGGTGCTCCTAAGTCGTAAAAAACTTATTATATCAGAGCATAAGGTTTGTGGTGTGGTCTTAGATTGTCTTAAAACCACATCTAGTAGAGTCTTGTTCATAAAGTGAAGTGTACAAAATTAATAATAGGAGGCTATGGGTGCTAAGAAAGTTTCACTTCTTCATTCTTCTAATCGTGCCTAAGAGCTTTGCTTTATGATGCTTTTCCCTTATTCCTTATATGATGACCCTTAGAGTGTCGCCTTGGAGGAGTTTGTATGTAAAGGTTGAGGGAGAGAAAAAGGTTGGTGGTGATGCCAAGTAGGCCTTGTGAATGGATAGGGTGAGAATGGTATTATTAAGGTTGATGGTTCCTTGATTGAGATTTTTGGTGATATGTTCATGTTTACCTTTGATGTGTTTTTCCCAAGTGGTGAGTATTGTTATAGTAAGGGTGTCGGTACAGAGATATCCTTATCTTTTCCTTATATGCTTATTCAAGCCTAAAACTAAGAGTTCTTAGTAGCCTTATTCATGTTATGAAGTCCTTTGTGAAAAATGAGTTTCCAATGTTCTCCTTAAATTATGCATGTTTTGGTTAGATTCGTGTTAAATGAGAAAATGAGTTTGCATACATTGTATTCCCTTATATTCATGTGGATTTAGTGTATATTGTCTATTTTCTTTGTGAAGTGAAATTGTGGACATGCCTAATGTGTTTTGAGAAATTGCCTTTTTAGCCTTTTTGAGAAAATTGCTCAAGTGTGCCTTAATAGAAATGTTGTATAATTGTGACTTTATGAGAAATTGGAATGATGTGCTTAGAAATTTTGAAATAAGCATTGTATTATGTAGAGAAAGAAGTACCTCCAAATGTGAAATGAGAATTTTGAAGTCCTATGCATGATGAGTTTGTAGATGTAGTTCCTACCTTCTTGTTGTGTGTTGAATCTATTATATGTGAAGTTGATGATCCTCCTAGATTTGTATATTGGATATATCTTTGATTGTACGATCGTTGGCTGCTAGTCTTAAGTCTTTACCTCCTGAAACTGTTGAAAGTGTGTCAAGTGTCATTCAAGGACGAATGTTTTCCAAGTTGGGAAGATTGTTACAACCCTCAAAATGAAATAGGGTGAAATAGAGACTCACATGGGTTTTATGATTTAAATATCTTGTTAAAATAATGAATAATATCTTTAGAAGTCAGTTTTAGGAGTTTTGAAGTCAAGCGTCAAAAGACGATCAAGATTTCCGAAAATTGGTCTTTTGTGTGCTAGTGTGTCCTAGTATGTTGTGCATGATTTTTGTGTTGTTTGGAGTCTAAAATCGGCTGAGGTTACCCTATGGTATTAATAATAATGTTTAGGGTTAAAAATTCCGGGTAAGACTCCCCAAGGACAAAACTAATGGTCCTTAAGGAGAACCTTAGCCTTGGAAAAGTTGTTGCCAGGGCATCTTGCAAATAGTAGCTCTAGGGAGTGTGTCCACTTCACGAATTGCTCCAACATTGAAAATTTTTTTTCTCTGCTTCGCAGAGACATTGCACACACTGCTGCATCAAAAAATTAATTTCAAAAATCTTCAGGGAACACCTCCGCGACACGAACTTATTTCCCGACGATAATTCTGAAAATTAAAGTTTAGTTTGATTTATTTAAAAAGATCTAATTGATGTACGGGTGTTTAGTCTATTTTGGGGGTGTATTATATATTTATTTTAGTTTTTTATTCACTCAGTCCCCTATCAAAACCCCCAAACCCTTAGTTATAATAAAAAATTCCAAAACCCTCAAAAGTTCTTCTCTTCCAAAATTATCTCAAGCCATCATTGAAGGTCAAGGTCTTGGAGCTTGCTAGGAGGGATGGTCTCTACTGATTTATTCTCAATTTTCGTTGGGTTATTGAAGAGCAAGGTATGAGAGTCCTTTATCTAAGACTAGGTATAACCTTAGAGCCAATTTCAAAGATTTCAACGTTTATGGAAAATTCTTCTTGCATGAAACAAGTTCAAATAATTTTATATGATGTTATTGATCCTAAATTAATGTTTTCCAATGAAAAACTCCAAAAACCCTTGATCTTTTCAAATCTCTTAATTTGGCTTACTAAGTGGGTCTATTTCTTATGATCCAATGTTGATGGAATTACGATTGTAATGAGTTGTATAGTTTATTTGTATTGTTAATTGTGATATTATATTGTGAATTGATGGAGTTGTTAAGGAATGGTGATCTTGCTTATGGGAAGAGGGTAAGTTGACCTAATTTATTTACTAATGAAGAATTGACATGGATTTGCTCTTGTGTGATCTGGTCCACTTATGGTGGCGGTGTTCACTTCTTGTTCTTATTGTGATCATGGACTCGTCGGCATTATTACATGAATTGCAGTAGTATCATGTTAAGGTATATGTGAAGGTGTAATGTGCAGTTCGTTATATGAAGTAAAATAACTATGTGCAAGGTGTTATGTCATACATGAATGAATAAAGTGAAGTTATTATGTGATATATGGATGATCTTGTGTAATGTTCATAATGTGAAGGTATTGATGTGATCTTGTATAAAGATATGTGATATTGTGAGTGAAAGCATGTTCCTCTAAATGTTGGTATGTGTTGATGATAAACTATGAACAGTATTTATACGTTGATATGGTGTCTTGTTTAGGTATACCTAGTTGTTCCTACTTGATGCTTGAAGGTTATGTAAATGTGATCTCTTGACTTGGTAGGATCAGGCACCCTTTTTATATATGTATAAATAAATGATAGTCTAGGATCGGTAGCCCTAAAGTGGTACCCTTCTATGAATGACTAATGTGAAACCTTGAATATGAGAAGAAGGTTAAGAAAGTGAAACCTTGACTATGAAAACAAAGTTAATAAAGAAGCCTTGAAGTGGTAGACATAAATGATACCTCCTTCTTGAGTTGAGTGATGGACTTAGAGTTACGTTGGCTAGAACGACATTAAACCTTATCTAAGAAAGTCATTAGAGCTATCCTTATGAACCTTGATCGGCAGCGTTTGTGGAACCCTTCTTTGAAATGGTATTATGAGTTGGTAGCACTTAGTGATGGTACCTCTCTAATATGCTTATGTGAATAAACTTGCTCTATGAAAACCAAAGGAAAAACACCGAGTTGATATGCTTAAGGGATTAGATCTTGTTGAGTATGAGGCTAGAGTACAAAGAAACCTTTTGATAACCCCTAAACCATGTGCCTACATAGGATGTGTCCTAGTTCTACCTTAGGCAAGTAGAACACCTTCCACGGTGTGGGGTCTTATGATACCGGATTTCATACCTAGCTAGTATGGTCTATGTCGGTTAATTCATATTCTCATCATGTGGGATGTGCAGTCTAGTTATTGGATGGGTTCTACAACATGTAACTAGTGGAATGTGATGCTATCTACACATGGAATGAGTAGGCCTTGAAGATGCTAAAGTGAGTTCCCTAGCTCTTTCTAAGATCAATATGTGAAGTCCCCTATTTTTATGATTGACTTCTAAATAACTTAAGTAAAGAATGTTCACGTTAAGTTTAGTATGCTTAAGTAGAAAAGTCATTATCTAGGGTAGCTTTGACGAACACTTAGGTGTGCTTGAAGAGGGTGTATGGGAGGTCTCTTCATGTCTTACTTTGGTTTAGAGTAGTCTTTTGTACAGGTCTAAATTAGGAAAGGTTACTTGATGAACATGGAATTGAGTGTTATACGTTGATGTTACTTGAAAATGGTCTAATATAAGAATGTGGAGTTGTGTTATATCTCTTAAATTTGTATGATGAAGCTTTTTATCAAAATATCATGAAAGCATGTTTCTATACTAAATGTCCCTTTTTGCATGGTTTTTGCATTGCTTACATACTTAGTGCTTAAATGTGCTAACCCCTTATTTTCCTTCTTTGACTAAAGTGTAAGGATTGGAGATTTGGTATGCTATGGATTATGGATATGTTTCTAAGGGTGAAGATGAAGTTTTGGTGAGTCCTCATAGATTCGAGGACAAGACCCACATATTCCTTTTACGTCTTTTTAGTCTTTACTTTAAAGTCTTGTATGCGCTCAGTCCCAAATATTGTACTCTAAAAGTTATTAGACTGTTTAATGAGACATATTGTGAAGTTAGATGTTTTAAAAGTCTTCCGCTTGTTTATTAATGAATGTATTCTTTGTGAATGAAGAATGTTTTAAATTCTTACTTATACTTTAGTATCATATGCAATGATAGATCTATATGGCTTGTATGAGACCTCCGAGAGGTTGAATATGCCTTGTCGCGACTTGGGTGTGCTCCCAAGTCGTAACACACATTGTCCTTGTACGGACTAGGGACATTATTAAAGTATTCTCCAAGTTATACACCTTTTTACTTAGGTTTTCACTTTGAGTCAACTTTCACAATGTCCACAGGACCAGGGTGAATCGCAGTTTTAGGAACTTATGGGCACCATTTCTCTACCTCCTTTCTTTCTTCCCCACAAAACTAAACATTTCCACCCTACTTACTTTTTCCAATGTTTTCACTTTTTCATCTTAACATAGTACATTAGGGATTACTTGGGTATTGAAACTAACGGTAGCAATAAAAGGTATTCGGCTCAATTAAGTTGGTTAGAAAAAAATCAAGGCTATAAGTATAAGTGGTACTATACTAGGGACATTCTCTTAGAAGGCTAATATTTACAAGACAAATCAAAGAAATCCTATTTATCATCTCCGAAATAGAGCACCACTTTTTATTTCGCTTCAATAACATGGAGTGAAAGTTCTAAACTTAAATCCATTACATGGATACTATAATCCCTCATCCCTCATGACACAAGTTCTACTCAAGATGGATCAGTCATACGCAACACAATCAGCTCATGCACAAGATAAGGTTCTATTTAAGTAGAGGTTGTATTTGTTCCAATCAAATATAAGAGTTCAAATGCATTTATATATGAATTTTCCCTACATGATTTCATACAATATACTTCTTAAATTTAATGCTTTAGCACATACCAAACCTAAGACTCAATGAAGAAAAATTTCCTTACGACCGTTGTCATCATTTTGAGCTAGTGCGCAGTCTCTCCTCATCGGTTGGGATGTCATTATCCACCGACCCATGAAACGCAAGATCGATGCCAAGTAGAGTCTTTACTTGGGAATCCAACGGGTACCTTCTCTCCACCTCCCTTAATAGCACGTCAGTCGATGCCTGACAACCATTTTGGTAGCGCAACATCTCGATCAATCTACATCCTGGTCATGATCAACTTATTACATCTATGGCGTTCCGCGGCAGTGAGTGTTGGGCCGAATTAAGTGTCGGGCGCCTTAGTCTTTAAGATATCTACCATCATAGGGAGTATTTTTGCCATTTAGTCCTAATTCTCTTCTGATACACTTGCAAAGCAATAGAGTCTAGTAATGAGACCACCAAATGCATATCTGTGCCCTTTATGAACTTGGGCCTTCCTCATTGCCAATTTCAATACAACCCTAATATTCAACTCCACAGGCGTGTTACTACCCAAATACACTTACGTGGTTGTGCAAGTAATATTGATTCTTTTTAAAAACGAGTTATAGTTCTAAAGGACTTATGATCAATTTGTATTCAAACTTAAATCCAAAACTGAAAGTAAAAGTAACTTTTCAAGACTTGATGGTTTGTTACTAACTACGAGTACTTTATCAATAACTAAAAGTAACGAATATTGAACGATTTAAAGATGATATTTCAAGCAAGAAAGAGACAATTCCAAGGCTGCAGCATATGTTGAATCTCATGCATCATAAAATTGACTTAGAATTAACATTGGTTGTCAAGTTACTGGTTTATAGGGTTAATTATATGAGTCGGGATACACACCTCTCGTCCCCTACCCTATTATATACTTAACTACATCGTTAAGTTGGGATAAGTAAGCTAATTGGTGAGAATTAAATTTCATACTATTTCGTAACCAAGCAAGTTGTTCATCCGGGCGTCACTTCTGAACACAAATCACCTCAATCTAATAGGTCGATCAAGCTCCCTATATCCTTTATTCTATGTAATCCCTTCTCTCTCGATTTTAAGATTAGACACTAAATTTATCTTATGGTGATCAAGCATAAAATAGTAAAACAATAATATAACAGTAACTTGTGCTGACAACCAAGAATTAATTCAAACACAAATAATATTCAACATTATATTCATAGTTGCAGCCCCAGAACTAGGGCGTTTAGCTACTCATACTATTCAAAAACCACAAAAGATGATTGTTCAGGTGATTTCTGAAAAATAAAAGAGTAAGAAGATTAAAACATAATAAAACTTGAGTTCTTGCTCTTGCACACGAATCAAAAGTTGAACTCCAAAAATGACGCCCTAAGGGTCTATTTATAGTAAGTAGGAAAATAAATTCGAATTCAACTTCAATTAGGAGTCCTTTTAATTTCAACTTTCTTCAAAATCTCCGCACAGAGCTTGGGAACCACACTAGAATCGCGTCTGGTAGGTTGTCTTGCCGCACTTTCGGTGCTTCTGAAACCAACCCCAGTTAAATGGGCATGGCGCGTCTCCCTATTGATGCGCCAAGGTGGCTGGGACACCGCGCCAGTATCTCGCCTGGCTGCATCTCATCGCCTTGAACTCCTTTTTCTTCCAACACTTCATCATTCTCCTTAGTAACCTGAAAAATTACTAATCATGTATATTAATGTGCAATCATCGCAATCTTGAGCCAAAACAAGCTAGTTATATTACATAATGTCCTAAACTAACGTTAAAGATGGGTAATTTGTCATAATTGGGTATATAAACATGCCCAATATCACCACCCCACACTTAAACATTTGTTAGTCATCAAACAAATCTATCTTATGAAATTACGCTCTTATTGCTTTGGACTCTTCACCTAGATTTACAATCAACCAAAATATTTAACCTTGAACTTGTGGCACACTTTATGCAATGAATTTAAACTTTTCTTTTTTGTTTCCCACTCAAATAATTCACAAACTCTATGCATGACTTTTTTCCAATAATTTTAGGTTAATGCAACATTCATATAAACATACCACAAGATTAAGCACCAAACAAGTTAAGTGAATGCACTCACCAATATAAGTATAGCCTTTATTTTACCACTAACAACCAATCGAATCATTATAGTATAAGACCATTTTTTCATTACATGAACTCTCTCACACCCGAATGAAGTTCTACATATCCTAACATGCCATAAGATTGCCCTTAGTGTACTTTAATTTACACAAAATGTTCACATGGAATCAAGAGGACTTTCATTCGGTTGTAATCTCGGATTTAGGTAAGGGATGATATATTTGGGTAAACTTTAATGACTCATTCTCCCTAATGCACATGTGTTGTTTTCTTTGCCAACATTCACAACTTTTTCTTTCCCGATTACATGCTTTCTACTTGACTTTACTTGTACTTGAGCCCCTTCTTTTTGCACAACCTCTTTTTATATTTACATCTTTTATTTATTTATTTATTTATAGTTTATTATTATTCAAACATTCAACACTTGGGATTTCATTTGTACCTTTTTTTTTCTTTTATTTTCTTCTCCACAAAACCACTACCACCCTATTTATTTTAACCAAAGTTGTTATTTCTTCAACTAAACATAGTGCATTAAGGACTTTTGGATCAAACACATGTTATCAATAAAAGGGGTTTGGCTTATTTAAGTGGGTTAGAACAAACTAAGGCTACAAGGCATGGGGCTAAGCTAGGGATAATTTATTTAAAAGCATACGAGGGACATATAAACTTGGCTATTCAAAGGAATGCCTCAATCACACTCCACAATTCACACAAGTTACTCAGTAAGCACAATTGGGGAAATATCTAGATGTTATTCAATGTACAGCAGAACAATCATTCTCACACATAGCATCACTTCACACATACGGTCCCAAACTTGTAGCATGCTCACATACAATGCAATACGGTGTGTCCACACAATCAAGCCCTACTTCTTTATTTTCCAAATAGACTCAACACAAAGAGATTATGCTTGTTTTTATGGTTACTATCCTACTAATGCAAATAAGGTGGTGTCATCCATGACATCTAGCCAACTATTAATAAAAGGTTACAAAATTCCAAAGATATAGGTTTCATACTTATACTTCAAATTACTAATCTTCCCTTAAGATGGTCGTCATCCATCCATCATCGGGAAACATTATTCCTAGACGACTCTAATACTCAATAAAACGGTAAACTAGACCTAAACGGTTCAAAGAGACTATCCCCGGGAAAAGAACCTAAAACAAAATGTGAGAAACCCTACTAAAAGTCATAAAGACTCAATAAAGAAATAAACTATGTACAATGAAGTTCAACTTCCGCCCCCACCTAAACAATACGATGTCCCAATGTTCAAAATTGAAACAAAGTGAAAAGGTTAAAGGGAAATCCCCGTCGGCCTTTAGGCTGCGTCTGAAGCATTATCTCCAGTATCAATGGCCTCGAACTCATCCTCCGCCGAGCCATCATCTTCATCAGCCATAACTTCATCATCATCGATCAATTCCTGGAATGCCGAGCCTATCCTACATATGTGCATCACACTATCTGTTAAATGGTACGATCGGCTAGTGTGTCCATCTCCTCGTCAGTGACAGGGCGACCACGAATGGAAATTGTAGTTCATCCATGACAAACATGCGCCCCATTGAACTATTATCACGAGCTTGCCTATCAAGAGCAATCAACACAGGCCCGATCGAAGGATTGTGCACTTTAGTGCGCGTGACATTAGTCGGGTGGCACACTAGATGGGGGGCGCGGGAAGGACACACATTATGCACTTCCTCCTCAATCATTAACTCCCTCAGGTACCTAGTGATGATGCTTCCATAACAGAAACACCATTGCTTATTGGTCCTAAAATTAAGTATATTCTGCCTCAAAATAGCCCCCACATTGACCGGTAAGCCCTTCATTAGGCAATATATAAGCAGTACCCTCTCCCTAGTAACATTAGTCACGTGTTTCCCCAGATGTAAAGTACTACACAAAATCTTCAGCCAAACCCGAGCTTCCAAGTTAAGGTGTCCATAGTGAAGGGTCAAGTGGCGACACGTGTCCCTAACCAAATCCCACCTAGAAACAGAAGTCACCCCACACTAGGTATGTCGAATATAACGATAAGGGGTTCATTCAACCATGGCCATAAACTCAGCATGATCACAATTATGGGAACCCAATAAGTCATTTAATGCTTTAACAGAAAAACACACCCACTATTTCTAACATAACCTCTATGTATCTCAACATGTCGAGTATTCCAATTGGCGTAAAATTCACGCGCCAAACTCAAATTGCACTCACCTTGATTAACGAAAAACATATTGAAGTTCAAACACAGTGATTTTTGCATGAATGTTAGGAAATTTGTGGCATAATTTATCTTCCTCCACGTACTCATCACCGAGGTACTTGGATTCTTTTTGGTCCTTGTATCAATCTGTGCCATAGTGAATAACCGCCTGCTAACCAAACTTTAGGGATAGCAGATTTCGGTCTTCCCGACTTGAACTTCCGGTGGCCACCCCTTTTCTACTCCTTTTGTTTCCCAAACCACTAGCAATCTTTTTGCCTTTATAAGCCATCACACTACCCAATATTTTGAAGAAACTAGGGAAAAAAAAGAAAAGAAAATTTGGGGAATATAGTGGTGAGTCGGCTTTTTGGATGGTGAAGGGATTTGTGTGGATTAAAGTGGATGAAGAGTAAGGAGGAGAGTTATTAATAGAAGAATTTGGTAGTGGGAAGAGAAAATGGAGAAGAGATTTTGGGAGATAATGTAGTTTTTGGGAAGATGAAGTGAAAAAGAGGGGTGGGAACGGTTATAGAGGGTGGCTTTTGGTAAATTTAGGGTACTAATGTGTAAGTGGGACGGTTGGGAGTGTTGTGAATAATGGTGTGTCCCACGATGAGAAACATAAATTTTTTTCCGAGAATTAAAATTCCCAAGTCGGGCACGTTCCGCCTGAATAGCGCCTGGCAGGCTGGCGCGACGCGCCTACAGTGCGCCACAAAACAGCCTAAGTCAAATAAGGCATGGCGCGGTGCACCTGCTGTGCACCAAAAACAAGCCTCAGTCAAACAAGGCATGGCGCGACGCACGTATAGTGCGCTCACCATCACTATTTTGCCTTCATTGTGGCTCGTTTGAGGCGTGCTACGCTGCTAGTGAGCCCAAAAATTGTCTCTGAACTTTTTCTTTGCCGTGACGCGGTGGATTTTTCGCCCACACTGTATTCCTCAGCATATTTCCTCTAATATCGGGCACCTCTTTCATTTTTGGCCTGCACATCAATCAAATAACATGACCATATAATGGTGGGTTGCCTCCTACCCAGCGCCCTAGCTTTGGTCGTGGCACGACTCATCTTTTTATCTTTTTCATTTTAATATCTAAAGTCCTATCTAGCTAACAACTACAAACAATAAAAACTCTGGCCTACAATTCTTAAACTAAACTAAAATTACAAATTAAGCAATACTACTACCTAATACCTAGACATCATGGGTTGCCTTACATGTAGCGCTTGATTTAACGTCGCTGCATGACGCAAGTTGGATAATTCATCATTTAGCTCAAGAACCTCTGGATCACGATCCAAATAAACACCAAAGTAATGTTTCACTCTTTCACCATTCACCAAGAATGTAGGGTCAGTCTCTCCTTTTAGTTCCACAACCCCGTGTGATGTCATTATTACCACTTCGAATGGACCACTCGATTTAGACCTTAGTTTTCCCGGGAATAACCTAAGTCTAGAGTGATATAGTATTACCTTTTCTCCCGAATCGAAGATACGAGCTACTATATGCTTATCATGCCACCTCTTAGTCTTCTCTTTATACAACTTGGCATTCTTATATGCGTGAAATCTAAACTCTTGAAGTTCATGCAACTTATCCACTCTCTTTCTACCGGCTAGCTCAGGGTCCAAGTTCAACTTCTTAATTTTCCAATAAGCTTGGTGTTGTAATTCTGCTGGAAGATAACATGCTTTCCCAAATACTATGTTATAAGGATAAGTCCTTATAGGTGTCTTGTAAGCAGTCATATCCGCCCAGAATGCGTCATCTAATTTCTCAAACAAATCTTTCCTTTGAGAATTCACTGTCTTCTGTAAGATCTGCTGTACTTCTCTATTCAGCACCTCCACTTGGCCACTTGTTTGTGGGTGGTATGCAATAGCAACCTTATGACAAAGATTGTGCTTAGAAAGAAGGTTCTTCACAAGATTGTTAATGAAATGCTTACCTCCATCACTTATAGTCTCCCTTGGAATGCCAAAGTGAGTGAAGATGTGTTTCTTGACGAACTTAATCACCACCCTTGAGTCATTGAAGGGAAGAGAGACAGCCTCAACCCATTTACTCACATATCCACAGACACCATAATATATTGGTTTCCACTAGATGGTGGGAAGGGACCCATGAAGTCAGTACCCCACACATCAAAGATTTCCACCTCCAAAATGTTGTTAGTGACATCTTGAGATAGTACCCAACCTATGGCATTTGTCGCAACCCTTCACTAAAGCAATAGAATTTTTAATTAGAGAGGGCAAAAAGAAACCAGATTGTAATACTTATGAGATATGCGCTCTCCTCCATGGTGACCTCCATATAGACTACCATGAAAACTCTCTAGAACTTTGTTAACCTCAAACTCCGGAATGCATCTTCTCAGCTACCCGATCGACACCTTTCTTGAACAAGACATCCCAGATGTAGAACTTGGCATCATGGTTCAACTTTTTTTTATGTTGAGTTGTTGCACCCGGAGGATACTCACCACTCACTATCAAGTTCACAATATCCGCATACCATGGAACTTGGGAGATATCTAGCTCCATCAATTGTTCATCTGGACACTCTTCTCGGATTTGCTAACCCTCATTCACATGTGAAAAGTCCTCCAACCTAGATAAGTGATCAGCTATTTGGTTTTAGGTACTTTTTCTATCTTTTATCTTAATGTCAAAATCTTGGAGAAGCAATATCCAACGAATTAAAGTTGGTTTAGCATCCTTCTTATTGAATAGGTACCTAATAGATGCATGGTCAGTGAAAACAATTACATTGGTACCTATCAAATATGATCTGAACTTGTCGAAGGCGTACACTAGAGCTAACATCTCCTTCTCAGTCATTGTGTAATTTGCTTATGTAGCTTCAAGGGTATTGCTTTCATAATAAATGGAGTGGAACACTTTATTCTTTCTTTGTCCCAATGCTGCACACATTGCTACATCAATCGCATCACACATGAGTTCAAATGGTAATTCCCTATCAGGAGCAATTTGAATGAGAGCCTCAATTAATTTCTTTTTCAACATCTCAAATTCTCTCAAACACAGTGCATAAAAGTCAAACATCACCTCCTTATCCAAAAGACTTCACATAGGTCTTGCAATCTTGGAAAAGTCCTTGATGAATTGCTGGTTAAAACCTGCATGACAAAGGAAGCTACGCACCCCTTTTATAGAAATGGGAGGAGACAATCTCTCAATGACTGCTACCTTGGCCTTATCAACCTCTAACCCAGATTTAGAAACCTTATGTCCCAACACTATCCCTTTCTCTAACCAACAAATGACACTTCTCCTTGTTTAGAACTAAGTTAGTGTCTTTGGATCTAGCAAGTACTTTATCCAGATTCAAGAGACATGCCTCAAAATACTTTCCAAAGAATGAGAAATCATCCATGACCACCTCCACAAAGTCTTGCACTATGTCAAGAAAAACGGCCATCATAAAACTTTGAAAAGTTGCCGCTGCATTACAAATTCCGAATGACATGCGTTTGAAAGCATATGTGTCGTAAGGACAAGTGAACGTGGTTTTTTCCTGATCCTCAGGTGCAATCAAGATCTAGTTGTTACCAGAATGACCATGTAAGAAATGATAGTATTGTTGTCGTGCTAGTCGATCAAACATATGATCAATGAACGAAACATGGTAGTGATCTTTCTGTGTAGCATTGTTCAATTTCCGGTAATCCATTAAAATTCTGCACCCGGTCCTTTTAGAAATCAACTCATTCTTTTTGTTCCTTATCACAATCATACCTCCCTTCTTGGGAACACATTGTACCAGACCGACCCACTTACTGTCAGAGATTGGGTACAAAATTTAGGCATCTAACAACTTTATTACTTCTTTGTCACCACTTTTTCATCAAGGGATTCAGTTGTCATTGATGTTGTGCACTAGCTTTGTGATATTTTTCCATGTAAAATTTGCGCATACACAACGCCGGACTAATACCATGAATAACATCCATTTTCCATCCAATCACCTTCTTTTTGTACATTACAATCCTCAATGTCGTATCGACCTGTATTTCAGATAACTTTGTAGATACTATAATAGGTAAAGTTTCATTAGCGCCCAAAACTGTGTACCTGAGATGAGTTGACAGTGTTTTTTATTCTAGATTTGTGGCCTCCTCAATGGAGGGTTTTGGTGGTGGCCCTAAATCACGCTCGAATGGTTCTACTTTCCACTTGTGAGTCTCCATAGTTGCAAGATTTAGACATGTGTCTCTTTCTTGGGAATCTTTGTCGTCCTCTTTCTGATGACCTACCAACACTCTTTCTAATGAGCAATTAGGCACAACTAATTATGACTCTACTATCCGATCAACCACTAATACAGCAGACAACTCTTCATAAACATAGGGTAGGTTTAGAGCTCGGTAAACATCAAATACCTCTACCTTATCATGTTCCCTCATGTAAGGACAATTCACACTTAATACGTAAAGAAGAGATGATAAATCATCTAATGAGCTATGACTACCTCATGCTAAAAGCAAGCTTTGACGATGTATGAGTTGAATGTAAATAGGAACTTTAAACGAAGCACCGATAGACTATCTATGAATGGTGATGCCTTCTTTCAGGAAGTGCGGAGGTTCACGTAATTCTCATGAGATGAGACTGTCCACCAAGGTGGGTATGTGTCTCCCTAAATCTCCTAGTCTTTGAACTATGCTGCCAACAAAGGGAACTAGCCAGTGGTTTTCCATTAAAGCGAGCCAGTGATGTTTTGGTTCACCTTGGCCAGTGACTCCACCTCTTTTCGGTGTGGGGAATACACCAGATTTCATAATGCTCACATGATCTATGTCGGTTAAAGTTGAAGTTCCTCAAAGTATGAAAGATAATGAAATGAATGATAACAAAGGTGTTTGGATACGATAATCAAGAGGTGAACTAGACTCAAGTAATAACACTAGGTCATTCTTGGTCATTGCACAGTGAACCCAATGAGAGTCTTAAACAACATTCTAGGTATAGCTGGTGTTCACACCGGCCTACGAACAAATGAAAAAGAAGTACGTATGAATGAATGAAGCAGACTCTGCGTTTGCTAAAGAAGGCTCCCTAGTTGTGGTCCCATATGTTGAGCCTCATTTTGGGAAGTCCTAATGTTAAGTCCGTGATTCCAAGGTCTAACTGAATATGAACGAATGATATATAATATATGTATGTGCTATATGAAATATGTTATGTGTTGTGTGCAATATGAAAAGAATGATGATGCATGTTACTCTCATAGCATGACTTTCCTTATCTGATTTGGCAAGTCCAAGTAACTTGGCTTTACATAATTCATATCGTTAAGAGAGAGCTCTTTTTAATCATGCATGTCCTTGGTGTGTACTTGCATACACCCATACTTATTACAAGTGTGTACTAATCCCATACTTTATACTATTTTAGGTGCAAGTTCAGGAGGTTTTTGAAGACATTAATTGCAGATGTTCGGACATCAAAGCTTTTTATCCGGACTTGGTAGGTCCTCATGCATTCAAGGTTTCCTGCTGTTATGTTTCTAGCTTAGTAATAGGTTTAGGCTAGTGGAGCATGTTCCACTAGTATTTCTTTCCTATTTTGTTCAAACTTATGTAATGGTGCCAATTTGGCAATTGTTACTTATGCTAAAAGACTATTTATTCAAAGATTGAATGATCCTTTATTAGATGGTTGATACACATGAGTAATGAACTTCTTTATACGCGTATGCATGCTATGACAATGAAGTCTATATACACTTCAAACAAAACAAAAATTTTCAAATTTTTCGCTAAAATTAACTGAATGAATGTAATGACGACGTAAGTAGGCTTGTCTGCGACCTCTGAGAGGTCAACGACGTCGGTTTCAGCTAGGGTCTAGACCCCGGTAGTGACACTGTTATAGTAAATAACCTTTTCTTTTATACAAGTGACAAATTAAGTTGAGTATAAAAAGGAGGCTTGTAACCTCTTAGCCATGAATGTGTCATGCTTCACACCCATAAATAAGAACTTACATGGACATAATTTCCAAACTCTTGGTGTATGTCACTTCGATTGGAAGTTTCTTTTAGTAGAAGCAAAAATTTTCAGATGCAAGACTGAAATTTAGAAATTTAAAGGAAAACCCACATGTCTTCGGATAGGGGTGTGGTTTGATTGTGGTGGAAGTTGCTCATTTGCTCGGGTCCTGAGGGTTCGACACTCCTCTTAGGACTATGTCCCAGTTCGCTGCTAAGAAAAGGTTCCATGTTGTGCTGCATCCCTTTTGATGTCGTCCGCACCTATGGTATATTTTGGAGAATTCATCCTTTAGGAAGCTCTCGACAAAAACTAAGATAAACTCATTAGTATTAGAATTCAACTCAAATGGGAGATAATGTCTTTTACCGTATTGACACTTAGTTGTTCTCCTTTGACGTCAACTCCATTGAGTTGGATGTAAAGCAAATAAAGCTTAGTTCTTATGATGCAATATGATCTTCAATAGGTTCTTCATTCGATGTCAATGTAATTAAAATCTGATGCAGTATGCTAATATTTCTTTTCGTGTCGTCTTTGATGATTCTCTTGATGTTTACTCTTGCCAATAAAAATGCAGCTGATATTGATGGGTAAATATTTCTCTTGGTATGTACTATCTCCTTGTCTTGTAGTGCATGCTTTTTCTTCCACAATGCATGATTTTTCTATGATGCATGAATACTAACTCGCGATGCATGATTTTTTAATGATGCACGGATATCTTCTCAATGCATGAATATTAACTCACGATGCATGATTTTCCAACATGCATGAATATCTTCTCACGATGCCTAATTTTCCGTGGGCCATGAATATCTTCCCACGATGCATGATTAACTCGCGATGCATGAATATTAACTCGGTATGTATGAATATTTACTCGCGATGCATGATTTTCCGCATTGCATGAATATCTTTTTGCGATATTTAAATATTTACTCGCGATGCATGATTTTCCGAGGGGCATGAATATCTTCCCCCAATGTGTGAATATTAACTCGCGATGCATGATTTTCCGCAATGCATGAACATTTTCTCGCGATGAATGAATATCTTCTCGCAATGTTTGATTTTCTGCGGGGCATGAATATATTCCCACGATGCATAATTAGCTCATGATGCATGATTTTCTGCGATGCATGAATATTAACTCGCGATGCCTGATTTTCTGTGATGCGTGAATATCTTCTCGCGATGCCTGATTTTCTACGGGGTATGAATATCTTCCCACGATGCATGATTAACTCACAATGCATGATCTTTCGCGATGCATGAATAATAATTTGCATTGCATGTAAATTTACTCACGATGCATGATTTTCCGCAATGCATGAATATCTTCTCACGATGCCTGGTTTTCTAAGGGCATGAATATCTTTCCACGATGTGTGAATATCAACTCGCGATGCATGATCTTCCGCGATACATGAATATTAACTCGCGATGCATGATTTTCGGCGGGGCATAAATATTTTCCTGCATTGTGTGAATATTAACTCTTAATGCCATCCATGGTACCAAACAAAGATAATGCTTCAGTCGAGCAACATAGTTATCTTGTGGGTGCCTTCTGGATAATAGTATCGTCTCGACCAAAAATATAGTAAAATAAACCTCCAAGTAGTGTATCGTCCTGATCGACATTAATATAAAATGACCCCTCGGGTAGTGTATCGTCCTGATCGACAATAAAATAAAATGACCTCTTTCTGTAGTGTATCATATCAAAAGAAAATACCAATAAAATGACCATTCAAGTAGAGACACTATCATGTCTGATAATGCGATGCAGATAACGTCTTTAACGAAAAATTGTAAATTATCATTTTCGGTGTTTCAGTCAATTCATCTTTGAATCTAGCTGGAAACTTCCTTGTAGAATTCATGGTGTTGAGAATTGAATAAAATAATGTTATTCATATTCCCGAGTCTTTGATTTGTCAATATAGAATAGTTTTTGGGTCCACACAAGAAAAAATCCTAAATTTTGGGAGAGCATTTTTCCCCCTTGACTTTTCCATACTCGTCAATCGGAGAAATTTGGTGATTTCAGAACAATACTATAAACCTGCCTCCACAGAAAAATTGTTAGTTTTAAAACTAACTGATCAATCTCGATTCTTCAGTTGTCTGCTCCCTTTCTAGCTATCTCTGGTTGATTTTCTGATTTCCCGAATCTTTATAGATAAGGCAAAATGTTTTGTGTCAAAACAAATGAAACACAAAGGGAAAATTTAATAAAAGTATTTTCAAAAAGTAGTATTTTGAAAAAGGTTTATTGCCAAGTATCATGTCACGTTAGGCTTAGCGAACTTTTTGTATCTGATGCTTGGAGGTCTATATGATTATTCGTCGGGGAGTATTCAGAGTCACTCCAGAGTGTCGATAAACCCCAGTTGAAATACGGCCATCCTCAAAATTTCTGTCCCAATTAAATGACTTTGACTTATCTTTAACTGTTGGTTTATAAATCCCATAATTTCGAGATCCTTTCAAAAAATTCTGTCCAAGTTGCAAATTTTAACAGTTTTGACTTGCTGAGGAAAAATCTTCTTTTCGAGAATTTTTGAGTCCCTCTAAATTTTTTTGTCCCAGTTTCTATTGTAAAGAGGAATAGAAGTCTTACAGGGAATATGACCGAACCCTTTTGGCACCTACGTATCCCGTTGAGAAAGGAATCAGGTCAAACGTAGTTCCCCCTCAAAGGTTTAACAAAAATAAAATTACAAACAAAACCGATCGAAGCCGACATAGGCTGCCTACGTATCTCATTCTTGAGAATTCAGGTCGAACGTAATTCAAATACAAAGAAATATTAAAAGGGATAAATGGGGTGACCGAAGCCGACATAGGCCGCCTACGTATCCCATTCTAGAGAATTCAGGTCAGACGTAGTTCATTCTAAAGAGGGATAACATTTTTAACAAAACGATTACATTCAAATAGGACAATTTACAAGAAAATAACAGAAATACACACCAAAGTTTCACACTAGTATCTCTTGACAGCATTTGAGTTGATCGGTTTTGGCTATGCGGTGACATCCAACTCCGACAGGTTAAAAGCACCTCACGATAGTACCTTGCAAACCATGTAGGTTCCTTGCCAATTTGGTGCGAATTTTTCTTTGTAGTCATCTTGATGGGGGAAAATGCGCTTAAGGACCAACTGACAAATTTAAAAAAGTATAGTTCTTACTCTCTTGTAAAAAGCATGAATCATTCTTTGTCGATACAGTTGACCATGACAAATGACAACCATTCTATTCTCATCAATCAAGTTAACTGGTCAATCCGCTTGCTGACCCATTCAGCATTACTCAACTTAGCTTCTTGGATGATTCTCAAAGACTGTATTTCAACTTCAACATGAATGGCTGCTTCTGTATTATATACTAGCAAGTATGGAGTATCTCCAATTGACCTTTTGACAGTTGTTCGATATCCCAACAAAGCATATGGAAACATCTCGTTCCAACCTCGGTTACTGTCAATCATTTTCCTCATAATCTTCTTGATATTCTTATTGGCAGCTTCTACTGCTCTATTAATTTTGAGGACGATAAGCGTTTGAGTTTCGGAGAGTAATCTAAACTGCTTACATATATCTCTCATCAAGTGAATTTTGAGATTTGCACCATTATCAGTAATAATGGATTATGGTACTCCAAACCTGCATATCAAAATGTTGCAAACAAAATTAGGTACGACTTTCTCGGTCACCGACTTGTACGATACTTCTTCCACCAACTTGGTGAAGTAATCAATAGCAACCAAAATAAATCTGGTGTCCATCAGAAGTGGCTGACTCTATTGGACCGATGACATCCATGCCGCAAGATACAAAATGCCAAGGAGAACTCATAGCATTGAGTTCGTGAGGCAGCACTCGGATCAAATCGTCGTGCACTTGACATTTATGGCATTTCTTCACAAACTTGCAACAATCATGTTCTATGGTCATCCAAAAATAAACGTCTCAAAGGATCTTCCTAGCCAAAGTGAGTCCATTCGTATGCGTGCCACATACTCCAGCATGTATATGTTCAATAAGCTTCGCAGCTTCAACAACATCGACACATCTGAGAATACCTAAACCTGGAGTCCTCTTATAAAGGACTTCTCCACTTAGAAAGAAGTTGAGGTCCATACGGCGTATTGAATTTTTCTTGTTGGATGTGGCATCTTAAGGATAAATCTCGGACTCCAAATACTTCTTTATATCAAAATACCATGGCAAACCGTCTGGTTCCGCTTCAACATGTGAACAATGGACTGGATATTCATTTAGTTCTATATCCAGAGGATCAATATAATCAGTATCTGGATGTTTACTCATTGAAGCGATGGTGACAACAGCATCGGCAAAGTCATTCTGTATTCTGGGAGTATGTCTGAACTCTATCTTATGAAATCTTTTGCACTACTTCTATGCATACTGCACGTAAGGTATAATCTTTGGGTTCTTCACGGCCCACTCTCCTTGAACCTGATGAATCAATAGATTTGAATCTCCAATAACCAACAACTTGTGGACATCCATGTCGATGACCATTTTCAGACCAAGAATACAAGCTTCCTACTCAGCCATGTTGTTCGTTCAATCAAATCGGAGATTAGTTGCCATGGGATAGTGTTGACCAGATTCTGACACTAAGACCGCTTTGAGACCTTAACCTTGCCAATTTGCCGCTCCATCAAAGAATAATCTCCATCCATGATATATTTTAGAAAGATCTTCACCTACAAACGATACTTCTTCATCGTGAAAATATGTCTTGAGAGGTTCATACTCTTCATCAACAGGATTTTCTGCAAGATGATCCGCCAAGGTCTGTGCCTTTATCGCCTTCTGAGTCAGATACGCAATATCAAATTCACTCAACAACATTTGCCACTTAGCTAACTTTTTGGTCCCATCGCCTTTTGGGAAAATATACTTCAGCAGGCCCATTCTGGAAATGAGGTATGTAGTATAAGAAGACAAATAATGTCTCAACTTCTGGAAAGCCAAGTCAATGCACAACACGTTCTCTCCAATAGAGTGTAACGAGACTCGTATGGAGTAAACTCTTGCTTATGTAATAGATAGCTCTTTCCTTCTTTCCTGTCTCGTCATGCTTCCCAACAATGCATCCAAATGCGTTATCAGAGATGGACAAATATAGCAACACGGGACTCTTTTCTCGAGGAGGAACCAATACAGTTGGATTGGATAAGTAGTTCTTGATAGCATCAAAAGCACTCTAACACTCCTCAGTCCACTTTGTCAAACCGTCTTTCTTCAACAACTTGAAGATAGGTTCACACACCATAGTTGATTGAGCCATGAATCGACTTATGTAGTTCAACCTCCCTAAATCACATCTTTCTTCGTCTTTAGAGGAAGTAATTCTTGAATTGCTTTAATCTTGGAAGGATCGAGCTCAATACCCCTTCTGTTGACAATAAACCCCAACAAATTTTTGGCTGGAACTCCAAAAGAGCATTTGGAGGGATTTAACTTCAACTTATAACGATGCAAGCGATCAAAGAATTTCTTCAAACGTGTCAAGTGGTTAGAACTCTTGCGGTAATTGATTATGAAGTCATATACTACATCTCAATCTCCTTTTGAATTATATCATGAAATATGATCGTCATAGCCCTCATATAAGTAGAGCTAGAATTTTTTAGACAAAATGGCATCACCCTGTAATGATATACACCCAAGGCGTAATAAAAGATGTCTTTTCTGCATCTTCCTCGTCCATCAGAATCGTATGATAACCTGCGTAACAATCCACAAATGACTGTATTTCATGCTTAGCACAGTTATCGATCAAAATATGAATGTTCGGCAATGGAAAATTATACTGTGGGCTAGCTTAGTTGAGATCCCAGTAGTCGACACAAATTCTGATCTTCCCATATTTTTTGGCGACCGGAACAACATTGGCCAACCAAGTCTGGTATTGCATCACTTCCACCAATCGAGACTCGATCTTCTTGGTGATCTCTTCTTTGATCTTTAAACTCAATCCAGGCTTAACTTCCGAGCCTTCTGTTTCACCGAACTGAACCCTGGATTAATTCGTAATTTGTTAGACACAACATTGGTACTCAGACCTAGCATGTCGTTGACTTCCCAGACGAACACATCAATGTACTCGGTGAGTAAATGAATCAGGCCCTTTCTTCGAGCTTCATTCAAGTGAATGCTGATTTTGACCTCTTTGACACACTCTTGGTCTCCAAGATTCAAAGTTTCAGTTTCCTCTAAATTCGGCTTATGCTGATTTTCAAACTGCAGAAACTCCTCAGCAACATATTATGGTGCCTCATTTTCTTCTTCGTATTCATCAACCTTGTCATCACCTGCCTCATTTTGTTTATTCAGCTCGTGACATGATATGACATTGGCAGGGTTTAAATTAAATTTACTGAAATTATAAACAAACAAAGTTAGGGAAATTAAATAGCAAATAAATAATTAAGAAAATTTCAATAAAGGAGGCTTTAAATTAAATTGTTAAAAAGGCGCAAACTTTGACCATGGCAAGGGCCACATTGCCTTTTTTTAAACATCAGAGGTAAATTTAAAAGTTCAGTCAATTAAAGGAAAGCAAAATGGTGGGTCTCGGGCCACTTCTGGACTACCACCGATTTAATATGCATAAATGATGTCCTTATACCAAGGAGTTCGGGGAATCACAACCGGTGTGGAGGCCAAATTTTATAGCATTTCCCCAGGCTCAGTATCATGGATTCTTACCAGCTCGACCTCGTTCTTAATGACAACATCGATCTCTTCGAAGAGGCCACATAACCCTTCCCCGAGGTCATCGTGATCGGCGTATACCCTTACTGGAAATGATTGATATAGATGGGGTATTGGCTTAGACAATTCTTGATCATTGTTCTTCTTCATCTTCATATCATCATCTGTGGGGTGTACCCCAAACCATATCTTGCTCCTTTGACGGGAACATGAATAGGCTCAATAATCCTTAGGGAATTCCTTCCTAATCTGAAACCTGGTTCAAATCCATTCTACAACATCACAGTGGCGATCATCTTGTACACGGCAGGCATAAGAGGCTACGGGGCCAAATCCTTACCGGTGGCATTTACCAGCTCCACCTTGTAAAAATTGGTACCTTACGAGACTACATCAATAGTGGATGTTTGCCTGCCAGAGTGACTCCCTTCGCCGTGAATAACCAGTTCTTCGACCTTTCAAATGAGTTTCATCATCTGATGAAGAGTAGAGGGCACAACCCCAGTAATATGGATGAAAGACATTCCAGAAGAAGGTTATAGCTGGTGTCAATGTCCAAGACCTGAAACTGTGCGTTGAACTCGGTCAGACCCATTTAGACGGCGAAGTTCACTGCTTCCGATGTGTCTCTTTGAACCCCGAAAAATTCTCTTACATTGACTTGGTTTTGTTCCAACTTTTCCAAATCGAACCTTAACTGCCTCAGAGTTGACAGCGGGCAAATGTTCATACCGGATCTTTCATCCACCAAGACGCGATTTACCTTATCGCGGCATATGACAGTGATGTGCAACAACTTGTTATGTGACTTCCTTCAAAAGCTAACTCGTCATCGCAAAGGCTAATCCGATGCCCTCGGATAACTTGGTTGATCATAGCGGCCACATTATCGCTACTTGTGCCCACGGGCACATATGCATCATCAAGAGCCTTCATCAAGTCCTGCCTGTGCATCTGGGAGATCATTAACAGGTCATACACAGAAATCTGGGCTGGAGGTTTTTCCAAATGATTCACGATCAAATAGTCTTTGGCTGCATCTTTCTCCCGAATTCCTCTACCTTACCTTCACGTATCAGCCTTTTAGCCTAATCCTTCTTTTGTCCTCCAAGAGCCAACTCTTCGAGAGTATAACACTTCTCAGATCAAGTCATACAGCGGCAACTGTTTCAATCAAAAAATTTGGCCTGACAAGAGTTTCTGATGGCACCAAGACAACAACCTTTGCGGGTATCAGGATCAAGAATTCTTTTTCCTCTTTAATGCTCAATGACGCAACATCCCTTTCTAACTCGTCATGAGTAATTGGAGTTATCACCTTAGTCACGAACCAATCATCATCCGTCTCTATCATGTTGATATTAATGCCTCCATGATTCGGTAAAGGGTTGGTGTTGACATTAGGCGCGACTTTTTGAAGAGAAACCACCTCTTGGTCGATCAGATCTTGAATCTTGTGCTTGAGGTTGATGCAGTCTTCGGTATCATGTCTAACACTGTTGGAGTGATACACACACCTTTAATCGAGACTGTAGAATTTGGAACTAGTATCCACCGTTTTGGGCTCCACTGGGTGGATATATCCAGCCGCAGCCAGTCGCTCGTACAACTTTGTTCGGCTTTCGGGGAGCGTGATAAAGTTCCAGGGAGGCTTCTTCTCGAATCTCTGTCTAGGTGGATCATAACTTCCTTGTTTGGGGGAAGGCATCTGTTGATAGTATCTTGTATTTGGACGAGGAGATTAGTTTCTCGGATAATGATTCGTTTGATAATTTGTGATGGATCTTGGTAATTCGGAGGGGTATTTTGGTAAAATGGATCTTGGACTTGATATACGGGAGGTGGTGCTCTGTAGCTCGACTGCACATTGGCATAGTTAGGAGCAATGTTTTGGTAGACTGGTGATGGAATTTGGTAAAGCGGAGGAGGATTTTGGTAAACAAGAAATGGACTTTGGTAATTTGGAGTGAGGCATTTTTGTATGTGGAGTTAGCATTTTGGTAGACTGGAGGAGTATTTAGATTTCTAGATTGTATGTAGCAAGCCTTGTAGGAGTTCTAGGAAGGCCAAGGGTGACCTTGAGAGGACGAGGATCTTCATGGGGTCTTCTTCCCCTCATAAGATTCATCAACAATTTCTTCTCTCTTCTTCTTCAACAATCCCGACGATCTGGGCGACGCGGCAACACGGGCTATTTTCCCTGTTTTCAAACCATTTTCTATAGTCTCTCCAATCTTGACTATCTCAGCAAATTTTGCTGCGACGAGCAACATGCTTCTTTCATAATATTCGGGCTCTTTCACCTGTACAAACACTTCAACTATTTCTTTCTCGGACGTAGGAGGCCTTACCCTAGCTGCTTCCTTTCTCCACCTGTAGGCTAACGCTCTATAGTTTTCAGTGGATTCTTGCTTCATCTTTTCCAAGGAGTATCTATGGGGAACGATTTCCACATTTTAAGCAAACCGATCAATAAAATCCTTGGCTAGGGAATTTCAATTGTTCCATTGCATTGTTTTATGAGAGGTGAACCATTCTAGATCCTTCCTGCATAGACTTCAGCTAATGAACCGCATCAACAAAGCTTCATCTCTACAAACTCCAACAAGCTGGTAGCAGTAAGCTCTCAGATGAGCCATAGGATTCCCTACTCCTCCGAAAGTATCAAACTTTGGAATCTTGAACCACTCTGGGAGGTCCAGATTAGGATTAATGCATAAATCCTTATCGTTAAGACAAGCGATGTCGGGGATGCTTTTGAACTCTTTCATTGCTTTCCTGATTTGTTCCTTTATATCCACCTTTGCTCTTTCCTTTTCTCTCCATTCCCTTTCCTGCTCCTCATAATGGTCCAGCTCAGAACCATGCACATCGTGCTCAGTCTGGATGGGAATTTGGAAAGTTGTTCTTTTAGGTAGGGGTGGAGCTACGGAAGGATTTTGGGCATTCGTGTAGTTTTGTAGTTTTGGGAAGTTTTAGGATTGAAAGTATTTTGGTTTGGATTTTGGCTTTTGTTTTGTGGAGGTGTAGCGGTTTGATGATGGGTATTCTGGGGAAGGAGGTGGTATTTGAGAGTGGTTGTTTTGAAGAGGAGGTGTTTGGTAAGAAACCGAAGCATATTAGGGGTTTTGAGTAGTGAGGTCTATTATGAAAGGATTCTTAGCAGGTGTAGATGGCAGATTCTGAGCTGGATCCATATTTGAAGAAGGGAAGTAGAGAGGAGTTTTCCCATCAGTAGCGTTAGCAGTAAAACCTGGTGGAGGAAGATCCTGTCTCCTTTGCATCTCCACCCTCATTTCTGCAATCTCTTGCATTAATTGCATTATCAATTCGTTCTGGTCCGCTATGGTGGGTTGAGCCACCACAACGTCGGTGATACTGACTTCTTCGTTGTTGTCCTCCATTACCGCTTTTCCTTTGTCTACGTTTCGGTGAGGAAGGAATTTGTGGGCACTTTAGATCTAGTGAAGTAGGGATGATCTGCCAGCTTAATCTACACATACCAGTTTCAAACTACCTGAGAAGGAAAACAACTCAAAGGCAAATTTGTCAGTTAGAGTCTAGAATACAAAATGCACAATATCACACAGAGAGCAGATAAACACACAAGTTGCTTTGTTTGAGGATATCATCAACCACGAGTAAGGACAGAAACATATTTTTTAACAAGTAGGAGTTTAATTGCTTCATAGTTCGACACCATCTGGAAAGGCTAAATCACGTTGAGCTAAGGTCTTCTTCCATCTGCTCTTTGACGTCCGCTGATCTGGTCTTCACATTTCCTTGTAACATGCAGGAAGAGAACGAAAATTTTCAAATATAGGAGCCGGGCCTTGGAAGGCTGCCTACACATCTCATAAAGAGAATTCAGGCCCAACGTAGTTCGAGTAGAAAATAAATATTGATTTTCATTCATTCATTCTACATGGTTACATGGAAATTGAAAGATAACAACAAAACTTTAAGGATAATTAATGACTACATCTCAGACATTCCTCTTCTCAATGTCATCTTAGCCACGGCGAACAATTTCTACTCGGATCTTTCCCAGATTGACGAGGGTTTCTACATCGTAGCAAAATCTGAGACACATTGAGAGGTTATGATCTGTAGCGTTATGGTAAGCACAAGGTTTTCATATTTCTACTCCAACGGGATCGATCCCTCTATCATCATCGTGGATAGAGACTAAGACCCCATTCTTAACCAAATCACTATAAATTTCTAGCAACATGTTCTTGAACGGCGTGAAATAATGTCAAATAAATTGAGTGTGCCGCTGTGCTCTGAATGATCATAGGTGAGGACAATGTTCCAACCCAACAAGTGCGAGATGTTCCCAATGTCGATCAGATGATAGATCCTTTCTTTAACTATACACATTCCTCTATAGTGTGTCCTTACAGGTTTGGTGGAAGACACACACCCCTCGAAAATTCTCATGTTCGAAGCCCAGAATTATTCCCTCATGAGGTCCTCATTTAAGATGCTTGCACAGAAGGACGCACGACACAACCTTCGCTCAAACGCCATGTATCGACTAGTAAGCTAGGAGAGTGATCCACTTAACCCCTCCTCTTAGACGGCCTAGGAATGGAGGCCTGTAGACAATTTCCTCCTCGACGTCCTCCCTTGTTGCTCAAGGGTGAGTGTCATCGGGACCACTACTAGCATCTTGCTCGCGGATAGAGTATGTTCCGTGCATTTTCAGAAGTTTGGCGATCATGTCATGGTGGAATGCTTTGTTTTATTCCTCATTTTGTCCATTCTTTCTATCATGGTAGTGAATTCCACCATCTCCACCGTCAATTCCACATCAAGTGCCGCATTTCTGGCCAGTATATTTGTGATTTCTGAATCTATGTCTTATTCTCTTACTTCCCTTTCCTGAATCCTTAGTCGAGGCATATCCAACTTCTTGATTAAGCCCCTTCTTTCACATCAATGTCTTTCATCTTTTTCATTTTCAACACCAAATCCTCATCCAACGCTGCAGTTGCGGCTTTGTAGGCCGATGCGGAAATTTCGACACTGAGTCCTTCTTCTCTAACTTCTTGAATTTCCTCTGTGATTTGTTCAATATTTCTTTGTAACTCCTCTTTAGTAAGTTGTATCTTGACACTCTTATGCTTTCCCATAGCTGTGATACTGCCTTTTTAGAGACGATAGAGTAGTGTTTTAGGATTTGGTGATAGGATTTTTCTTTTTTTTGGAAATTCAAGACTCGGAATATTTGGTCAAACTTTGTTGTGGTGACTTGTACGTTTCTGGAAATTTCTAACAGGGAGTGGATTTACGATATCCTCATTCACAGCAACATAGCACATGAATAGTTAATAGCACATATATCGCGTCCTAAAAATACAGGGGACCCTTTTGTGCCAAGGGTATCCCTAGCGAATTCGAATGATGTACAAATGAAATTGAACCAGATAATTAACCCCCCCCCCCCCAAACAAATTTCACGAATGAATACTCAATGTTCACAAGGGAAAATAGAAGAGCAAAATACAACATGACAGGCCCACGCATGGGCCATTAAAGTGTACTGAAATTCAATATAGGCAGGCCCACACAGAGGCTCAAAATGATAGAAATACATGTAGAAAAACCCGCACATGGGTGAAATCCACTATGTCATCCCTGATTGCCCTAATCCCTCGCTGTTTTCCTGAGTCTTGTATTACTGAAAGATGCATTGTAGTATCAGCAGGAAACCTTTGCCCAGGAGTCCTTTTTCTTCCTAGCTCTCGTAGTGTATCTTCTCTATCTTCTCTTTGACCCATGAGTAAAATTCATCATAACCATGTCTTAGCTTTTGCACTTCTGGAGTTGCCTTCTCAAGAAAATCTTGATTCTCAATAAACTTGACGTACATTTCTTGGGCTTCACGTTTTACCTCCCTTAGTTCGATTACAACTTTGGCCTCCTTGTCTTCTATACTGCGAAAACTGTGCCGGATTGGAGAGGAGATACTTTGTATGTTATTATTCAACCAAGCTTTGTAATTCTTATCATAGCCGGTGTTGAATCGACCTAGGGCAATGGTGTCTTTATCCATCTGCTTGGCCCCTTTCCATTCTCTCATCATTTCTGAAGCATCATCCACTCTATCGTCCCCAATATCGTACACATATGCGCCATAGTACGCCTCTCGAGGTTTGGTTTTTCTCCTCCCAAACTGTCGTAATTTGAAAGGGTGCATAAGGACAGATTCCCCGAATACCTGGTAAAAAAAGCACAGGCTGTCTGCGGCCCTCTACGAAAACTTGTCTCGAGATGAAGCAATCGAGCTTCCATTGGAGATCTTCTTCTCTTAGTTCGGAAAAAATCTGAGTCCATCTTCCCCTAGTTCTTCAATCTCAAGATTTGCCCAAAACAACATGTCGTTCAAATCTCTAAGAGTGTTCTTATTATCCAGAGTATGCATCTCCTTAGTCACATTCCCTTTTGCCAGATTACTTAAAATCCACAACTGAGAGCAAATTACATCCTTGGAAGTAGTGATGCCCTTCCTTGCATTTTTCCAGGGATCGAAACATGTCGGACAGTATGACCGGAGCGATGGGATAATATTTCACTTTACCTTGATTCTTAAATACTTTGAACAACGTGTGTGCAAGCATTATCACTCGAGTGTTTATACTCAAGCTCGGGCCGTGTGGAAAGACCATTGTTCCGAATAATACGATGGAAAATACCAAGGGTCAAATTTCGTTCCATTCTCTGTAGGTAATTTTGAACTCTTTGTTATAATTTGCATAGAAGTTTGCGTGTCCGAATCTGACATAGATGTCTACAAATGATGTGTTAGGCACTTGGCACAAGTATAAATAATTTTTTCCTAACCCGAGCCAGTCTGCGATATTCTCTACAGAAGGTTTGTTAGGTATGAATATATCTTCTTGCTTTCTCACTCTTCTTTCCAACCCTGTACCCACTGTGTCGATGCAGTCTTAAATCTCTTCGATAGTCGGGGTGATTTCCACAGTTCCGAATTGGAAGACAATTATTTTATTATCCTAGTATCCTGTGAGGACTTCGATTAGTTCTAGCCAACCATTCATGTTGAGAAATTCTGTCAAGGCACTTACGTACTTGTTAAGAGCTCTACTATGATATTGTCAAGGTCATTGTACCATATTTTGAGTAGAGGTGGTGTTTCACGACCATGTCAAATCTGGGAAATCGATTCGTACCTACGAAATAGAAACCTAGTTAAGTTAACCTACCCAACATTTGGTTTCCACATGTACATAATTCAATGTCAAGCAAAATGATATGTCGTGAGGTCGGAGACCTTGGACATGATATTGGCATTATCAACTAATGGACTTAATACGCTTTGGGTATTAAGCCGCCTAGGCTAATGGTTAAGTTTTGTTTTGGTTTCGCTCTATCTTAGGTTGACTAGAATTTTTTCAAAGTGACGGTTACAAGAGTCGGATCGACAACAGGGTGAAGCTAACAAACGGCGTTGGATGACCGCAAGCCAACTATTCGTTTGTTAATTCCAAATGAAGACTTGTGTATTTCTGAAAGAACTCGTGGTAAGACACTTAACTTTTCTTGTCCTAATGCAACTATTTGCCGTTTAACGGGAAAAATGCCATGAAAATGCAAAAATTTTAATAACACGATATAGAAAAAGCAAGTAAGAAAGTTATTTCACGTAGCCAAATAAAATTAGTTTTAAGGTTAGAATCCTCAAATTCCCCAGTAGAGTCGCCATTTCTGTTTATTAGTTTTTGGAAAAAATATGCTTTTTATGTTTTTCGACCTTTTTAGAGTCGCTACTTAAGTTTCTATGGAAAAATAAAGAAAAACTATGTTTTAAAAAGAATCAAACAGAAAAATCATTTTGAGAACTTTAAAGGGGTTTGGGAATTCCTATTTATATTTTAGGAAGGCTTTGTGGCACCTAAAAATCTGCTAATTCGCAATTATCCTGCCACTAATTTATTTGGCTAAAATGTCTAACTTAAAAAAATTTTAGATAGAAAATTATTTAGAGTTACTGAAACTGAATTATTAGCTTTTATCTAAGTGAAAAGTCAAATAATAAGAGTCTGATCTTCTCGCTTAAGATTATGAGATTCCTCCGGAGTGAAGTTGTTGGCTAACATGTAAATTTATTATTTTAAAACAATTTAAACTTGATTCAATTTTAGTCGACAAAATATTACGGTGCTTTGCGAGGGTTTGAATCTTCCAACCTCAAAACTAAATGAAAAATATTAGCAAGAACTAAATTCGTCAAAAGTAAGAGAGAGAGAGAGAGAGAGAGAGAGAGTTTGGGTCCAAATTCGACTTCTGTCCGCCTGGACCGGTATTTGGACCCATATTTATTTTAGGCCGTTGGCCCATTCAATCTGTACCTATCATAAACTAAATGAGATAGTAACAAATAATAATACAAAACGACAAGGGCTTAAACCCCAAAAATAATGAAATACATCATTAAAAAGCATTTTGGGCTCTGTAGTCCCATTCTTCAACTTTCTTCAATTCTTCAAGCTATCTCGGCTTCAGAATATGTTCGCCGGTTTTAGGACTGGTTGACTCGATAGGAAAATGATGATTATAACTCTCTCAAAATGCGGGGACAAAGAGGGTCCATGGTGACTCGAATGGATTTTCACATGCACAAAAAGGCAATAGGGTGAGTAACACATTGCGACTCAAAGTGAGCAAACATCAAGTATAGGAAAGATATATGTCATCATACTTGACTTATAAACACTATATTGACACTAAGAAGCCTTCAGATAATCAAAAACAATGGTCAAGATCAAGCAAATACAAATCCTCATAAACAAAAAAAATTATGCCTCATCCTAAAATTTCCCAAAAATTAAAATAAGAATAAAAATAAAACCAATAGATGACTAGATTACTTTTAAGGAAATATGCACAATTAACAGTAATCCAACTGTAAGTGTTAAAAGAGTAAACAAATTGATAGTATTTATCAACAAAATGAAAATATGATCTAACGACTGCATACTATACTTAGAGACCACTCACTTAAGACGCAACAAATCTCATGTAATGAAATAAAATACTAGAAGATAATAGCAAATCGAGAACCAAAGTAACAGTGATCAATAGGAGATGATTTAGGCATGATTATTTTTTGACAAATATAATAACAAAGAGATCATTGTCAATTAAGAAAGGCAACAGAATACTATAATTGATGTTACTAATTCTAACATAAATAAAATCGATTAAAGTGATGACATCAATGGAACTATGTATAAACAACATAAACATGCACATTTTGAACAGGGCAAATTAGTAAGTCAATTAGCAAATTGTACTATTTGGCAAAACTTTCAGGCATGAAAAAGGGAGGATTTCTAGTATTTTCACAAACTTCAAATGACAGAAAAAGTAAGGAGGCTTATCGAAAACTATGTTAAGTTTTGGTACAAATTTTCACACGCATGAGCACTACTGCAAAAACATCGAGAAGCAGACATGCACTAATTTATCAGCCAATGAAATTAAACTTTGTACTAGAAAGCGAAAACTGTATTGTCAAGAAGGTCAAATGCTTTTTCATGTTTGACAAACTGACCTATGAGTCCAACTTAACAGAGAAGAGCATTTACTAATTTTAGGAGAAAAAGCTTTCACGGTGACCAACAAGACTTAAAATCTGACGTTTTGCACAAGTGAGCTGGAGTTTGACACTCTAAGAAAAATAAAATAAATCACGACTCAATGCATTCTAGAACCAAATATAGAGATATATTAGAAAGAAATATTGATAAAAATGTCGTTAACAGTGATCCAAATTAAGGAAAAAAAATCACTGCATTTTTAGTATTTATTTATTCATTTTTTAAAATATTTTTTAAAAAATATCAGTAAATTTCAATTACTTCGATGAGAACTTTGTGAAAAGAGATCCACAGGGTAGAATCATGGTAACAGTAGCGGTCAAAAACAGTGAACGCGACAAAACTATAAGAGAAATTTTGACCGAAACATTGAAAATGATAATAAATTCGAAATGAGACCAAATGAAACAAGACGACAAATCATTCATGCCACAAGACAGTCACAAAAAAAACATTAAAGTAAACCGATTCGGGGCAAATTTTGTGATCTTAAACCAAAGCTAAACTCAAGAACGATGAAACAAAACTCTTTAGACATATCCAACTCATAAAAGAAACACTAAAATAACTTTAACCAAAAGGGGGAAGATACCATCATGATAATATGGACGAGTAAACAGCAATGAAGAAACGCCATGAACTAAAAACAAGCATAAAGACAGATCACAATGAGTCACCAAACTATCTTGAGAATGAATCACACATATAGTATCAAAACCGTTCAACAAAGACACGATAATGAAGCGTAAAAAATCACAAGAACGAGAAGAAAGTTATGGAAGAAACACTACCTTTCTTCGAGCAGTGAACTGAGGGATGGGCAGGACGGGCAACAACTTTCACCAACAAAGAAACTCGAACACGCAAAATCGAACTCACCCTCAAACCCGAAGAATGTATCTATATATATATATATATGTTTTCTGTTGCTCTGTTCCTAAATTTTTTTAAAAATTTTTTTTCTTCCAACTTCATTGAATTTTTCCGACTTTTTTTTGTTTCTGCCTCCAAAAAATACCCAAAAAAACCCCTTTCTATGGTGATCAAAAGAGAATATATAGGAGGAAGATTGGGGTTCTATTGGAGGGAAAATGGTGAAAAAATGGATGAAAGGGAGGACCACTCAAAATTCAAATCTCTTAACCATTACCATTTTTTGGGAGGAAAGCGTTTTGCAAATCTCTGAATCCATTCCAAAAGTGGGAAGGAGAATAGACGGATGGATCAAATCGATTGTCCTTGGTAAGCAAAGTGACTCATTATGGTGCTAAAATATAGAATCATGTGCTATTTCGCTAGCACTGTGAACTGCAATGGAAGAAGAAAACGACAAGTAAATAGCTGTATACTACTTACCATCTACTTCCGTCTATCATCGTTTGGGGAGAACAAGGAGACATCCCCTTGGCTTTGTGAACTCTCCATCGCGTGGGCGCATCCAAAGAGTTATTTTGTCCTTCACACGTGTATGCTATTGTTACGCCGTGAAGTTGTTATGAATAAGATCGCGTATCGTTTTTGGGAAACTGTTGTACGCTCTGGTCCTTTTTGGGAAGGAAAAAGGCTGGGGCCGGTTTAATGGGAGAAATGGGCTGGAGTGGGTCAAAAAAAAGCTGGTGGGCTAAGAAGTTGGATTATTGGGTCACATTTGTATATTAAGAAATGGCCCAAAATGATTTGTCAAATGAACTAAAATATTTGGTAACTAGATAAGATGAATTGATATAAATTAATTAAAAACTTCTCAATTTTAACGAAATAAAATACTCGAGGTAATAACAACATAATTAATTCAAAAAAATGTAAACTATTATATAATTAAACTAATTAGTAAAATACATAGGAAAAAATAACATATTTTTGAGGCGACTTTCGAACAAACATAAATACACTAATCTTATATATAATTTCGTATATATAATAACGTAAATCGTATATCTTAACTAAAAATCTATAATGAGGGATGGGATCAATTTAAAATAGCTTAAAACATTTAAAGCTTTATAGATCTTATTATTTCGCACAGTTTAGAGATGATGAAGCTTGTTAATTAATTCATATCGTTGAGGGTCAAAATTGGGTTTCAACACTAACTATCGTCTTGCAGCTCCTAACAACGAGTATGGAATAATGTTAGTCTCACATAGTTCGGTGAGACTCAAAGTGGAATGTAGGTATCAGTAACCTCCACGAAGCTCCTAATGTGAAGTTAAAGATCTTCATGAGGGGGACCAATGAATTGTTCATTAGTATGGATCATATACACCATATTTCTCTTTAATTCAAATCTCCCCCTGGAGAAGGTTTCCTAATACTCGATGCCAAATTAGTGGTGACTGGGACTGCCACATCCCGCACAGGCCGTGCTGGAATGATAGGGACATGAGGGGGTATTTCTCAATTATCAACATTCTCTGGATTTTTCGGAACCCTTAGGTTATTCACATCTTCTCGATTGTCTTGATGATCATCACCATGTTTCCAGGATGTCTTAATTTTCATCGATTCATCCTTCTTCGCTGATGTAGAAATATTTCAGGTTCATTGTGAGGATCAACAAGATCTGCTTTTTCAGCCAGAGCTAAAAGTGCCTGCAATTAACAAGCTAAGATCAACTAATTACTACCTGAATTTTACAATTGTAGACTTAAGAAAAATTGAATATAAATCAATTTCTAAGTCCCCGGCAGCAGCGCCAAAACCTTGTTGCTCCTAATATACACGCAAGTGTATGTGGTCGTGCAAGTAATATAGATTATTTTTAGAAACGAGTTACGGTTCCGAAGGGACTTATGATCAATTTGTATTCAGATTTAATTCCACAACTAAAAGTAAAAGTAACTGTTTAAAGAGTTGATAGATTGTTTTTAACTACGAGTACATTAGAAATAATTAAAAGTAATGAAGATTGAACGATTTAAAGATGGCATTTCAAGCAAGAAAGAGACAACTCCAAGGCTACAACATATGTTGAATCTCATGCATCGTAAAATTGACTTATAATTAACTTTATTTGTCAAGTTACTGGTTTATAGGGATAATTATATGAGTCGGGCTACACACCTCTCGTCCCCTACCCCTATTAGATACCTAACTACATCGTTGAGCGGGGATAAGTAATCTAAGTGGCGAACATTTATATTTCATCTGATTACGTAACCAAGCAATTTGTTCGTCTGGGAGTCACTCCTAACACAAATCACATCAATCGAATAAGTCGTCGAGGTTTATATATCCTCTAGTCTATCTAATTCCTCCTTTCTCGATTTTAAGATTAGACACTAAATTTATCTTATGGTGATCAAGCATAAAATAGTAAAACTAGAATATAGAACTAACTTGTGTTGACAACCAAGAATTATTTCAAATGCAAATAGTATTCAACATTCAATTCGTAGCTGCAGCTCCAGAACTAGGGCGTTTAGCTAATCATATTATTCAAAAACAAGAAAAGATGAATGTTCATGTGATTTTGAAAAAATAAAAAAGTTAGAAGATTAAAATTTATTAGAAACTTGAGTTCTTGCTCTTGCACACCAATCAAAAAGTCGAACTCCAACAATAAGGCCCTAAGGATCTATTTATAGTAAATAGGAAAATAAAGTCGAATTCAACATCAATTAAGAGTCCTTTTAATTTCTTTTTTCTTCAAAATCTCCAAACAGAGCTAGAGCGCCGAGCAAAAATCGCGCCTAGTAGGCTGGCGCACGCGCTGCAAGTGTGCCCGAAACCAGCCCCAGTTAAATGGGCCAGGGGTGTCGCGCCCTTGAAGTGCCAAGGTGGCTGGGGTGCCATGCCGGACTGCATACCTCGCCTTGAACTCCTTTTCCTTCAAATACTTGATCATTCTCCTTAGTTACCTGAAAAATCACTAATCATGTATATTAATGTGCAATCATCGCAATCTTGAGCCAAAAAAAGCTAGTTAGATTAGATAATGTCCTAATCTAACGTTTATAGAGGGGTAATTTGTCGTAATTGGGCATATAAATGTGCCCTAGATCGGGAGATATCAAAGCATAGACCAAACACACTCTTTCCCAGATGATGTTCGTGTAATGCATGTGTGCAATTTCTACCATATTTTCCCTTCGTTGGCCACGACTCACACCCTGAACTGCTTAGTTTGACCCCTGGGTACTGCCGGTGTGGAGGTGCATTCCCCCTCAGGACATATTTCATTTGGAGGTTTCCACTCACTTTTTAGGTATTTGAGTTCCTGACATTATTTCCTGCAATCAAAATACAATTTAGCCCACAAAATACAACGAGTTGTGGGTAATGCAAATACATTATCACCCCACACATATTTCATGTAGTTATTCATCCTTGGTAGTCAGAGTTCCTAATGGTGAACACACAACACCTTCAACGACAACCTATTTTTCACATTCATATAACCACGTAGGAACCACAACGTCAATCTCACACACTCAACCTCAAGACCAGGATTGAGACCCACACGCTCCATTTAAAATAGAAATAATCTGTTAATGTTACTAAAGAATTCACACCACATATTTTCATGCAACCATTTCATAATCAAGACTCAAACAATAGCGAGCAAAGGGAATATCTACTCATAGTTTGAAATAGCCAATAAAAATCATGAAACAAACACTCTGAGTCAACCCCCCAAACATAATCTCGCACAAATGTTATTAATCTAGGCATACACTACCTAAAAACTATCAACAAATCAACCATAGGTGACTTATATTCATGAATTAAGAATCCCACACAAGTTAGACGATGCAACAATTTAATCCGACAATTGTTTACCCCAAAACTCATATGCAAGTAACAATAGGTTCCTTCAACTCAAGAATTTGAATTACACCAAAACATCAAATCATACATCACTTCCTTCATTACCAGCTACAATTATAACTCCCCACGAATAAAATATCCCAATCCATCACAACAACCATCGAACAAGCAAAATTTTCCAAAATAGTATAGTAAAATACGTACCTTCGAAGGTGATGATGAGAGAATTTGAGAGATACGTAGGCAAAAAGATTCCGCGTCACAAATTTGTTGCATAAAGTCGTTAGGGGACAAGGGGAGGGCAAATTTGCACTTGAAAGGGACAAGAATTGGGGTTAGGGGGACTTAAATTAGGGATTAAATGGGATGTGGGTTGGTTATTAGGAGAGAAAATGTGTAAAACATGTTTGACTGAATAAAAATTGGAAATACTCACCTGAGGGCGCGACGTGGGTCCATTACTTACCATTCTGTCTCATCTTGGAAAATTAATTCCTGGCAAAGCATAATTTTTGGCTAAGCTCCGTGATGCGGCCCTATCACGGAGTCCTTTTTTCCTTGAATTACTTTAATTCACTGGGAAAGCAACTTTTAGGTACGGCTCCACGACACAGAGAGTGCTCCCATGTAATTAACCAAAAAATTATTCTCGTCTAATCTGAAACAATTGCGCTCCTTTTTGACTCCTTCATACACGGAGGTTCGGTGCTAAATAAATTAATTTCTAGCGAGGCAAAAGTTTAAATACCCTTCGCGATGTGCCATGGTTAAAATTTTTGTGTAAACACAATGTGTTGCCTACCATACATCGCCTTAGTTTTTGTCGTGCCATGACTAAAAATTTTGTGTTTTTCCTTATATATATCTTGTTTTTTTACTAGTTCCTAAGAATAGAAATAACATAACAAAAGAATAGAAGTCATAACTATTACAAGGGTCACATGTTGCCTCCCATGCAACGTCTAATTTAATGTCGTTGTACGACCCGACACATGAATCACTCGTTATTCAATGTGACCATTTTTTTCTCATGACCAATATCATTCGCAAAGTAATTCTTCACTCATTGCCCATTCACAAGAAACGCTGAGCTCTTATCATTGTTTCTTAGCTCCACAACTCCATGTTAGCTCATCCTCACTGCTTCAGACGGTCCATTCAACTTATACCAATGTTTTGTGGGGATAAATTTCAACCTTGAATTAAAAAATAACACTTATTACCCACGCTCAAAGGTGTGTGACACAATATACTTGTCATGCCACCTAACTGTATTTTCTTTGTATAGCTTGCCATTTTCATTTGCGTGGAGCATGAATTCCTCGTACTCATGCAGCTATGTTATTCTTTTCTTTCCTGGTAGCTCAGAATCCTAATTCAACTTATTGATAATCTAGTACTCTTTATGCTTCAGTCCTGATGAAAGGTGACACGATTTTTGAAATACCATTTTGATATGGAAAAGTCCCTACGAATGTCTTGTATGCAGTCTTGTTTGCGCATAAAACATCATCTAACTTTTCAGCCTAATCTTTCCTTTGAGCATTCATACTAATTTGCTTCTTTACTTCCCAGTTGGATTCTTCCACCTACCCACTAGTATGGGGATGATACATTGTGGCTACCTTATGTCTCACTCCATACATGAACAACAAAATTTTGCACAGAACTGTTGATGAAGTACGTCCTTCCATCACTTATAATAGCCTCTAGATTTCCAGACCTGGTGAAGATATGCTGCTTGATTAACTTGAGTACTAGCTTCAAGTCATTAGAAGGAAGAAAACTGCTTCCACCAACCTGGACACATAGTCTACTACTACAAAGATGTATTGATTTCCATTGGTAGATGCGGAATGGTCTCATGAAAAACATCTCAACTTCTTTCAGGATGTTGCGCAATGTCATCTCATCCCTTCTAGAAATTGTGCCCATCCACTGACATTGATCATAATCCAAGAAACATTTCAACATCTTTAAACAAAGTAGGCCAAAATAATCTAGACTCTATACCTTATGCTCTGTGCGCTCGCCTCTATGGTATCAACCAAATGATGAAACATAGCAACTTTCCAACACTTGCAATGCCTCCTGTTCAGCTACACACCTTCGCACCATCTGATTAGGTCCCTGCTTGAATAAGAACAATTCATCCCACATGTAAAACCACGCCTCATACTTCCGCCTTTGATTTTGATGTGTTAAGGCCCCAGGTGAAAATAAACCACTCACAAAAAAGAAGCATATTATCAGCATACGAAGGTACCGGTGTAAGGTCCAAAGCAAGCAACTGCTTATTGGGGAAGTCTTCGCAAATATGTCCATCATTTCTTACATGAGATGAGTCCTCCAATATGGACAGATGAACAACTATCTGGTTTTTAGTCCTCTTCCTATATTAACTCTCTAGATCAAACTCTTGGAAGAGCAATATCCATCTAATTAGCCTTGGAGTTGCATCTTTTTTGTTGAACAAATACCTGATTGCAGCATGGTTAGTGTAAACAACAACCTTAATTCCTACTAAGTATGACCTGAACTTATCAAAACAAAATATTAATGCTAGAATCTCTTTCTATGTGATAGTATAGTTAGCTTGAGCTGCATCAAGTGTTTTTCTAGCATAGTAGATGGAGTCAATATGTTTAACTTACGCTGCCCTAGCACTGCACCAACCGTTATATCACTAAAATCTCACATGATCTCGAATGGAATCTCCCAGTTAGGAGCAATTAGAATAGGAGCTTCTATCAACTTCTTCTTCAATAGCTCAAATACATGTAAACAAATTTCATCAAATACAAACTTCACCTCTTTTTCCAAGAGGATGCACATGGGTCTTGCAGTCTTAGAAAAGTCTTTGATGAATCTTTTGTAGTCACTAACATGTCCCATTACACTTATCACTTTCTTTATAGTTAAAGGGGCTGGAATCTTATCAATGACCTCAACCTTGGCTTTATCAACTTCAGCCTATTTCTTATGATTTTGTGCCCCAATTTCATCCCTTCTCGAACTAAGAAGCGACACTTCTCCCAGTTCAACATTATATTTTTCTCTTAACATCTTACAAGGACCAACTCAATATTAGTCAAACAAATATAAAAGAACTCACCCAAACATCAAGAAGTCATCCATGAACACCTCAACAAAGTGCTCCATCATATCATGGAAGATTGCCATCATGCATATGTGGAATGTCGTCTGTGCATTGCATAATCCAGTGGCATATATTTAAACACATGGGTACCATAGAAACAAGTGAAATTCTCATGGTCTTCTAATGCAATAACAATCTGATCATACGCTGAGTAGCCATCTAGGAAGTAGTAATATTCTTGCCCGACCAGTCTATCAAACATTTGATCAACAAATAGCACGAGATAATGTTCCTTCCAAGTGGAATCATTCAAATTCCTATAAAACATGTATATATGCCACCCACTTACTATTATTGTGGGGATCCGCATTCTTGTCATCTGTTATCATTGTTATTCTGCCCTTCTTGGGCACACACTGTACCACACTCACCCATTTACTATCAAAGTATGGGGTACAAAATAAACACATATAGCCACTTAATCACCTGTTTTCTTACCATATCCATCATCACTGAATTAAATATTCGTTGAAGTAGTGAAATCGACTTATGATTGTTCTCTATGTAAATCTTGTGAATATACAACGTGGGACATATGCCTAGAATGTCCGACATTTACTATCCTAGAGTTGTTTTTCTCTTCATTGAGATACTCAATGTCGCATCCACTAGTTATTCTAATAAAAATACAAAATAATTGATAAGGTCTTATATTCACCTAAAAATGCATACCTGAGGTGGAATGATAATGATTTTGAATCCAGCTTGGGTGTTTCTTCGATGGAAGGTTTGGGGGGAGGACCCTACACTATATTCAAAGGCTCCCAGTGATCTCTTGACGTATCCACACTCAACACATCCAAAACTCGTACCATTTCCTATTCTTCAGCATCCTCATAGATATCATCTCCCATTACACGATCCAATGGGTCCTTAGATGCAATATATTGAGCTTCCGCTTCAAGATCTATCACTATTATTATAGAGAACTCTTTATACCAGCTAGGAGTTTCAACACCTTATAGAAAACAAACAAATAGACTTTGTCATCTGCAAACATAGTAAGTTTCCCGACTGTTACATCTATCATACCACTCCTTATAACCAATAAAGATCTTCCCAAGTTGAATTGCACCATAAGATATGGCTCAAAATTCAGCACCACAAAATATACAAGGTATATCAAAGATCCCACCTGCACTAAGACATCCTCTATAATACCGTCCGGCCTAGCAACAAATCTATCTTCCATCTGCAAAATAAAGGTGGAAGGTTTAGGACTACCCAACCCCAATTTTTTTCTACAACGATGTTGGCATCAAGTTGATACTAGCTCCTAGGTCACACAATACTTATGCATGGATGCTTTCCCTATAGTGATCTGGATCGTGAAGCTACCTATATCTTTTAGTTTGGTGGGCAACTTATTTTGGATTTGGGAGTTGCACGCTTGATAAAGTGCTACATTTTCATATTCAGTCATCTTCCTCTTGTTTGCCACGATCTCCTTCACATACTTTCCATACCTGGGTATACCGTGCAAAACATCTACCAATGTAAAATTACTGTGAGTTTGATTTAATAAATGGAGAAACTTACCTAAACATTCATCGTCTTTCTATTTTTTTAAACATTTGAGGGAATGGAGGAGGTTGTTTCACTATTGGTTACACTCTGTCTTCCTGTGCAACAACATCACTCTCCTAAGGTTCACTCTCCTTATTAGCAAATTAAAATTTATTTTCTATGGATCCAACTCATCCAACTTCAAACTGGTGCGTTTCCCTACCACATCACTTGCTTAGGATTAGGATCAGTGTTTCCCGGCTAACTTCCTTGCGGTTGGTTGTGAGTTTTGTGCATTAGAAAGCTATCCAAATTGTTTATCTAGGTTTTGGGAAGCTATTTGATTATTTCTAACCTTTATCAATAGCATATATATCATTTTCATACTTCATAGAAACACAGTAAAAGGCCAAACATCATAGAAAAGCACTTGTAGAATTTATGTCCAATTGGAGGTCACTTTATAGTGAGCTCATTCCTCTTTACAATGAACTATTTCTTTTAATTCATTAGTCTCCCAAGTAATCCTTTAGGGATACTTGGTGCGACGTATCGCCTTAGGACCACAAGGAAAAATCATACGTATCATCTACACAAGACAACACATACCATAATAGAAGTATAATACCACATAGACATAATTAAGTCAAGACCTTCATCATATAGTCGACAGTATCAACATCATGCATAAAGACGCATGTCATGCACATCTTCATAACAAGTAGACAAATACTTCAATGTCATGCATAGGGAACACATACAGAGTGCCATGCATTAGAACACCTTCCTAGAATTTCCTAAGGATCTACTTGTGCAATGTCTAGATAGATTCATTACTTCCACCTATCCTAAGTAAATCCCTTAAGTAATTCTATTTAGGGTCCTAGTCATATAACTTCCATTGTCCATTTTACTTTAGGGAAACTATAGCCTCAAACGACACTAAGACCATGGGTGCTAAACATGGAATTTGGTGTTGTAAAGCCTTACACTAATTGAAGGTGTTCCTACCTAGCCAAGGTAGATCATTAGCATACATCCTAGCATCCTAAATGAATTCACTTTGCTAGATCCTATGTGGCAAGCATAGTTTATGGAAGTTGGGGAAAATCTTGGAAATATCAACTCTACACCCTTTGTTGGGTCATGAGGCTATCCATCCCGTGAGGACTGTAGTGAACCCTACCTCCCCTACTTGGTAAAGTGTCACTCTCTCACATAAGGACCGTAGTGAACCCTACCTTTATTATTTGGAAAGTGTCACCCCCTCATCTACAAGTTCACTCGGTGCTAAGCTAAGTTCCCTTTATTGAAAAGCCTTAATTACATTTATTTATAAAAACATATGCTTTGGATATTCATTATTCATATGGTTGTAGCATATTCAAGCACCTATCTACTTTTGGAGTATTCTATGAAACACCTCTCAATTTTCCTCCATTAACTAGATCATCATTCATGTGTGTGAGTGTATACATAGATGTGAGCAAACCTTTCACATAACATATAATGTCACACATGTTCATATATCAATGCATAAGCCTATAGGCATAACTATTTGAGCAATCCTTTCACATACCTACTAATATACAATGCACATTCATACCTCATCATGTCATATACATCATATTGATAACATGTTCATATATTCATTCTTCATATACATGAAAACAAAACCTAGGAGCTATCCTATCAAGATATACATATGTAATGTATAGACAAGGTCCCATACCCTTGCCATACTAGTACACCTATCAAGTCATCCTAGCAAGGAATACATAACATATTTCACATACATATACTTTACATGCATAGTAGTAGACATTAGTGAATATGAGAACAACCTTTCATTTAGACACCATAACCTAAACTACTTGTAACATGCATGTAAGTGAGAGTGTGTGCACATTGATCAACATGATCACATAATGGCTATCAATTAATCCCTTAGGCATCCACCCTCTTAGACCATATTGTACTTCCAAGAACATACCACACAACACATAATAGCATAGGAGGCAAGACAATATAAACATTACAACCAAGGCTCCTAACTTTAGCTATTTACACTTTCATATAAGGGGTAGATGCGTAGTGGCTACTAACCATTTTAAAATTTAAATGGCAGAACCTATACAACACCCTAACATGAATATACGCATGCTCATACAATAGCCACACAACCTAGATCACAAGTTGATAGGAAGATAGGCACAATTACATCATAAGGTAATCGTCTAAATATCTAAATCATATATTCATCAGTTTGCCTTCAAGGCCACGGTCAACACATATATAATGAAAATAAAGTAAACACCTGCCACCATAAGTGGACCATACCACAAAATGCCATACAAGGCTTCATCAACATTACTATAAAGAAATAGAGAAGTAGAAGAGTAGAGAGAATAAGCATTCTAACTAATTGCTCACCCTTTGATCATCATTTATCAATACACCTTATTCACCAAAAAAACACATATATGGAAGTATCTAAATGTACTTCAAACATATAAGAAGCCATGTACAAGTCGCTACAAGATTATACTATATCATAATACAACACATCACCATACTAGGAAAGTAGAATAACATGGATCATTAGCTAATTTCTTCTTGCATTGATTTAGATCATATTTCATACATATTATGAGTCTAAGGAAGTAGCTAAACCTAAATTAACCATATTGAAACAATAATTACATACCTTCAAGATTAAGGTTAAAACATAGGCATTTAGGCTTATCCATTTGCTAGAGTATAGAAGACTTTACCAATACTTAGAACTCTCTAAGGCTCTAATCATTATTCATATTTTATAAACAATAAATTCATCAGGAAATAGCTAATTTGGTAGGAAATCAAGAAGAAACCATGCTTGATATAATAACAACTCAAGATCTATCACGCACTTAGCTTTTTGACTTCATTGCCTAAAGGAATCTAGATCAATTCGTGCAAACCTTTCTTAGATTTTTAATTAAGTATTTATACCTACAAAATTCATCCATTATTTCACCCTAAAACAGTACCTACAGCAGTTAATACATAATCACAACCTTCCACAAATGATTCCACAATCGACTTCAACATAACACATAGAAACATAGGCTATTTATGTTCAAATCTTCATATAGGTATCATCAATTCACATATTTTCATGTAATTAAAAGCATATACAATCACTTCAATGTAATAGAATCATAATTCAATCGATAGCAATTCAAGATCGCTAAGCCCATGCAAGGCTAAATCGTTTTGGTGAAGAAGCATGGGTTCATCATGAAATTGTATTGAAAAACACTTCCAAATAAGTATAAAATCATAAATACATACATATTATGCCTTCGAAATTAGTTTAATAAAGAACCCATGGCAGATTGAAGAAGAAAGTGTTTGATCATATTTTTTCTCTTTTGAAATCTTTGAGAATGGCTCTCTAGATGAAAAGATAACTAGACATTAAGATAAACATACCTTTGCCTAGTTGAAAACCTCAAAGACTTGATGATTCATCCATGGAAAACCCAGCTTGAATCTGTTCTTGAGCTTCACCAAAAATGGTGGTTTCTAGAGAATGTTTTGGGAGGGAAACGCTTAAAACAGGTGGGTTAATTTTAGAATGGGTTGATCACGTTTTTGATGACTTATATGCACCAAAAATCACTTAAATAACCCCTTAATAATCAGGTTAAGACGTGGGGTGAATTTCCCATTCACCCCTTTAATTGGCAGCAGACCTGCTCAGGAGACAGTCGCGCGACGGATGGGCCTTGACGGGACGTCACAGTCACGATGGGCCGTCACAGGCCTCCACATTTGTCTACACTGGCTGACCAAGGTTCCTCCCTTCACCCTTGGATATTTCCCTCACGAAGGGACCCTTCGACGGGGCGTCACATCCATCACTGGCCGTTGACTCCTCCGTCGCCAGGGTCTGCCTGGGACAGCCTGCACACTGGTTTTGGGTTCTTCTTTTGGGGCCTCTTGTAGGGCCCTTTAGAAGTCGTACCCGGACTTTTCCAACGTGATTACGAATCTTAACAAGTTATAGACCTTCAACATAAATTTCATCCAAAACAAAAACCTATAAGACGTCCAAAGAGCCTTGGCCCCAACATGAGATATGATGAACGTCTTATGGGCTATCTTTCGAACGCCTTGGACGTTCTTGGGAGTTTTACCTCCAAAATTCATAAAACAACATATAGAAACATTAAATATATTTTTAAACCATTTTAAGACTTATTAGTATCATTTAATACAAATTTAGGCATGCACAGACACATGAGGCACATAAGCGACTAGTTGTCGAACGTCTTGGTCGTCCCTTGACGTTCGACTTCCAAATCACTTCAAACTTTGCACACTGTCTCTAAAAAATATAATAAGACATTTTAGAACATTATAACATCATGAAACATCCATAAAAACATTGAACCACATATCAGGCATCTAGGTGACTTAGTCGTCGAATGTCTTAGTCGTCCCTTAACGTTCGACTTCCAATACCTCTAATATTTTAGCTACTGGCGATATAATATATTTTAAGCATATTTAGGACATTATAAATTTAATAAAAACATTTTAGGATCTAGACACCTTATCTCATTTTCGGGGTCTTACAAAATAGCTCGTGGATTCCATTTGGTGAGAACTAAATTTCAACCGTAGAATAATCATCAGTATATAAGAATAACATTCACACCAAGATCATGTCTTTTTATGAGAATGGAATTTAAATCATCACAATAGGATCATTATGGTCATGTACATTTCATGCATAATAATGTGTAAAAGTGTATATGAGAACTATACTTTCATTTAACACTATATACACATCATAATCATGTTTGTGCATGGAGTGTGTGTCTGTAATTATCCTTGGAATGAAACATTGAAAACATTTTCATCATAGAACCTTCCCCCTCAAAATGTTCATAAGAATGTACATAATATTACAATCACGCGTAACTCATATACATTGCAATCAAGGATCACAAACCATGTAAATCAACACATCTAAAATTTATTATAGTAAACATATATACAATCATAGTTCTAGTATTTCATTCATTGAATGTATAAGATCATGTACTCATATTATAGGACAAATGGGTAGGGTCCTTCCATCATAATACCATATACAATTAAACATGCACAATAAGTCAATAGCTCCACCTTCCAAGTGGATCAATAGTTCATATACAATAACTAATTACCTCCACTTTCTAAATTGATAAATAGTTCATACACAAATCTCTTCAACATGTAATTCCCTCATAATTTGCCCTTCAAGGATTGGAATCAATATCACCCCTAACTTCTAGAATTAAAAAAATAGATAGAGGGATATCATGATTCAACAACATAACCTATGTAGACATAATCAATTTTCGACCTTTCAAAATTATTCAAGCCAAACCATAGTTCAAAATTCAGGAAGAAAGGAGATTCATTCATAAGTAATGCATGTCTACAAGATTCATTCATGACAAATCCATGTCGAGGTGATCTAATCTAAGGAAATTCATCAAGAAGTTCATCAATCTTACAAGGTCACATCTAATCCCTAAATTCGCCTCTTTCATGACATAACCCTAGGCTATATCTATTTCACCTTAGAATCTTTGGTTAATCAATAAAACATGTTTAATTATACATTTATCATGTAATTACATCATAATTACTCACATTCAATCGATTGAATCAACTTCTAACAATCTTCAAAATAATAAAAAAAATCCTTAGATAGGATTGTGGGAAACTAATGTATTATTTTATATTCAAGTGAAAATCATCAAAAATATGTAGTATTATTAATAAAAAACATAATTCAACCTTTTAGAACAACTTTGAAAGGAATCCATGGGATTGAGTTGAAATAAATGCTTTTGCAGGGGCTCCTTGGGTGATAGCTACCCAAGGATGAAAACTCACATACCTTAGGTGTAAAATCCTACAAGAAATTGGAAAACAAATATGATTCTTGGAGACCTAGCTTGACCTTGACATTGACCTTCAATGGAGTCTACAGAGAAGATTTTTGGACGGGAAAGTAGTTGGGTTTTGATTTGGCGTCTTGGGGATTATTGAATTAATGAGGTGTTTAATGAATAATATATATATGAAATAAGCCCACATTAAATGTCCCTTAATGAAAAAAACTTTATAATGAATTAACCAAATGACCCACCTTAGGTCGAGTCTTAGGCAGTTTTGCAGGTGCAAACCACGCCCAAGGACTTACGGACCGTGGGTGCATTGCACTCCGTCTTGAAGATCCGTAGGTGGTAATTGCAGTTTTTCTACTAGGGGCCTGACTCATGACCCCAGCCTATGGGACGTGGGTCCATCTACTGGATATAGATGGTCATCCATAGGTCAATTATCTTGACAACATTTTTCTCTTAGGAGAAGCCTTGGGGTTAAGATTAAGCGTCCTTATCAAGGACCCTTAGGGTGGTACTTGGGGGTCGTAACTTGATGTTTAAACCCTAAAAGCCTAAAACTAAGCTCGGGAACTTGTTTTACACCCTCACACACCACATCAAACTCAAAAAAAAAACTTGTTAGTCTCTAGTTTCACCTACTAGATTCTTTTAGGCTTTAGCTATGTCTTACTAGTTTTTATGAGGTGTTACATTATCCCCCACTAATGAACATTAGTCCTCGAATGAAACTTTGAACATTTAAAGGAGTAAAGATTCAAGTCTGTCACTTTATCATAATGAATAATGAAAAAATGCACAGCTCAAAGATACACTATTCACAATGAGCATCATTCAAAGGAGGAAACTTCAACTCTAATTTAACATAGTCAATGCAAACATAAGGGAGTACATCTATAAATCTGCGCATGTATAAACTTCTCATGATTAGTTATCTTCGAGGAGGAACTACCATGTCCAAGACATAACATGCTCCTCATACTCTTGTGGAGCTCATATGAAATTTTTCAGTTTCAAAATAGTATTTATTCAAGGAGGAATCCCTCATATCCATACTAAAGCATGCTTGTATATTCTTCACATGAAGTACAATATGCAATTCTTACTCAGAGCACTACAACATGATAGAACTAATTCATGTAAAATCATTTCTTTCCAAAACAAAAGTTTTCTTGAACATGCATTCTATAAGGAAGTCATGGAAACATGTAAGAGCACAATAACAATGTTAGCTAGGCAACACCATTTCTCCTTTTAAGAGTGAGCCAATACCAGAACTTCTAAGCATGATCAATCACATAACCACAGGAGAAATTACACTTTTCCACTAAATTCAAGATCAACATAACATTATGAGCTAATATGCCATTTAATCAAAAGTATTTCAACTTATGTCCATCCAATCATCACATAAAGTCCAATATTCCATCATCATAGTAAATGCACAACAATCATGAGGAACATAAACCATTAAACCCAATATATCATTTAAACATTAATTCATCATGAACATGCATAAGAAAGGAGATCATGGGAATCTCTAAAACACTCATGATCCTAAACATTAAATAAGCATAAAAATGGAACTATTGGTCTCAATCTAGAATAGGAATAGAAGAAAAAGATGAGAATATCAGGATTCTCAATTAATATTACTATCTAAGCACATGATCCCCAACTTGGGAGTAAGCCCCCTTTTTACTTAAACCTTATATTTTACTCTTTTCTAAAATAACTCAAGCATTACCAAGCCTCATTATAACCTTACAGGGCTTTACAACTAATACGGGTCTAATAACTATGCATCAAACCCTACAAATGTTAACAAGAGTAACTCTAAGGGACAAGAGAATCATAGGACACATATAACATACAAGACAACAAAAAAGATGAAATGAGTCAATGGGAAATTATCATCAAGAGCTAGAGGATGAATAGAATTGGACATAAGGATATTGGGACATCTCATTGGACCTTGGCCTTCTAGATAAGCACCTTCAATTAAACCCCTCACTAAAATACCCCTGCTCAACATTTTCATGAAAGCACTTCCTTACTCTTCTATATATGAACTTATTGATCTAAGATCTCAATTGCTACTTCTTCATTAGAGAGGTTCTTATTAAAGAACTCTTTTTGACAAACAACCTTACCAACATCACTCAAAGTCACATATGAGCCTACAAAACTGTATTAAACTTCTCAAACTCACTACACCTCCTAAGGTGAGAATATGAAGCTAACCTAACTCATGAATCATCAAGGACACTGAAGACTTTACTATCTAAGTACATTATCTCCCCCGTGGAAGTAAACCTACTCAGATATTTCTAAGCACAATTTCTTTCAACTTATAAGGCCGGAGCAATTTATCACTCCATTTTTCACAACCTTCACACAAGGTGTTTCTAAACTATGGAGAATTATACTTCTATCCTCTTTTAAAGGAATTCGATCACTCAACATCTCTAGGAACCACTTAAGAACCACTATTCCACTAATCTGCAAACCACTAAACCTAACCATACAATAAAATTTCTAGGTATGTCACGCCCCGAGCTACCCCCAGATGCGTATACGGAACCTAGGACCAAAAGTGATTTCAAGCTAACCCTGCTGGCAAGACCGTGAGTATACTAAAGATAAAGATTGAATGCGGAAGCTAAATCATAATCTTTAACTAAAAAGATGGGGAATACATATATGCTATAACTGAGATAGATAAAATCAATGAGTTTAATACAAAGAATTTATAAACTCAATACTAAGCGGAAACTAATTATGTCTAAAAATAGCCTCTACACTGGACTATAAATATTGGGACAGGCCCCATCTAAGTCTACCAAAATGTGAAACTAAATGACTAAAGGACTGAAAAGAACTCATGATTATTGTCCTCAAAGAATGAGGAATCACCACTTAATCTACTGAACTGGAAATTGGGAATCGATCTATGTGTGATCTGGATGCTGAGAAACCTGAACCTACATCACGAGAAGATTTAGAGCATGTAAGCGTGAATAATTGAAAGGTACTGAGTATGTAAGATAGAATAAAGCTGAAATAAAGCATAACTAAACAAGAACAAAAGCAAGTATAATAATCTGAACATGATATAGAGAATTATGAGCTAACTCAATGCAATGACCAATTTATAACATGCTGAAATTGAATACTGAGCATACTGATAAATGCTCAATGAAAGAGAGTTTGATTAAACTATGGGAGCTACTAATAACTAATAATAAAACCACATGAGATAAATGTGGAGTCCGATGTATACGCCTCATCGAGACGACCCAATATACCCTGCCAAGGGTATAAAGGCATGCTGGTGTGATCACTAAACTAAATTCTCACAAAGGGGACTTACAACCTTCTTGGCTAGTAGTTCTAGGACTAATTGGGTATGCTGAACCCTCGTCCAACACATTATTATGCTACTCCCATTGATTTATGTATTTAACTGATTATGTCTGAATTTTCTGTAATTACTAGATTGCTCAAAACTGAACGTGCAAACTGAAAACGCAACATTTAATCTGATAATGATGAATTAAAATTGAGGCATGCATAATTGAATAGCTCAAATATCTGACCTAACATGTGTAATTCAAAAACTAAAGAAATACAAAGCTAGGGTTTTGAAATTCATGCAATAATCTTAGTAATAACATGATAATCTGATTGGGAACATATAACAAATAAATTCATGAAGCTTTGTTGAAGTTCTAGAAACCCTAGGTCTAATCAAAATATTAGAATCAAGAATCTGACAGAAAAATAGGGACCCAATAGGTGAAAGGAACCCACTAGTAAAATCTCACATACCTGGTGATGAAATTAACCGCGAAACACTTAGATTTTGGTGATGGAACTGCTGGAACCTTGCTACATTCTTGAACTAGGGTTGTGGACATTTTTCCCCTTTCTTGCTTCTAATTTTCTAAGATTTGAATGAATGATTTGACTTAGGTAAGTTTTAGTTCTGTTTGTAGGCTTAAACTGACAAAAATCGGATGATTTATGGTCAAAACAACGTATCTTAAGGTTTAAACAAAGTGGGAAAAGACCAAAAGACCCCTGAGTTAGTTGCTGTCGGACCAAATGATGACCTGGACTGACGGGCCGTCGTTCAATCGACGGTCTGTTGTTTGGGCCCGTAGGTTGGATCTGTTCTACGTGCCTTTACTAAAACAGGTATAACTTTTTACATGGAGGTCTGATTTTAGCAAGGTCGGTGACTGTTGAAATCTAATTCAGTTATCTATCTTTTTGTAGGTCATGGGACACCTAATTAATCTTGCCCTAATAGTTATGATCATTTTAAGTTGACCCAACTAGGTTCCCCCTAACAATTTCTTAATTTCTACCTACGGTCAGACCTATGGACCGTGCTGGTCAATCGTAGTTCTTGTTATTGAGTGGGTAAATGTGGTGTTGATTGACGGACACAGACTACGGACCGTAGTCTGACCTATGGATCGTAAGTCCATTCGTCGTTTGACACTTAGTCAAATTTTTCTAGGCTGAGTTTTGGGGGTTTCTAACTCCTTCAACGGATGTGCACGACGGACCATGGTTCAGGCTACGGTCCGTCGATGGCCACCATCTATTGTACCTACAGATTTTCTAAAAAAACTATTTTTTTCTGTTTTGGATACGGGGTGTTACGTCCTCGATTCAAGAGTAAACAAGCTGGAATAGATGGAAAGAGCTGCAAACCCTACTACTAAACATTGAGAACTGACTTTCTGGCTAAATAGAGCTCCGAGAACATGCAAATGTGCTAAAAATGCAAGTACAAACTAAGGGAACAGTCTAAGACTTAATTTATGCATGAATGACTGGAAAACTGAATAGGAACTATTAGCTCAAGTTGGAGTGGAATCGGATGGAAAGAGGTGAGGATACTTTCTGCCATGGCTACTTCTGCTTCTCAAGTAGCTCCCTCTATGGACTGACTCCTCCACAAAACATTGACTGAAGCGACTTCTTTATTTCTCAACCATCTAATTTGACGGTCAAGAATCTCAACTGGTACATCCTCACAACAAAAACTATCTTTCACCGCCACACTCTCTAATGGCTCTACAGAGGTTGGGCGGTTGGGTCATCCACACACTTCTTCAAGAGCGAGATGTGGAAGAGTTGATGTATTGCTGCTAGTTCTGTTGGCAAATCTAACTCATATGCCACCTTGCCAATCCTTTTCAAGATCTTGTAAGGGCCTAAGTATCTAGGACTGATTTTCCCTTTCTTTCTAAATCTCATCACTCCTTTTATGGGTGACACTTTTAGGAAAACCCAATCATCAACTTGGAACTCTAGTTCCCTTCTCCTTACATCCGCATAAGATTTCTGAAAACTCTAGGTTGTCCTAAGTCTATCTCTAATGACTTAAACTTTCTCATAGCATAAAGGACTGAATCTGGTTGCATCAAAGCTGCTTCACCTACTTCAAACCAACAAATGGGAGATCTACATCTACGCCCATACAAAGCCTCATAAGGGGCCATCTGAATGCTGTAATGGTGGCTATTGTCGTAGGCGAACTCAATCACGGGAACATGATCATTCCAATTACCCTTGAAATCGATCACACAATCTCTCAACATATCATCTAGGGTCTGAATTGTACACTCTGCCTATCCATCCGTCTGTGGATGAAATATTGTGCTAAGGTTAACTTGAGTACCAAGACCCTTCTAAAATGACTTCCAGAAATGAGAGGAAAACTGAGGTCCTCTATCTGAGATGATAGACATAGGGACTCCATTCAACCTCACAATTACATTAATGTAAAGCTTAGCATCGTCTTCTGCCGAATCTGTAGTCTTGACAACTAAGAAGCGAGAAGACTTAATCATCCTATCAACTATCACCCAAATTGAGTCATGCTGTCTGCGAGTACGAGGTAACCGTGTGATGAAATCCATATTGATTACTTCCCACTTCCAAGTAGGAATATCGATCTCTTGAGTCATACCTCCTGCTTTCTGATGTTCTACCTTGACTTGCTTGTTATTGGGCACTCACTCACAAAATCTTCTATGTCCTTCTTCATGCCATTCAACTAATAGACTTTCAACAGATCATGGTAATCTTAATGGCACCTGGATGAATAGAATACCTGGAGTTATGGTATTCTGCAAGGATATGCTTTCTCAACTCACCCATATCAGGAACACACACTCTGCCCTGGTAGCGAAGTACACCATCTCCCCCCTGGGAGAAAACCTCCACTCTTTGATTGTGGACTGCACCCTTAAATTAAAGCAAGATTGGATCACTGTCTTGCTTTTCCTTAACCTCCACTACCGTAGAAGATTCTACCCCATTCTAAACTGTTACACCATTGTCTGATATGCTCATAAGGCGAATTCTTCCTCAATATGGGCTACACTACCAATAGATTATCTACTAAGAGCACATGCTACTACATTCGCCTTACCCGTATGATAATGCACACTCATATCATAATCCTTAAGGAACTCTAGTCATCTCCTCTAGCAAAGATTCCACTCTTTCTGGGTGAACACATATTAAAGACTTTTCTCTTTAGTGAAGACATCTACGTGAACACCATACAATTAGTATCTCTAGATCTTGAGTGCAAACACTACTGCTGCAGGCTCGAGGTCATAAGTTTGATAGTTCTTCTCATGAACCATAAGTTGTCTAGAGACATAATCTATCACCTTATCTTGCTGCATCCATACACAACCTAGGCCAACTCTGGATGCATCACAATATGTCACATAACAATCTGAACCCTCTGCTAGAGTCAAGACAAGAGTTGTAGTCAATCTAGTTTTCAATTCTGCAAAGATTTTCTCACAATAATCTGACCATTGAAACTTGACCATCTTCTGAGTTAACCTAGTCAATGGTGAGTCTATGGATGCAAATCCTTCCACGAACCTTTTTTAATAACCCGTTAGACCTAAGAAACTTCTGATATCTGTAGCAGAGGTAGGTCTGGGCCATTGTTTCACTACTTTTATTTCCTGCGAATCCACTGGATCCCTTCGCTAGATACAATATGACAAAGGAAAGCAACGGATTGCAACCAGAATTCATATTTGCTAAACATAGCGAATAACTTGCAATCCTTAAGAGTCTGTAGAACAATTCTCAAATGAATCATATGTTCTTCCTCATTCCTAGAGTAAATGAGGATATCTATCACCAACAAAGATGATAATGAACAAGTCCAAGTGCTGATTGAATACTCTGTTCATCAAATCCATGAAAGCTGCAGAAGGATTGGTTAGTCCAAACGACATAACTACAAATTCGTAATGACCATACTGAGTTCTGAAGGTTGTTTTCAGAATGTCACTATCTCTAACTCTAAGCTGATGATAACCCGGTCTCAGGTCTATCTTTGAAAATTGACTAGCACCCTGAATTTGGTAAAACAAGTCATCAATCCTGGGATGGGATATGTATTCTTGATTGTGACCTTGTTCAATTGTCTATAGTCAATGCACATTCTGAGGGAACCATCTTTCTTCTTTACGAACAACATTGGTGCACCCCGTGGTGAAATAGTAGGTCTGATGAAGCCCTTATCTAGAAGGTCTTTCAACTACTCTTTAAATTCCTTAAGCTCTACTCAATCTATTCTGTAAGGAGGACTAGAAATAGGCTGGGTATCTCGAAGGAGATCAATTCCAATGTCGATTTCCCTTTAGGGAGGGACTCAGGGAAGATCTTTTGGAAATACTTCTGGAAACTCACAGACAACTGGAACTGACTCAAGAGTTGGGGTTTCAGAGCTAGAATCCTTAACTCAAACTAAATGATAGAGATAATCCTTAAAGATCAACTTTCTAGCCTTAAGGTAAAAAATTAATCGACCCATAGGTGCTAAGTTACTACCCTTCCATTATAAGATTGGTTCATCTGGAAACTGAAAACGACCAATTCTAGTTCTACAATCGACTGAGGCATAACAGGATTATAACCAATCCTTGCCTAGAGTGAAATCAAAGTCTACTATTTCTAACTTTACAAGATCTACTGAGGTCACTTTTTAAGATACTGTGACAAGGCATTTTTGTATATCCGTCTAGCTATAACTGGGTTACCTACTTGAGTAGAGACTGAGAAAGATTCTTAGAGAGTTTCTGGACTAACACTGAATTGGACTGCTATGTAAGGAGTTATAAAGAAAGGAATAGCTCCTGGAACTAACAATGTATAAACATCAAGTTCAAAGAATCATAATGTACCAGTGACAATATAAGGAGAACCTTTCTGATCCCGGCGAGCCTGAAGAGCATACAACCTGTTCTGGCGCTGACCGCCACCTGTACCAGATGAGTAACACTTTTGAGTCTAGCGACTTGCTGGTGCTGCTGAAGTTGTAGACTGAGCTCTACCATTACCACCTTGTTGACCCTTTCTAGAAGGATAATCCCACAACCTGTGACCCGGAATGACCACACCTAAAGCATCCTTCTTTCCTGCGAGACACTCGCCCATATGGTACTTATGAAAGTTAGGGCAAGTTGGGTAAGTCATGGTGCCTAAAAAACTTCCCTGAGACATAGGGCTTGGTGATCTGATCTTTTGGTCATGCCTGTTCTAGGAGGATGCAACACTAGCTAACGAAGGGGCTGGAGCTGAACACTTTTGCTGGCTCTGCAAGCGATTTCTACCACCCGATTCTTACTTAAAATAGTCATAGTTCCCAGTCCTAGCCTTCTTATTCTCCTTAGCATGTTACCTAAGTTTATCACCCTCAAACTGCTAAGCATGAGTCATAAGCCTAGATATGTTCATATCTCCGAGTAAAATAGCATTTCTGCACTCAGTTTTCACCATATCCGACACTCCATACAAGAACTTATTCATCTGAGCCTTGGAGTCAGCAATCATGTGAGGAGCATACCTAGAGAGTTGGTTAAACTTGAGTCCATACTCTTGGACTGTCTTGTTACCCTTCCTTAAGTTCATGAATTCTTGGGCTTTTGCTTCTCTCAACTCCATTGGGAAAACTCTGTCAAGAAAGGTCTCACTAAAGCAATCCCAAGTAATAGGAGCTGCATTTGTACCCCTATTTTCATCCCACTGAGTTTACATGATATGAGTTACATCGTTCAACTGGTATGATGCCAACTCAACCCGATCATTCCCAATGACTTGCATTACCTCAAAGATCTTCTTGATCCCATCCAAGAAATTCTAAGGATCCTCATTAGTTTATGATCCTAAGAACTCAAGCGCATTCATCATAAAAAAATCACGGACCCTTCCTGCTACTGATCCTCTATTTTCATTCACATGATCATGAACCCAATTGTTTTGGTTAGTCATACTCTAAGAAAACATCTATATAGCATATCTGAACTCAACATTGGATACTTCCTGATCTGGGACTGGAAGAGCTGCGTTTGCATTCAAGGCATTTGCATTCCTCGCATTAGCTCTACGAGGAGGCATGATCTGAAACGTAGAATGTCAAGTTAGAATGGAATTAGATCATACCTTACGCACGATAAGAGTAACAAGAAAGTGAAGTTTTTCCTAAATACTTTGTACCCTATCTCTCATTATATGTGGTGCACTTCACACCCATGAAAAGGACTCCACTTAGTGCGGCTTTTCAGACATCCCAGGTCTCTTGAACTTAGTGCTCTGATACAAAATTTTGTCACGCCCTGAGCTACCCCCGAGACGAGGACACATAATCTAGGACCACAAGTGATTAAAAGCTAACTCTGCTGGCATGATGATGAGTATATTAAAGATAATAGACTGGATGCGGAAGCGAAATCATAATATTTAACTGAAAAGATAGGGTATACCCATATTCTATAACTAAGATAAATGAAATCTATGAATTTAATACAAAGAAGTTATTAACTCAACACTAAGTTGAAACTATGTCTGAAAATAGCCTCTAAACAGGACTAGAAATACTGAGACAAGCCCCAGCAAATTCTAGCAAAATCTGAAACTAAATGACTAAAAGACTGGAAAGAACTCATGACTATTGTCCTCTAAGAATGAGGACTCACCACTGAATCTACTGAACTAGAGATCAGGATTCGATCTATGCGTGATATGGATGCTGAGAAACTAAACCTACATCACGAGAAGATGTAGCGCACATATGCGTCATTAGTTGAAAGGTACTTAGAATGTAGGATTGAATAAAGTTTCAATAAAACATAACTGAACAAGCATAAAAGCAAGAATAATAATTGGAATGCGATATAGAGAATTCTGAGCTAATTGAATGTAAGTATACTGATAAATGGTCAATGTAAGAGAATATGACTGAACTCTGGGAGCTACTAATAACGATAATAAAACCACATGATCTAAATGTGGAGTCCGCTGTATACACCCCATAGAGAGGACCCAATATACCCTGCCAAAGGTATAAAGGCATGCTGGCGTGATCGCTAAACTGATTGACCACAGAGGGGCCTTACAACCTACTTGGCTAGTAGTTCTGGGACTAAGTTGGTACGCTAAACCATAGTCCAACTCGGTATTATGCTACTCCCATTGATTTATGTAGTTAAATGATTATCTTTGAATTTTCTGTAATTACTTGATAGCTCAAAACTGAACATGCAAACTGAGAATGCAACATTCAATCTAATAATGATGCATTAAACTAAGGCATGTATAACTGAATTGCAAAAATATCTGACCTAGCATGTGTAATTCAAGAACTAAAGAAATAAAAAGCTAGGGTTCTGAAATTTTTACAATAATATGAGTAATAACATTATAATCTTATTTGGAACATATAATAAATAAATTCATGAAGCTCTAGAAACCCTATGTGTAATCATTATATTGGAAAAAAATCTGACTGAAATCTAGGGACTCAATGGGTGAAAGCAACCCACTTGTGAAATCCCACATACCTGGTGATGAAATTCAGGAGAAACAGATAGATTTCGGGGCTGGAACTGCTGGAACCTTGTTGCGTTCTTGAATTAGGGTTTTTGACCTTTTTATCTTTTCTTGCTTCTAATTTTCTAAGATTTGAATTAATTATTTGACTTAGGTAGGTTTTAGTTATGTTTATAGGCTTAAACTAACTAAAATATGATGATTTAGGGTAAAAACAATGTATCATAAGGTTTAAACGGAGTGGGAAAAGACCAAAAGACACTTGAGTTAGTTGCTGTTCGACCAAACGACGACCTGGACTGACGGGCCATCGTTCAATCGAAGTTTCGCAGGTTGGGTCTGTTCGACAGGCCTTTACTAAAATGGCATAACCTTTTACTCGGAGGTATGATTTTAGCAAGGTCGATGGCTATGGAAATCTAATTCAGTTATGTATCTTTTGGTAGGTAATAGTACACCTAATTTATCTTGTGCCAAGAGTAATCATTATTTGATGTTTACCCAACTACGTTTCTCCCCTAACTGTCTGCTAATTTCTAGCTACAGACCGTAGATCCATCTGCGGACCGTATTGGTCAATCGTGGTTCGTGTCAAAGATTGGGTAAATGGGATGTTGATCGATGGACACAGACTACGGATCGTACTCTGACCTACGGACCGTATGTCCGTTTGTCGTTCGACACTTACTCAAATTTTTCTAGACTATGTTTTTGGGGGTTTCTGACTCCATCGACAGATGTGCACGATGGACCATGGGTCAGGCTACGGTCCATCGATGCCCACCGTCTGTTGTACCTACAGATTTTCCGAAAAAAAACTAGTTTTTGATCTGTTTTGGATATGGGTTGTTACATTATCTCCCACTTGGGAACATTCGTCCTCGAATGAAGAGTAAACTAGTTGGAATAGAGGGAGAGAGCTGCAAATCCTACTACTAAACACTGAGAACTGACTTTCTGACTGAATTGAGTTTCGAGAACAGGCATTTGTGCTGAAAATGCAAGTACAAACTAACGCAAAATGATTCTAAGATATAACTTACGCATGAATGACTACAAAACTAAAGAGGAACTATTACCTAAAGCTAGAGTGGAATCGGACTTCCATGGCTGCTTCTGCTTCCCAAGTAGCTCCCTCTACGAATTGACTTTTTCACAAAACCTTGACTGAAGCGACTTCGTTATTTCTCAACCTTCTAACCTAACGGTCAAGAATCTCAACTAGTACATCCTTGTAAGAAAGGATATCTTTCACCGCCACACTCTCTAATGGCACTACAGTGGTTGGGTCACCCACACACTTCTTCGATAGCGAGATGTGAAGACTGGATGTACTGATGCTAGTTCTACTGGAAAATCTAACTCATATGCCACCTTTCCAATCCTTTTCAAGTCTTGTAAATTCCTACATATATAAGACTCAGTTTCCCTTTCTTGCCAAATCTCATCACTCCTTTCATGGGTGACACTTTCACGAAAACTCAATCATCAACTTGGAACTCTAGTTCCCTCTTTATTACATTTCCGTAAGATTTCTGAGGACTCTGATCTGTCCTAAGTCTATTCTAATGAGTTGCACTTTCTCCATAGCATAAAGGACTAAATCTGGCCCTTTCAAAGCTGCTTCACCTACTTCAAATCAACCAACGGGAGATCTACATCTACACCCATACAAAGCCTCATAAGGGGCCATCTGAATGCTGGAATGGTAGCAATTGTTGTAGGCGAACTATATCAGAGGAAGGTGATCATCCCAACTACCCTTGAAATCGATCACACAAGCTCTCAACATATACTCTAGGGTATGAATGGTACGCTCTACCTGTCTATCCATCTGTGGATGAAATGTTAAGCTAAGGTTAACTTAAGTACCAAGACCCTTATGAACTGACTTCAAGAAATAAGAGGTAAACTGAGGTCGTCTATCTGAGATGATAGACAAAGGGACTCTATGCAACCTCACAATTTAATTAATGTAGAGCTTGGTATAGTCTTCTGCCAAATCTGTAGTCTTGACCGCTAAAAAGCGAGAAGACTTAGTCATCCTATAAATTATCACCCAAATTGAGTCATGTTGTCTGCGAGTACGAGGTAACCGTGTGATGAAATCCGTACTGATCACTTCCCACTTCCAAGTAGGAATATCGATCTCTTGAGTACTACCTCCTGGTTTCTAATGTTCTACATTGACCTGATTGCAATCGGGCCACTTACTCACAAAATCTTCTATGTCCCTCTTCATTCTATTCCACTAATAGACTTTCCGTAGATCGTGGTAAATCTTAGTGTCACTTGGATGAATAGAATACCTGGAGTTATGGGCTGATTCAAGGATATATTTCCTCAACTCACCCAAATCAGGAACACACAATCTACCCTGGTAGCGAAGTAAACCATCTCCCCCTTGGGAGAAAACCTCCACTCTATGATTGTGGACTGCACCATTAAGTTCAAGCAAGGTCGGATCACTGTTTTGCTTTTGCTGAACCTCCACTACCAAAGAAGATTTTGCCCCATTCTGAACTATTACACCATCATCTGATATGCTCATAAGGCGAATTCCCAAGCGAGCAAGCCTGTGAACATCCTTCACTAGCTCCTTCCTTTCTTCCTCAACATGGGCTACACTACCCATATATAATCTACTAAGAGCATATCTACTACATTCTCCTTACCCGGATGATAATGTACACTCACATCATAATCTTTAAGGAACTCTAGTCATCTCCTTTGGCGAAGATTCAACTCTTTTTGGGTGAACACATACTAAAGGCTCTTATGATCAGTGAACACCATACAAGTTGTGTCTCCAGATCTTGAGTGCAAACACTGCTGGAAGCTTGAGGTCATGAGTTGTATAGTTCTTCTCATGAACCTTAAGTTGTCTAGAGGCATAAGTTATCACCTTATCTCGCTGCATCAACACACAACCTAGGCTAACTCTAGATGCATTACAATAGATCACATAACCATCTGAATCCTCTGTAAGAGTCAAGACAGAAGTTGTAGTCAATCTAGTTTTCAATTCTGCAAAGCGTCTCTCACAATCATCTGACCATTGAAACTTAACCATCTTCTGAGTTAACCAAGTCAATGGTGAGGCTATGGATGAAAATTCTTCCACGAACCTTCTGTGATAACCCACTAGACCTAAGAAACTTCTAATATCTGTAGCAGAGGTAGGTCTGGTCCATTGTTTCACTACTTCTATTTCCTACAAATCCACTCAGATCCCTTTGCTAGATACAATATGACCAAGGAAAGCAACAGATTGCAACCAAAATTCATATTTGCAAAACTTAGCTAATAACTAGAAATCCTTGAGAGTCTATAGAACAATTCTCAAATGATACAGATGTTCTTCCTCATTCCTAGAGTAAATGAGGATATCATCAACTAAGACGATAATGAACAAGTCCAAGTAATGTTTGAATACTCTGTTCATCAAATTCATGAAAGCTTCATGAGCATTGGTTAGTCCAAACGACATAACTACAAATTCATCATGACCATACCGAGTTCTGAAGGCTGTGTTCAGAATGTCGCTATCTCTAACTCTAAGCTGATGATAACCCGATCTAAGGTCTATCTTTGAAAATTGACTAGCACACTGAATTTGGTAAAACAAGTCATCAATCCTGAGATGGGATATGTATTCTTGATTGTGACCTGGTTCAATTTTCTATAGTCAATGCACATTCTGAGAGAACCATCTTTCTTCTTTACGAACAACATTGGTGCACCCCATGGTGAAATAGTAGGTCTGATGAAGCCCTTATCTAGAATGTCTTTCAACTGCTCTTTCAATTCCTTAAGCTTTGCTCGAGCCATTCTGTAAGGAGGAATAGAAATAGGCTGGATACCTCGAAGGAGATCAATTCCAAAATCGATTTCCTTTTAGGGAGGGACTCTAGGAAGATCTTCTGGAAATACTTCTAGAAACTCACAGACTACTAGAACTGACTCAAGAGTTGGGGTTTTAGAGATAAAATCCTTAACTCGAACTAGATGATAGAGATAATCCTTAGATATTATCTTTCTAGCCTTAAGGTAAGAAATGAATCGACCCATAGGTGCTAAATTACTACCCTTGCATTATAAGATTGGTTCGTCTGGAAACTGAAAACGAACAATCCTAGTTCTACAATCGACTGAGGCATAACAGGAGTTTAACCAATCCATGCCTAGAATGACATCCAAGTCTACAATTTCTAACTTTACAAGATCTGCTGAGGTGACTTTCTGAGATACTGTGACAAGGAAATTTTTGTGTACCCGTCTAGCTATAACTGGATCACCTACTGGAGTAGAGACTGAGAAAGGTTCTTAGAGAGTTTCTGGACTAACACTTAATTGGACTGCTATGTAAGGAGTTATAAAGGAAAGAGTAGTCCCTGGATCTAACAATGTATAAACATCAAGCTCAAAGACTCGTAATGTACCAGTGACTATATCAAGAGAACCTTCCTGATCCTGGCGAGTCTGAAAAGCATACAACCTTTTCTGGCGCTGACCGCCACCTCTACCAGATGAGTTACCCTAATGAGTCTAGTGACTTGCTGGTGATGCTGAAGTTGTAGACTGAGCTCTACCATTACCACCTCCTTGGCCCTTTTTAGAAGGACAATCCCTCAACCTGTGACAAGAGTTACCGTGCCCAATGCATCCTTCTTTCATCTGAGATACTGGCCCATATGGTTCTGACCAAACTTAAGGCCTGATGCTCTAACCTTCTAGTCATACGTGTTCTTGGAGGATTGAACACTAGCCGACGAAGTGACTGGAGCTGAAAACTTTTGCTTGCTCTGCAAGAAATTTCAAACACCCGACCTAGCCTTCTTATTCTCCTTAGCCTGTTCCCTAAGCTTATCACCATCAACCTGCTGAGCATGAGTCATAAGCCTAGAGATGCTCATATCTCCGAGTAACATATCATTTCTGCACTCAGTTTTCACCAAATCTGACACTCCATACAAGAACTTATTCATCTGAGCCCTGGAGTCAGCAACCATATGAAGAGCATACCTAGAGAGTTGGTTAAACTTGAGTCCATACTCTTGGACTGTCATGTTACCCTGCCTTAAGTTCATGAATTCCTAGGCTTTTTCTTCTCTCAACTCCATTGGGAAAAACTTGTAAAGAAAGGTCTCACTAAAACAATTTAAAGTAATAGGAGCTGCATTTGTACCCCTATTTTCCTTCCACTGAGTTTACCAGATATGAATAACATCCTTTAACTGGTATGATGCCAAGTCGACCAAAATATTCCCAGTGACTTGCATTACCTCAAAGATCTTCTTGATCCCATCCAAGAAACTCTGAGGATCCTCATTAGTTTATGATCCTAAGAACTCAAGCGGATTCATCCTAACAAAATTACGAACCCTTGCTTCTACTGATCCACCATTTTCATTCACATGAGCATAAAGCCTATTGTTCTGGTTAGTCATACTCTTAACAAACATCTGTATAGCATTTCTGAACTCTGCATTTAAGTCATCCTGATCTGGGACTGGAGGAGCTGCGCTTGCATTCCTGGGATTCACATTCCTAGCATTAACTCTACGAGGAGGCATGATCTGAAACGTAGAATGTAAAGTTAGAATGGAATTAGATCATACCTTACGCACGATAAGAGTAACAAGAAAGTGAAGTTTTTCCTAAAACCTCTCTCTTATTTGATGTGGTGCACTTCACACTTATGAAAAAGACTCTACTTAGTGCAGCTTTTCAGACATCCTATGTCTCTTTATCCTAGTGCTCTGATATTAAGTTTTGTCACGCCCTGAGCTACCCCCGAGATGAGGACACGGAACCTAGGACCACAAGTGTTCCCAATCTAACCCTATTGGCATGATGATGAGCATACTAAAGATAAAGATTGAATGCGGAAGCTAAATCATAATTTTTAACTTAAAAGATAGGGTATACCCATATTCTATAACTGAGATAAATGAAATCAATGAGTTAAATACAAAGAAGTTATTAACTCAACACTAAGCTGAAACTAACTATGAGTTTAAAGAAAGAATATTAAGTATTCAATTTGCATAAGTTGCCATTCAAGTAATAAAAATGCACTAAATGAGGTGAATCTGAGAAAACTTCAGACCTCACACATGTACTAGGTCCACACATAAATTCTCTTTTTGACTACCACTCTGCATATCACATGGTCTATAGTTCACTGGTTAAAAACGACTGTCCATAATGCTCTATAATTTGAATGTTAAATTGGAAAATGTGAATAGCTTAAGGAGTAGGAGGTATTAACTCAAAAGAAAATCTCACTTAGTTAAATTTTTTGGCGTTTATCAAAAAATAGGTAGGATAGAAAAAAAGGAAAAAATATTAAAGATTGTTGACTGGAATCAATTTATAGGTGGATGCCATTTCAATTTCTATTTGACCAAGATTTCGTATACAACTCTCAATCCTCATCAATGCACACTAACATCCCGTAATCTTCACCCAATATTTTTTGCGCACACTGAAATGAATAAACAATCTAAAGGCATGCCCTAAATGTCTCTCTTTCTTATTTTCATCTTACATTCTCTAAGGTTGTTTTTCTTATTAATTCCTTACTCATGTCAGATATTAATTACAAAAGCTGTTGTGGGTGGTTAAATAATTTGGTGTACACCTTGGGGAATTCTTTTCTCTTTTTCTTGGCTATTTGATATTTTCCCATACAGATCTATCTTCGTTCCCTGCATTTCAATTATTAGTAATTTAGTGTGGTTTGACAAGATGTGTGTTTTCTTATTATTAACATTTAACTGTTTGCAAGTTTGATTTTGATTTACTGAATATCATTTTGGTTATATAACGATTAAATTAGAGTCCTGCAATCAAGAACGTAGTTTCTTTTAATATTTTTCAAAACTTGTCCCTGTTATCCCAAAAAGTTGTAACATCATTTTTTGACCTGCATAGGTTAAATGTAAATGATGGTTTGGTTATTTCTTCTTTTTTTTTCTCAAAAAGAAATTTACATTTTGAGGCATATAAGATATAATGTGTTGCATGTGTGTATCATATATATATAATATAAAATATTATAAAATAGAACTAATATTACTAAATTAAAGCTTTTTAGTAAGTAATTATAAATTAAAGAACATAGGAAAACTGCTTTTAAATTATTAATAAGTATTTTCATAGAATTGCTTGGAGTTTGAGATAAAAATGACTAAATATTATAGAAACATTAAAAAATACATTCAAAGTTTAAATATGGGGCGAAAATGAGCTTTCTTTAGTAGCATTATTATTTACTACACTCAATTTTTGTAAACAAATCTAACTAACAAATTTTTATTAAATTATCAATAAAAAAAATGTCACCAATCGTCTTTCTCTTGAGGCTATGAACATAAATGATAGGCACCAATTAAGTATGATTTTTCTCCTAACTATTTACAAGCGCGCACACATACACACTTGCACGCGTGCGTGCAAACACACACTCACGCAAGTCCACGCGAGCGCGTGCACACACAGACATGCACAAACATGCATAAATGCACACATGCACACACGCACACATAAGCACGCATGCACATGTACACACACAAACGCACACGCGAACATATACACACGTGCACACACACGCGCACATGCACACACAAACACCCTACACACATACAAAAGAATCTCTCTTTGTTCTTATTTAATTATTTTGTAATTGACCATTATTTAAATAAATTCATTGTCCAAATTGAACTCGGCAGAGTAATAGAAGGATAGAATGTGGAACAAAAGGAACATGATCCTCTCTAGAAATTATACTTTATTTGTATCTAGGATAGAGATACACCTAGAGACCTTTCTTGATTTATAGACAAGAAAAACATAATGATCGGTAATCAATTTAATCTATCCTCGCTCAATAATGCAGTCAAACTAGCAATTATAGTAGGAGATTAGAGGTTAGGAGACTATGATCATACCTCTAAACCTATAATTTTATGAACAATTGATGTCTATTATATGACATACTATGCATGAATTCTAATTAAAATTGTAGTCCTAGAATTTCCCCAATCATAATTTGGTAATCTTAGTATTTAATTCTTCCGTACTTTATTTATATTTAAAATTCTTTTGGAACTTTTAAATAAAGAATTATATTAGCATAATCTAGTGAGATAATGCACAAGTACCCCCTAGACTATGACCGAAATCCAGAGACACACTTTAAATAAACTAAGGTCCTATTACCCCCTGAACTTATTTTTTTTGTAATTTTGTACACCTTTTGTCTTATGTGGCACACTCCGTGACTCCACGGGATTCAAGCGTGTGGGAGGTTTTGGATGCCACCTAAGCCAAAAAGGTGCACAAAATTACAAAAAAATAAGTTAGGGGGGTAATAGGGCCTTATTTTAGTTAAGGTGTGTCTCTAAGATTTTGATCATAATCTAAGGGGGTACATGTACATTTTTCCTAATTTAGTAGAAATAATTATTCGACAGGTTTTTTGTGTTCGATAATCTGGCTCTTTTAGTGCCACTATATTACTAATGTGACTACATACACTTGCAGGTGCATTTAGGAGCAACGGACTTTGTTTCACGGTTATACTATTGATTAGTTATAATGAGATCATCTTTTGAGGCGGCACACTGTAAACTTTACCTTTACTAGTTACAAGGCTGATATACATGGGATTTATTTGGATGGTTTGGAGACTTTGAGTTGTTATATTTATGCCCCTGACTCTCTTAGCTAAGCGACTGAAGCCCTTGAGAGTTTACTGTCTAGGTGGCCCCATCTATTGGGTACTTGGGTTCGTGGTGCAATTCGCTCGTATTGGATCAGGACTTGTCGTAGTTGGTAGTTCTAAATTTAGCTATCATGTGTACTTCTCAGGCTTATGGCGTTCCATTTAAATTTATTTAAGCTTGAACATAAGTGTACCTTTTGGAATAATAGGGGTAAAGTTAGGTTTACATTAGTCATTCTTAGATTTACTTTTGGTATGCTCATGTAATTTTCATCCTATATTCTACCATTGTCTTTTACCTTCCTACTTAGTTTGCCTATGATGCCAACTAAGTACCTTTGCTTTGTACTCGTGCTACATTCTGTATTTGTTTCGTGATGTATGTCCCAATGCAAGCTACCAACAGTTATCGTTCGTTCCAAAAAGAAATTTTTATCAATGATGAGGGTGAGAACTTGACGTCCTGGACTTGTATATCTCTTTTTATGTATTGTATAGCTAGTCTTTTGTTTTTTTAGGCAACTTTGTCTTTTGTCCACTTTCGACACTTGTACTCTTTTGTTAGCATTTGCTCTGTACTTGTGACTTTCAGATTGTGGGAGGGATCTTTACGTATGTAGTTTGGGTTGTTTCCGCTCTTGTCATGTTTCTTGTTTAAATTATTATTTTCACTTATTTCTGCCCTTATATTTATTACATGTCATTTTGAGTTATAAATTGGCTTACCTACTAGTGAGTTGTAGTGGTGTTATCATTACTCGAGGAATTGAGTAGTGATAGACGTAAAGAGGAAAATCACATAATCACATTGCCCGAAAAACTAGCAACCTGCTAAAGCTGACATGTCTAATTGGCTAAATGAAAGCTTGAAATGAGCAAAGCTTCCTCCTGGAGCTACAATTGGTGTGGTAAAACTATTGATTGGTAATTTTTTGGTCCCTGAAGATATGATCTTATGAAAAATGAAGGTCGAACCAAGTAGACGATTGACACCCCACAATTTTGGATTGGTATTCCATCAGTCCGACATAAGTCAGAAGATGGAAGTTGAAGGGTGAAAATACAATTATGGAAAGTAGTGCTTCCTTTTGAATGCTCTAAAGGATATAAAGGGTTTTTATGAAATTATGTACCATAATTATTTTCCTTATAAGGGATTGTGAAAAGAGACCTCTGTTTGTGAAAAAGTATTCATAGAAGTATAGTTAAGAAGTTCTTATCTTGTAGAGAAAGAAACCTCAATTTTTGTATCAATCTAATCTTGGTCTTCAACTTTTGTTAATCAAACTAGGTTGGAATAGATATTTCCTACATAATTTTTTTCTATATTACTTGCTTTATAAGTTGCTAGACCATTTACTTCAACTGTTTGTGCTAGATGAGGGTGTAAACCCCCAAATTGGTATTGATTAATCACCTCGAATATTGATTGTATGACATGGATTAATCGTTGATTTGACATTCAAATATAAAAATCAATAATTGCAAACTTTGATTGAGATCTCTAACACCATTTTGTCTTGAAAATAAAATGGAGTTGAGGAAGACTCAATAGTGATGACTTGTTGAAATTACTCTATGGTTTTGAGCAAGAAATGGAATTATCGAACTAATTTCTCATTAAATGATATGAGCTAGTAATAGTATATCTACTCAAGTATTGTTTGGTGCTTTGTTCTAAAGGGTATTGGAGTTGAAAAGAATCTAAGGGAGCTTTAAATGTTGGGTGAATATCAACAAGTATCCCAGACAAACCGTTATAAATATATAATGAACAAATGATTAACTACTTTGGTGGATCTTTAAAAAGTAATAACTTATTTTATATTTACTTTCTAATAATTACCACTTGTAGAAATATAGAACAATACAATTATTTTAGTACATTTTTATTTTCTTCTCGCCTCTTTCTCCTTTTTCTCTCTTTCCTCATTTTCCTTATTCTGTCTTGCCTCTTTCTTTCTTTTTTTTTTCTCTCTGTGCGGGGTATCAATTTTTAAAGCTAAAATTGAAAGGTTCGTTGGATTCATTGTATAAATGTGAATGGATAATTGGACATAGACTAAAGATTGGTGAATTAAAAATGTGAAAGTTCTCCAAGTATGACTCGAGTTATTCCATTCATGAATACTCATGCCAGATTATTGCAACCTTCCAAATTTTCATGCAACCTTCGTATTTCTAGAATACATTTTCACATATCATGCATGAATAATTGTGTTCACCTATAAGCTATAAACATATGAATCTTTCTCAGATATTTATAGAAGTTTTTAAAACAAGTTTACAAGAAGAAACACTACATAGTAAGAAAAAAAAAGTTTATGGTTTTCCAAAAATATCTTGCATGGTTACAAGCCATTGAGTGGTTCGCTGGACAACAAATTTGAGGTACCATTATTTGTTTGTTGTGAGTCATTTTATTCTGGGAGGATATTTTCCATAACCTTGGATACTTGATGAGAATAATTTTCTTAAGAAACTCTCTGAATTCAGATGACTTGACTCTTCCTCTTTTAATCTTGTTGATTATATAGTTTTTTTATTTCAAAATTTTAGTTAACTTAATATTGTATATTTCATTATTTTTATGAAATTTGTTTGAAGTTATTTTGTTGGAAAAACATATTTTGCACTACGAATAGTTTAACATTCTTAAGGAAATTATGATTATGTTACTGTGTAATTGTTTATTGGCACTATAATGTTTTAAATCTGAAGAAATATATTGCAATACTTTATTTATAATTGGTTTATGGAGATTAAAACCTTTGTGGGTTATGCTATGTTTGAATTTTATACTGACTTGGAGAATCTAAAAGTTCATCAGAAAATTAAATTTCATTCGATTAACGATTGGTAGTTGTAAACTTCATCATTAAAATAGAAACAAAATGGAAATAAAAATGTCACGCTCCGAGCCTACACCCTATGTGTGGCCGGCACTCGATATCCATCGTTGGTCCCAGTGAACCATTGATATGGCTTACTTACTCAAACAAAGACTTAAACACAAGAGTATTCCAAATAAAGAACTTGTTGAATAAACTAAGAATGTATTTAAAGAAACATTCAACTTGACAAAAAAGTTGCTCAACTCATAGAAAAATATTTGGAATACAAAACAAAAAGAATAATAACTAACTATCTGAATATCTATGAAGCCTCTAAAACACTGAGATTGACGTTGGGACAATCCCCAAACATACTACGAACTAATATAATAACTACAAGAAATGCAAAGGAGTCCTCCAGAATTCAAGGAGGCTCACCAACTGAATTTGGAGTTCTCATTGGATCAACAATGCGCTACTTGCTGATTCTGGTTACCTGCGTCTGCATTATAAGATGATGTAGGCCAACTGAAATTAGTCCATTGAATGTACGAGTATGTGAGTTGGAATGCTAAAGATAAATAGGCTTGAAAAGAGTCTAAACGAAAACTTACTTGGGATTTACTTAACTAAACTGAAGTCAACTGATTTCAATATAAAGTAGTGTAAATAAATGCAGTATAAAAAAAGCTTTAAAATATGATTTTCAACTCTATGTATTTAGAAATACAATAATAACATTGTATATATATGTAAACATACAATATGAACTCTGTTTGTATATAAAAATACAAATATTTATGATATATATAAAAACACAATATACTGTTGTGGGAGTTTCTCTAACCGGCAACCATCACTTAAGAGCTCTAGTGATGATACAACTCTTTACCATATGCTGCCAGGGACCATGTTATACCTTGCCAAGGTATAAGACCTAAGTCACTTAGTGGATCCACTAGTCTATGATAATAATCACTAATGGAATTATCTAAAAAGTATGATTTTTTTCTACCCATGATGACTACATGGTTTATGGGGGCTGTGACTTTTCGAAATTCTCCCTTATATCGGTGTTTAATACTACTCCAAAGATATGATACTAGGTCTTATGTTTAAAAGCATACTTCTTTTTGTGATTTGAGATAATTGCTCAAAAACATAGCTCAAAGGCTATCTTGGAAATTAAAGTTTTCCCTCTTTCTTAATTGTGAAAGCATTTTACTTTTTCCTGAAAACTAGCTCAAAGGCTCTTTAGAAATATCTATTTTCGTTCTTATTTAAATGTGAAGAACGTTTAAAACATCTTGGGAATGCTTAGTTCCCATATACTTCTTTGAAGAAAAGTACTTCGGATATGAGCTCTTTGCTTAAATTTGAAACTTATGTCTTAAACAAGTTCAAAACGTTTGTAAAGACTTTTGAAAAACTATAAGAACATATCTTGACTTAACTCTCAACTTATTGACTTAACTTTTATCTTCTTGATTTGACTCTTAACTTCTTGACTTGGATCTTTAGTTTTCTTGAATTGAATTATTGATTTAAAGATCATGATTTGTGATATGAGAGATCTCGTTATGTTTAAGAATGGTTTTAGATAGGAAGAACAAGGTTCTTAAATAATCTTGGATAAGAACTTGAGTAGAAATCTTGAAACCCCAGCTTGAAAGTAAATTGTCAAGAAAACCTTTCTTCAGATTCTTAAATTAATTTCTTGAATTCTCTATGGCCAAGAATTATGATTATCATTAGTAAAGATGAAAAATTGATTGTTTTGAATCTTTTATTAGTCAAGGAATCGTTTAGGGTTTTTTTGGAGTTTAATTGGCGTAAAATCATATTTCTTTCAGTTTAGAAAATTGAATTTCACGCTAGGGCTTGGAGAGAAGATAAAAGAGGAGAAAAGGGAAGAAAGTTCAAGATTCGTCAGGAACGTTGAAGAATCCCTTGTGAATTTTGTCAAGGGGTGATCCCTACAAGGTATGTGAGGTCCCATAATGTTGGGCTCATTCATCCACACGCCAATCATGTTATTTTTTCAGGATATTTTCGTTCTTGAAATTTAAGGATTTAAGTGGTGATGAGTTGTTAATAATTGCTAAACAGCTTTCTTATCGATTTAGTTTTGATGTTTAGATTCTTCTTGGGTAAATTTAAAATGATCATATGTCTTAATATATAAGGAGTTAGATGATCCATAACCTATTCAACAAAAGTTAATTGAATCTTCTTTCGAACTCCACAAATTTTGCGTCAATCCAATTTCTGAATAAAAAGTTATGACTATTTAAGTAACCTATGCAGTACTATTACTAAATAGCCGACAGAAAAACATTAAAAGGGTTATTTTTATTTTTTTACCTCCAATAAAACCTTAAACGAAAAGATTAAAAACAATCAAATTTTCATCTTGACTAATGAAAATCATAATCTTGGCCATAGTGAATTGAAGACACTAATTCAACAATCTCAACAAATGTTTTCTTGACCATTTACCTTCAAGCTAGGGTTTCGAGGTTTTTATTTAAGTTGTTGTCCAAGATTCTTCAAGAACCTTGTTCTTCCTATCTTAAACAATTCCTAAACATCATGAGATCTTTCCTATACAAATCATGTCCTTAAATCCATAATTCAATTCAAGAAAAGTCAAGAGTCAAGTCAAGAAGTTAAGAGTCAAGACAGAAAGTTAAAAGTCAAGTCAACAAGTCAAGAGTTAAGTCAAGATAAGTTCTCAAAGTATTTCAAAAGTCTTTCACAATTGTTTTTACTTGTTTTAAGAATCATGTTTCAAATTTGAGCAAAGAGTTCAGATTAGAAGTTCTTTTCTTCAATTAAGTATGCGGGAACTAAGTATTCCCAAGAAGTTTAAAATGTTTTTCACATTTAAATAAGAGCAGAAACAGCGATTTCAAAGAGCCTTTGAGCTAGTTTTTAGAAAAGATTAATTGCTTACACAATTAACCAAGAGGGGCAAATTTGATTTCCAAGATAGCCTTTGAGCTATGTTCTTGAGAAATTATCTCAAATCAGAGAAAGAAGTATGTTTCTAAACATAAGAGTTAGTATCATATTTTGGGAGTAGTATTGAGGACCGATAAGGGGGAGAGTTCTGATCACTCACAGCCCCCATAAACTATGTAGCCATCATAGTGGATCCACTTAGTGAGTTAGTTCCTATACCCTGTCAAGGTATAGGATGGTCCTTGGCAACATGAGGTAAAATATTGTATCATCACTATATCTCTTAAGTGATGGTTGTCGGTTAAAGGAACTCCCACAATAATATTTTGTATTTTTATATATATCAGAAATATTTGTATTTTCATATACAAACAAAGTTCATACTGTAGTACATTTTAGAAGGACTCTGACAGGCTACAAGATGAAAAAAGGTGAGGTAGACGTCCCAGGTGCACTGTTGGCGCCAACCACTAAAGTTTAGAGACCATCATCTGGTGCGCCCCCCAGAACTTCTGGTGCATCAGGGGCACGTCTCCCTAGACCTCCCCTGGGTGACCCTAGAAGTTTTTCAACTTGTTCTCTGATCTTAATTCGATTCTTTTTCTAAATTTCTCTTTAGATTAAGTTATCCAATACATGTACCCAAGAATATAACTCACAACAACTTTTAAAATATATAAGACTATCTCAAAAACTCATAAATCCCATTCAAATTTAAGAATAAAGGCAATTTCAGGAACACAATTCAAGAACATCAAATCTTCAACTTTTTAGGACGAAAATATGCTGAAAATGACATGATTTTCTCGTGGGTGAACGAACCCAATGCTAGGTGAACTCACATACAGCTTTAGTGATCAACCCTTAGCGAAACCCACACAAAACCTTCTAGAACTTGATTAAATCTTGACCTTTTCTCTTCTTTTCTCCTCTCAAGTTCTTTTCTCTAACACCCTATCGTGAAATCTAAGTTTGTAAAATGAACTAATTCAGTTTAGACCCATAATTAATTACGAAAAATGAAATAAGTTAATTGGGTAAGGAAAGACCAAAATACCCCTCTTAAATTTGGGTAAATTTCTTTAATTGAACATCCCAACTTTAAATGGACATATCTCCTTCATCTGAGCTCAAAAATTGGCAAAATTTGTGGCATTGGAAAGAGGATTCAAACACCTTTAATTTTATATCTTATTGTTCACCTAAATCCTCATGTAATGAATGTTATGGTCAGTTAAAGTTTACCCAAAACTCATACTTAACATAACTTTGCCAAATTTTAGATTTTCATTCTATTGAAAAAATGCATATTTCTAATTCTAGCCCTTTTAAATAGATGGGTGTTACAATATCTCCCCCTTCTGAATGTTTCCTCGAATGAAATTATATAAGTAGACTAAGGGTGTAACGTATAACATTCAGCTCAAACACTCAACAAGCAAATCTACCACATATAGTATATCAATTATAGGGTAGTAAGAACAGAATTAGTACCTTAATCTGGAATTTCTCTAGACTTAAAGAGATATGGATATATCTTCTTCATATCCTCCTCACCTTCCTCTGTAGCTTCCGCAACAAACCAATTTCTCCATAAACCTTGACTGATGCTACATCCTTGGTTCTCAATTTGCTAACTTGACGATCTATAATCTGAACATGAATCTTCTCATAAGACAAGATATCCTTAATACAAATATCTTTAGTGGGTATTATAATTGAAGGATCTCTTATACATTTTTCAACACTGAAATATGAAACACTAGCTGAACTGTTGCTAACTCTTGCGGTAGCTCCAACTCATAAGCTACATTACTAATCCTCATAGATATTCTGTAAGGACCAATATATGGGGGACTAAGTTTCCCCTTCTTACCAAATATCGTAACACCCTTCATGGGTGAAACTATCAAGTATACTCAATCATCTACTTGAAACTCTAAGTCTCTTCTCCAAACATATGTATAGGATTGTCTAACGACTCTAGCTTGTTTTCAACCTCTATCAAACTCAAATGCTAAGCTGAATCTAAACTATGTATGAAATAATCCTCTATATTGACTAGAAGTGTTGGGACATGCCCCACCTAAGTCTAGCAAAAATTGAAACTAAAAGACGATAATACTAAAATGATAACATGAATATTGTCCTCGGAGAATGAGACTCAGCCTGATATCTACTATGCTGGAGATTGGGAACCGATCTATGCGTGACCTAGATACTGAGAACCTGACTACATCATGAGAAGATGTAGCAAAGAGTATGCATCATTACTTGAAAGGTACTAAGCATACATGATATAGTAAAGCTAAAATAACAAGTAACTGAACAAGCAATAAAGCAAATACGTTATCTAAACCTGATATACATATTGAATACTGAGCTAAATATGGAGTCCAATTTATACGGCCCATCGAGACGACCCAATATACCATGTCATAGGTATAGATTCATGACTAGTGTGATCATAAATTGATGCCCACATACGGGATTTACAACCTACTTGGCTCGTAGTTATGGGACAATATAGGTGACTTACCATAGTCCAAGTCTGTATTATGTTGCTCCCAAGAGATTATGTGATTATCACATTATGATTCAATCATGTAATATACTGGATAGCTCAAAACGGACATGCAACTGAAAATGCAACATTTATATACTTAAAAAACACATTCAAAAATTGAGGCATATATTTGAAATAATTGAAATATCTGGACCATGTGTAATTCAATAACTACACAACTACATATCTAGGGTTCTGAAATTCAAGCAAGAAACTAAGAAATAACGTGATTTGGAGCATTTGAATAATATTCATGATAATCGGCTGAAATTCTAGAAAATTCAGGTCTATTTGTAATAAGGAAATCAAGAATCTTACTAAATTGTAGGGACCTAATAGGCAAAAAGAACATACTAGTGAAATACCTCCTACCCGGCACGGAATTCCGTGGAGACATCTTTCCATTTTGAGGCTGGAACTGGTGGATTTTTTATGCATTCTTCAACTAGGGTTCTTGAACTCTTTGCTTCTCTCTAACTCTAATTTCTCTATGTTTTGATTAATTATATGACTTAGGCAAGTTTTAGTTATATTTCCAAGCTAAAATTGACCAAAAATGCGTAGTTTAGGGTGTAAATGATGTATTTTAGTGTAACACTCAGGAAGTCCAAGGCCTAATATAGAGCCTCACATGAAGAGAAAAGAATTAGAGCACTGTTTTAAGGACTAAAATAATGTATTTAAATCATTTTGGAAATTTTAGAGTAAAAACATCAAGGAATGTCCATGACGTCAAGAGACTAGTGAAATACGTGATAGTGTGCTTTGGCATGTTTCATGGGGTTTTAAGAGTTGGAATTAGATGAAAATTGATTGGAAGCAGTTAAACATGTATAAAAGTGTTTTTACGTTAGAAACGTCTGGGTACGACTCCTAAGGACCACCCTGGGGGTCCTTGGAGAGTACCCTTCAATTTGACCAAAAAGTTGTTTTTTACTGTGTGCAATCGACGAGCCATCAATAGCTCCGTCGTCCAAAACTTAGTCATTTACCAAAAGAAGGACAAAACACCAGTCTCTGACCCAATCGATGTCTTGACAGTACGAGGCATCGATTGACCTATAGACGTAGGTCGGGGTCTTGTAGGTGGAGTCTATTTTAGGCTGTCCAATTTTTATTCAAGTCATTTAATTAGTTAATCAGTTAGGGGTTAAATTAGGGATTAAGGGATTTTAATTTTAGTTATTTAAGAGATTATAAAATGTCTAACACTCATTAAACTAACCTAACAATCTTCAATTCCCAAAACTCAAAACTCTCCTTCTTCTCTTTACTTCCTCTCTCCCAAAAGAAGACCATTGAAGACCAAGATTTGAGGGCATTATGTATGCAATAATTCAACTATATATCCATAAATATTTAGGAATTAACAAGTCATGGAATCTCTTCACTCTTAGAACTCCTTTCCCTAAGAGGTTCTTCAAAGTTGATTTCCAAAATTGATAAAATCATGTGTTTCCTTCTTATTCCTAATTTGATCTTTCAAATTGAATTGTTCTTGGATTCTTTTGATTATGATGGATATAGTATGATGGATTATAGGTTACTTATGGTAGTTCTTGATGTTAGACCAAGTTCTATGGAAGAGATCATGAATTGACCCTATTTCCCTAACCATAGGTTGTGAATTGATGTTTAATTGGTTAAGTGATAATGAAATTGACATTCTTGTGTTGATTACTATTATATGATGTTATTAATTCTATTAATGGATGAATATTGTGGTTGATCGTAAAGACTTTGTGATCTTGAATCCTTACTTTAATATGATGACTTATAGTTGATAATGATGATCTTGAATCCTTACTTTAATTATGATGACTTATAGTTGATAATGATGTTCAGTTGAAGTACTACATGTGATTAGGTTAAGTAGTTAATGGTATGATGGATGTAATTGAAATGTCTTGACTATATGAATTGTGAGACTATGATTAAGTTATGATGATATAAGGTTGATTGTGAATTATATATGTTCCTTACTATGACATGATGATGATAATGTGTTAATCTCACATATGAGGGTTGTATATAAAGGATATTCTCATGAAATACCTGATGAGCTAATGACTACGAATATAAGAGGGGTTAGTATCCAATGACCTATACATTATATTGTTTAAAGGATGACTTAAAGACATTTCAAAAAGGGACTCTATCTTAGCACCGAGTGAACTAGTAGTGAGGAATGTCCATTCCAAAGTAAGGAACGTAGGTTCACTACATTCTAATGAGATAGTGTTTACAATGCTAATGGCATAAAGAGGGTCTCTACTATGTCTCCTAGTTCTTTAACTATTTTTCCCGTAAAAGGAATACTAGCTAGTGAATCCACCTAGAATTCTATGTTTATGTTTTGGTTCTACCTTGGCAAGTACACCACCGTCTTTCGGTGTAGGGTTTAATGACACCGGATTCAATATTTAGCTCATCTCGTCTATGTCGGTTAAGGAAATTGTTCCCGAAAGTAAATGGAATGACTAATTGTGAATAAAGATGGACATCGGTTAAGATGACTTGCGGGGTCTACTTAGGATAGGTAGGAGTATGGGACTCTACCTAAACATTGCACAAGTTAAGCCTAAAAGATATCATGTAATATGAAATGTTGATTTTATATGATGATAATCTCATTTGATGATAGTTTCACTTATGAACATGTTATTGGTCGATATTGCTTTATGTGGTGATGACTACCTATGGTGATATGTTGTATGAAGCAAATCATTACTTATGGTATCTATTTGTGGTTATGGGGCTTCACATTACCATTGCACTTGTAGGCTTGGGATGGAATTGTTGGTAAGGTTTTTTTAGATTATGTTAACATGAACTAGTGAACATGGTATGTTGATATGATTCCTATGTTGATGTTGTCTTGATTATGAACATGACTTATGTTATTGTGATCCTTATATTGTATATGCTCTCTTGTATGTGCATTAAAAGCATTCCAAACGACTTAGCATGTTTTCTAAAGAAATGGTCCCTTCATTCATGTTTGCAAATGTTTCATGTGCATTGTTTCCATAGTTAGTACAAGTGGTTTACTAACCCATATTCCTGTGTTATCTAAAATTATGTAGGTTTTGTCCATTGAGATTATGAAAGGACACTTAAAGAAGACTTTGTCTCTTTTCTCCAAGTGTTGGTAGGTCCTCATGTTCGGGGATGTTACCTTTTTCATATTCTAGCTTTGTAATCATATTGTCATAAAGACATTGTTCACTCCTTTATCATTTGATACATTGTTGTAAGTCTATATGGATTATTGAAATTGTAATGTCTAAGTCCAATATTGTACTCGATTAGATGGTATTATGTGAGACGATCTTATTAGACTATCTTTCATATATTAGTTATGTTGTCTAAAAGAGAAGACTATATAAGCTTCCTATGCGAGGAGCCAAAGTAAACTCCATGTTTATATATATGTTTTAGTAAGTGATAGGTCTATGTAAACCTCGATATGTAAGAAAAGTTTTAATTTTCAAAATTTTAACCTATGAAGTGTTAATGCTAAGAGGATAGTCTTAATCCTCTCCGATGACGACTACGCCGGCTGCGTCTAGGGGGTTCTCCCCATTAATGACAAACTTGGTATCAGAGCATGAGGTTCAGTAACCTTAGGATTTATGTATCACAAAACCACATCTAATACATTCTTATTCATGATTGTGAAGTGCACCATACTAAAGAATGAGAGACTATTCGATTCTTATGAAATTCTCATCTTCTTTGTATTCCTATGTCATGCCTCTAGAGTTTCAACTTTATGTGTTCTTTTCACCTAAACCTCTTGTTATGGTTAAAGGTATGACTACATGAAAGGAAGTTGCGAGGAGAATGGAGGAAGATTTGGCTAATGCGAGAGTTCCTCCCCAAGATAACCAAGCCCATCCACAAGGAAACCAAGGGCCTCTACTAGACCAAGCTCTGGTCATTCCTCCATCTATAACGGATAGAGAGATAAGGTTGGCATTTATGATTTTGGCTCAAGCCATGACTACGTAAGCTCAAGCGTTAGCCACTCAAGCACAGGACTTGGTGGCTTAAGCAAATAGGGAGTTTGGACCCTGTGTTCAAAAAAATTTTAGTACAACGACTTCCCGCTTGAGGGACTTCACTGGGACTAACCCTCCTATGTTCCATGGGTCGAAAGTGAATGAAGATCCGGAAGACTTCATTGATGAGGTCTACATGATTCTTTGTGCTATGGGTTTTACTTCAAATGAGAAGGTCGAGCTAGCCTCGTAGCTCAAACATGGTACACCCAATGGAGAGATAATAGGGCCCTGAAAGCGGGTCCTATCACGTAGGAGGTGTTTAGAAGGGATTTCCTTGATCCGTTCTTTCCTAGGGAGAAACAGGAGGTGAAAGTGGAAGAATTCATCAACCTTTATCAAGGATGTATGAGTGTGCAAGAGTACTCCTTGAATTTCACTAAATTATCCAAATATACTCCTTCCTTCGTATCTTATCCTAGGGATGAGATGAGTCTCTTTGTGACAGTAGTGTCTAATGACTTAGTTGAAGATTGTCGTTTGGCGATGCTGCATGACAATATGGATATTTCTAGGTTGATGGTTCATGCTCAACAAGTGGAAGAGAGTAGACTAAGGAGGAAGACTAGAGTTACAATGAGGTCAAAGTCATATGAAAGTGGTTTTTCTAAGGGAAGGTTGGAAATTCATGACAAGCCTAGGTTCAAGAAGATGTTCTCCAACCAGGTCCCTTCCAAAATTCCCAATGCTTATGATTATAGGTTTTCTAACCCTAAGTACTAAAAGGGAATAGGTAATAACTCACCAAGAAAGAAGAATACTTGTGGAAAGTTTGGCAAGAAGCATATGGGTGAATGTCTAGTTGGGATGGATTATTTCTTTGGGAGTGGCAAGAGTGGCACATAGGTTAGGGATTGCCCTAATATGAGGAATCAAGAGAAGGGGAGTGACCAAGCTCAAGCAAGTGATACTAATTTCAAACATCCAAAGAGGAACCGCTTTTATGCTCTCCGCTCTAGAGGTGAGCAAGAAGAGTCTCCCGATGTGGTCACTGGTATGTTACAAGTGTTTTCTATTGATGTTTATGCTTTACATTACCCCGATGCTACTTTATCTTTTGTAAGTCCTCTAGTGGTAAAAAAAATTTGATATTCTACTCGATATTTTGATTGAACCATTTTCAGTTACAACTCCGGTGAGTGACTCCCTTCTAGGAGTTGTCCTATATCTTTGCCCAATAGAGTTTAATGGATGGATTTGGAAGAGCTAGATATGGTTGATTTTGATGTTATTTTGTGAATTGAATGGTTGCATGCTTGTTTCGCTTCCATCGATTGTCGCGGTGAAGTTAAATTTTCCTAATGAACCCATGTTTGAGTGGAAGTGGGGGTAAATCAATTTCTAGAGGTCGTATCATTTCTTGTTTAAAAATTTTTGGAATGATTTCTAAAGGGTGTTTTTACAATATTGTAAGACTCAAAGATCTTGAGTCCGACATTCCTCCTATAGAGTCAGTCCCCGTAGTGATGACTTTCCAGAAGTCTTTCCCAGTGACTTTCCCGAAAATCCTCCTGAGCGCCAGACTTTGGTATTGACTTGTTACCGGATACGAATCCCATTTCAATCCCTCCTTATCGGATGGCTCCGGAGGATTTGAAAGAGCTAAATCTTCAACTCGAGGACTTATTAGATAAGGAATTCATTCAACCTAGTAGTTCACCATGGGGAGCTCAGGTGTTGTTTGTTAAGAAGAAGGATGGGTCCCGTAGGATGTGCATTGACTATCATCAACTTAATAAGGTCATCATTAAGAATAAGTATCCTCTCCCTCGTATTGACGACTTGTTTTATCAACTCCAAGGGGCAAACTACTTTTCTAAGATTCACTTGAGGTTGGGGTATCACCAACATAGGATGAGAGGTAAGGATATACCTAAAATGGCAATTGATGGTCACTATGAGTTCCTATTAATGTCCTTTTGCTTCACTAATTCCCTGAGGCTTTTATGGACCTTATGAATAGTTTATTATGAAATTAGCTAGATTCCTTTTTCATTGTCTTCATTGACGACATCTTGGCATATTCTAAATATGAGGTGAACATATGGACCACTTGAGAGTAATATTGCAATTCCTCAAGGAACAACAATTATTTTCAAAGAATAGCAAGTGTGAGTTTTGGTTGAGATCAGTGGCATTTCTTGGTCATATTATCTCAAGTGAGGGTATAGAGGATGATCCAAAGAAAACTGAGGCAGTCAAGAATTGTCCTAGACCATTGACTCCAATCGACACTAAAAGTTTCTTGGGTTTAGCTGGGTACTATAGGAGGTTGTGGATGGATTTGCGTCCATTGCTTCTCCTTTAACTACCTTGACCCAAAAGAGTGTGAAATTTGAGTGGTCGGAGGCATGTGAAAGAAGCTTCTAAATTTTTAAGGCTTACCTCCACTCCGGTGTTGACTTTACCGGAGGGTACGAAGGGTTTTGTTGTATGTTGTGATGTATCCCGAGTGGGTTTGGGTTGTGTCTTTATGCAACATGGGAAGGTGGTAGCCTATGCCTCTAGACAACTTAAAGTGTATGAGAAGAATTACCCAACGCATGATCTTGAATTAGCGGTCTTAGTGTTTACTGTAAAAATATGGAGGCATTACTTGTATGGTTTTCATGTCGATGTGTATACCGACCATAAGAGTCTTCAATATGTTTTCATTCAAAAGGAGTTTAATCTACGACAAAGAAGATGGTTGGAATTATTGAAATATTACGACATGAGTGTTCTCTATGACCCCGACAAGGCCAACGTGGTTGCGGATGGTCTAAGACATATGACCATGACGAGTGTGTCTCATGTAGAAAAAGGGAAGAAAGACCTGGTGAAAGATGTTTATAGTTTGGATCAATTGTGTGTTCGGTTGGAAGATTTCCCAAATGGTGGTTTCATAGTTCATAATAACTCCGAGTCATCTTAAGTGGTTGAGGTGAAGTCTAAGAAACATCTTGATCCACTATTAATGGTGTTGAAGAAATTGGTACTTATCAAGTTCAATGAGTCATTCTCCCAAAGGGGAAATGGTGTGCTAAGGTATCAAGGTAGATTATGTGTGACGGATGTTAATGATTTTAGGGGAAAGATTTTGGAAGAAGTTCATGGTTCCCAATATTCTATTCATCCGAGTGCTACCAAAATGTATCGTGTGACCTTAGAGAGGTATATTGGTGGGATGGTTTAAAAAGGACATAGAGGTGTTTGTATCCAAATGTTCGAATTGCAAACAAGTTAAAGCCGAGCATCTAAAGCCTAGTGGTGTAACCCAAGAAATGGGTGTTCTTACTTAAAAGTGGGAAGATATTAGTATGGACTTTGTTGTTGGGTTGCCTCGAACCCAAAGGCAAAATGACTCAATTTGGGTTATCGTGGATAAGTTGACGAAGTCGCTCATTTTATCCCTGTTAAGTCTACTTATTCGGCAGAGGATTATGCAAGAATTTACATTAATGATATTGTGAGCCTTCATGTGATCCCTTTGTCCATCATATTAGATAGAGGTGCACAATTCACTTCTCGTTTTTGGAGTTCTTTCAAAAAAGGGTTGGGTACACAAGTAAAGCTTAGCATGACTTTTCATCCCCAAACGGATGGTCAAGAAGAGCATACTATTCAAACCCTAGAACATATATTAAGATCTTGTGTGATAGATTTCAAAGGTAACTGGAACAATCACCTACCGTAGATTGAGTTCTCCTATAGTAATAGTTATCACTCGTGTATTTCAATGGCTCCATTGGAGGCACTCTATGGCAGGAGATGTATGTCTCCAGTTAGGTTATTTGAGGTTGGTGAGTCTTCAATCTTTGGTCCCGAGATAACCTATGACGCTTTGGAGAAGGTTCGAGTGATAAGGGATAGGTCAAAACCAGCCTATAGTCGGCAAAAATCCAATGCCGACAATAGAAGAAGAGATCTTGAATTCGAAGGAGGTGATATGGTGTATTTGAAGATTTCACTTATGAAAGGGGTGATAAGGTCTGGCAAAAAGGGGAAGTTAAGTCCCTGGTATGTGGGTCTCTATAAGATTTTCACCGGGTCGGAAAAGTTGCATATGAGTTGAAATTACCTAGTGAACTATCTTTGCTTCATCCGGTATTTCATGTCTCCATGCTAAAGAAGTGTATTGGTGATCCCGTGTACATTTTCCCTATTGAAAGGTTAGGTGTGGATGAGAGCCTTTCTTATGAAGAGGTTTTAGTGGAAATTTTAGATCGCCAAGTCAAGATGTTGATAAACAAAGAGGTGGCCTCTGTAAAGTCCTATGGATAAACCACCTAGTTGAGGGAGCAACATGGGAGGCCGAAGCCGGCATGAAGTCCCGCTACCTTATCTTTTTCATAATTAAGGTTAGTCACTCCTATGAATAATGAAAATATAAATATACTTGAATTGCTTGTTTTGCTAAAATATGCAATGCATATATGTGGTAGAAGTTCATGCCAAAATTAGTTTTCATGTGAAAATGTTCTTTGGCTTAATTCGCACTTATTTGTGTCCAATATATTGTTGCCTTCATGAAATGGTATTTATCATGTTAATGTGTTTTGAAATAACTTTTGGCATAAATAACTTGATGATTATGTTGCACATATGTTGATATTGAGAAGGAAATTCCTCCTGTTGTGATGTTGAGCTCTTATGCGTAGTAAATGGTGTTTTGAGTTTCTATGTGTAAATTCCATGTTGATATGTTGATTTGAGTTGTATCTCATGTTTTGATATTTTGTTTTTGGTTGGGCTGTTAGTCTTGAGTCATCTTTCCCTATAAAAAGATTGTAGTGTCACTCGGGGACGAATGTTCCTGGGGGATAATGTAACACTCCGTCAGTCCAAGGCCTAATTTAGAGCCTCACATGAACATAAAACACTTGTAATACTATTTTAAGGCCTAAATATTGTATTTATATCATTTAGGAAGTTTTAGATTGAAAATGTCAAGGAACATCCATGGCATTTGAAGACTAGTGAAATAAGTGCTAGTGTGACTTGGCATGTTTCATGGGGTTTTAAGAGTCGGAATTCGATAAAATTGGTAAGAAGGTGTTAAACATATATTAGAGTATGTTTAGGGTTCAAATGTTTGGATACAACTCCCCAAGGACCACCCTAGGGGGTCCTTGGAGAGGACCCTTCAATTTGACCAAAAAGTTATTTTTGACATTGTGCAATCAACAAGTTCTCGATTTATCGAAGCTCTGTTGATGGATCCTTCATCCAACACTTAGTCATTTCCCAAAAAGGACCAAAACACCACTCTCTCACCCAATCGATTTCCTTTCCAGTACAGGGCGTCGATTGACCTACGGACCGTAGGTCGGGGTCTCGTAGGTGGAGTCTGTTTTAGGCTGTCCAATTATTAGTCAAGTCATTTTATTAGTTAATTAGTTAGGCGTTTAATTAGTGGTTAAGATATGTTTAGTTTAGTTAGTTAAGAGACTATAAAAGGTCTAGCACTCATTAAACTAACCTAACTCTCTTCAATTCCAAAAACTCAAAACTCTCCTCCTTCTCTCTACTTTTCCTCTCTCCATAGATGACCATTGAAGACCAAGCTTTGAGGGCATTAGGGCTGCAAGAATTCAACTTTCTCTACACCAATCTTTAGTAATTAACAATTTACGGAAGCTCTTCACTATTGGGACTCCTTTCCCCAAAAGTTCTTCAAATTTAATTTATAAAATTGATAAAATCATGGGTTTCCTTCCTATCAAAAATTGATCATTCAAAATGAATATTTCCTGGTTTCTTTTGATTATCATGGATATATTATGATGTGTTATTGGTTATTTATGGTATTTGTTGATGTTAGACATAATTCTATGGTAAAGATCATTAATTGACCTTATTTCCCTAACTCTAGGTTGTAAATTGATGTTAAATTGGTTAAGTGGCGATGAAATTTACTTAGTTCTTGTGTTGATTACGATTATATGATGTTATTAATTTTATTAATGGATGAATGTGGTTGGTTGATTGTAAGACCATTGAAGGACTCTTGTGAACGTGTATTGGTAAGACTTTGTGATCTTGAATACTTAATTCAATTGTGATGGCATATACTTGATGATGATGTTCAATTGTGTCACGACCGGAATCTAAACCCCAGATGAGACCGGCGTCGTTGACTTCTCAGAGGTCGCAAACAAGCCTAGATACGCCATTCTTACTTCATCTAGGTTAATTTTAGCGGAAAATTTGAACTTTCTATTTTCTTATTTCATGATAAAGAATTTGAACTTAACATCATAGGTGCTCACAAATCAACCATATAATATAGAGGTAATCAAATGAAAGAAACAGTTCATAATTGCATTAAAACTATTTTTGCCAAAACGGCACAAATACAAAGTCTTAAATGAATGTTGAAAGAAACACTAGTGGAACATAATCCACTAGCTAAAGCCTATATCTAATCTAGACAATCACGGTAGACATCCTCGAAAGCATGAGGACCTACCAAGTACGGATGAAAGCGCCACATCCGGATTGTTGTACGTCAACCTGTAAACTCTAGCGTCCACCTGTGCCTGCACCTAAAAATATAGAGTTGTATGGGATTAGTACACACTTGTACTAAGAATGGGTATATGCAAGCATACACCAAGGACATTCATGAGTAAGAATAGCTCTTTCCTAACAACATGATTATTGAAATTCAAGTCAGTGGATTTGCCAAATTAGGATTAGGAAAGTTAGTGAACTTTCAAAATTTTGATTAGAAAAGTCATGCCATGAGAGTAACATGCATCATCATACTTATCATATTGCATTCAACACATAACATCTTACACATAGCACACATCATATTGCATATAGCACATAACATCTTACACATAGCACATATCATATGCCATGAGACCTTGGAATCATGGACTTGACATTAAGACTTTCCAAAATGAGCGCTCAACATATAGGACCTCAACTAGGGAGTCTTCATTAACAAACACAGAGTCTGCTTCATTCATTCATTCGTACTTTATTTCATTTTGTTCATAGGCTAGTGTGTACACCAGCTATACCTAGGATGTAGTTTAAGATTTTCATCGGGTTCGTTCTGCAATAACCAAGAATGACCTAATGTCATTCCTTGAGTCTAACTCACCTCTTGATCATCCTGCCCTAACACCTATGGTACCATTCATTTCATTATCTGCATCATTTGAGGTTGGCCTCATTCATTCATTCATTGGGAACTTTAACTTTAACCGACATAGATCATGTGAGAATCATGAAATCCAGTGTCATGAAACCTCAAAACAATAACGTGGAATCACCGGCCAAAGTGACCCAAAACATGCTAGCGTACATGGGAATTGAACCCCGCCAGATCACTATATTTTCAGTATAGGTTCGAAGAGAAGGAGATATAAGGAGACCCATACCCGGCATTCCAGACACTCTCATCTCATGAGAGTTACGTGAACCTACGCCCCTTCCAGAAAGAAGGCATCACTTCTCATAGCTAGTCTACCTGTAATCAGTATAAAGTTTCATTACATTTAACTCATATGTCATGGAAGCTGGCTTCTAGTTTGAGGACATCATAGCTCAATAGGTGATTTCTCATCTTATCATTAGTACTAACTGTGTTAATCTCAATACTTTCATTAGAGTGTTCATAGAGACTGGTCTTTACATTAAGTTTACACTCTCATAGGTGAGTACATTTTTGGTAACACTTACTTAGGCTCATTTGAGATTGCTCTGATCTTTTACATTAGCTTCATATCATTTTGTCACCACATTCATTAACATTAGCACATTTGTGCTTCATAATTACTCACCCCTTTTTATGTGAATGTTAATTTCATCATATGTCAATGCACTAGGCCATTTAGTGTGTTTCACATTCTTACTTAACCCTTCAAGGGTTTCATCATTTTGTTGTTCATTTCATCATTTCATTGTTCATTTCGTCATATGTCAATGCACTTGGCCATTTAGTGTATCTTTCACTCGTACTTAACCCTTCTATGGTTTCATCATTTCATTATATATACATCTTAGGTTCACTTATTTTTAATCGTATGCTAGACTAATGGGTCTATACATACAAGCCATGAGGCTTCATTCATAGTTTGTTAAGTGACTCGTAGCTTCCTAAGATTATGTAGTACAAGACTTATATATCTTGTATGTATGCCAAGATTTTTATTTCGATCTAAGTAGGTGACATTATTCTTGAACATTTAATTCACGTATGATTTATGTATCAATACGGAAATTTGGGGCAAGGAAACCCAAGTACAAATCCCTTGAACAACAGTTACATTTTTCCTTGATTTTATTTTTAGTCCTCATGATATTGGGACCCTAGATCGAACCCCAACATCAACATTACTTTTTAGTTCTTTTTTTCTAGAACTTCTCTCATTTTGGTCGAGGGGTTGTGGGTTCGAACCCCCACAACCCCCTTTTTATTTTCCTATTTATTTTCCTTGTCCATTTTGGCTTAACCAGGAGGTTGTGGGATCAAACCCCCACAACCTCCCTTTATTTTTTTTCTTTTTTTCGCTTGGGACTTAGAGGTTGTGGGTTCGAACCCCCACAGCCTCCTTATTTTTTTTTATTTTCATTTAAAAGTTTACTTAAGACTTGGCAGCGAGGTTGTGGGATCGAGCCCCCACAGGCTCACTTTATTTTCTTTTTAATTTCTCTCTTTGTCTCCTTCTTCAGCCAAGAGGTAGTGGGATCGAATCCCACTTCTCCCATTATTTTTATTAATTTAAAATTCCCCTCTTACTCTCTTGTTTGGCCGAGAGGTTGTGGGTTCGAATCTCACACCTCTCATTTATTTTTATTTTTTAGATTTCATGTAGTGAGGTCTTGGGTTCAATCCCCACTAACCTCACATGTTTTAAATATATTTTTAAACCTTTCAACCTAAAGTATTCTGGCCGAAAATTCCATCGCCAAGTGCTGGAAATTTTATTAAATTTTCTAGCCTTTATTTAACAACATTCATATCGTTTTGAGGTACTTTCACAATTCGTTTAACACATTCTTAGGTGTAGATTCATTGTTGAGCTTAGATTTTTCCACTTAAGATCAGTCACCTTACACTTCACTTAACATCACAATTTACACTCCTTATGCACAATAATTCCAATCATCAAACAAGCCATTTTAAGACTTCAAATGAAGAACAAGAACAAACATTTTACACATTGCACCACATCATTTTCGGTTGACATCATTGAACAGGCTTACTATTTCAAACATGAAATCATAAGGAATATCATATTTTAACACTTAGCTACCAGAAACCATACCAAAAACATGATTTCTAAACTAATTTAGATTGAAATCGGAAGGAGACTAGGGACAAGGAGTTCAACAATAAAGGGGACAGCCCTAGTTTCATACGTTGAATTTTGTAGAAAGAAATTTCTCTTGGAGAAAGGGTTCCAAGAGACAAAACCCATACGTTGTTATAGTTTTCCACACCTTTTAAGTGCTGCCCAAAACCTCCCCTAAGCCTTCAACACAAACCCGTTCAGACGATGATGCAAAGTTTTCGTTTCTTAAGTTAGCTTGCTTGCTTGTATTATTTTTTTTGTAAGTTCATTGAGTGTAGAGAACTTTTGATTGTTTTATAATGTTTTATCTTCTGTTTAGGCAGCAAAGAAAAACAATTTGGACGAGAGAGAGAGAGATTTAGGCATGAGAGAGAGAGTTTGTATGAGATAGTGCCTTTTAAAACTAGGATAGTTTGCAAGACTTAGTCAATTTAAAAAAAACTTAATTAATAAATAAATAATAATTAATAATAAAATATTATTTTACTTTTTAAATAAGACATTAATTATTAATTTATTAAATTAATTCACCAATAACAAAAATCACATTAAATCATTGCTCCCACTTAGGTTCGAAGCTAGGTGGAGCAAGACTTCATTTCAAGGGCTCAATTTCTGCCCTCTCTCCCCAAATTGCCCCTCCACTTTATTAATTAAATAATTAATTACATATTTAGGGTAATTACGATACTACCATTAGCCAGAGAAAAGACCATTTTACCCCTAGAACCTTCAAACCTAAGATTTCTTCTTTTTAAGTCTGGTAAAGACTCCTTTGAGTAAATCTTCGTATTCGAGAGACCTACATGGTTGGACCCAACCTTTCCAAGCTCAACTAACTTCCCAAGTTAGTTGGCTTGGCTTTATCAAGGGTTCTGAGGTCTGGTTCTACGCGCATCAATCCGTCTGAACCCTGGTCTAATCGTAGGCATTCTTGACACATTAAGCATTTCTTACCTTATCCATTTTTAGGGTTGTTAAATTCCCCCCTTAGGAACATTCGTCCTTGAATGACACTACTCTTTACTAACAATAAGTAAGTCATCCACAGAATGTACGCATACATAGGTAATTCAATACTTCCATTGGTGAATATCTGATTCACATATTAACATGATGGTGTACATCCTTGAGACCTACTAGTAGCTTCACATTAATAGACTAAGGAATTTTTCCCTAAACTAGTCTCATCAAAGTATACACTATAAGTCAACATATAAGTCATTCAAATCAGCAACAAACATGATGACTCAAACATATTAAACTAATATTAGTGTATAAACACCATACACAGTCAAATACATGAAAGATAAATTAAGTCTACGCACCAGAGACTTCACCAGAGATGCCTTCCCCTGCACCCCTAGACTTGAATGCGAAGAATCGTTTCCTCCTTGGAGCCTCTTCACTTGGACCATTTGGTTGAACTCTCTCATTCCCTTGTTCTTGACTTCTCCTATTCGGACAATCCTTCACCATGTGACCCGGTTTGCCACAACTATAATAAGCGTTAGTGCCCATCAAACAATCTCCTCCATATAGTTTTCCACACTTCCTGCAAGGTGGTCTCTCCTGAGGTGTATCTACTTAATTTTTTCTCTTAACTCTTGACTCGGAATTCCTATCATAGCGACCCTTGGATGAACTTGACTCCCCTTGGTGGTAGAGTCCCTTCTTAAACCTGGGCGTATCCCTAATTTGAGTACTACTCTTCCTTGAAATATTCTTCTCGACTTTCCTTGACTTGTTCCCTGCCCTAGTGTGCTTCCTCTTTCTGCTTTCCTCCACTAGCTGGACATGGACCATAAGCCCGGAAAGGTCCATGTTGTCATGCAGCATAGCTTCCCTACACTCCTCCACGAGATCCTCATCAATCCCTACCAAGAATCTACTCATCTCGTCTCTGCAGTTAGACACAAGAGAAGTGTCATACCTAGATAATTTAACAAACTTCAGGGAATACTCCCTGACTGTCATCAATCCCTGTTTAAGGTTGATAAACTCCTCAACCTTAGCCTCCCTCATCTCCCTGGGGAAGAATCTCTCCAGGAAGGATGTCCTAAACAACTCCAAAGTGATCGGAACTCCGCCCAAAGCTCGGCTATCCTACCACATCTTTCACCAAGTTTGTGCAACATCCTTGTATTTATAGGAATCCAACTCTACTTTCTCAGTATATGTGGTCCCCATAGCCACCAAGATCTTATGCACCTCGTCCACAAACTCTTGCGGGTCCTCTGAAGTCTTAAACCCTGTGAAAATAGAAGGATTCATCCTCGTGAAGTCTCTCAGCCGGTCAGCCATGGTACGAACCAGTGGGTTCTCCCTCTAAATATTTTGCCGATTCACTTGGTCAATCATGGACTGAGCCTTCATAGTGATGGACTGTGCCATCTGGGCCAGAGATGCCCTCACCTCAGCATCAGCCAACCTAGCAGGGTTAATCGGCATGGATACTCCTTCAGTTGGAGCATGGGTAGAACTTGATTGTCCCCAGAAGCTGCTCCTCCTCTCCTTTGACCAATTGCTCTCCTAGTGTTCATTCTCTGAAAATAGAAAGGGTTGATGTTATACACGCTCATATCAACAAGAAAATCAGACATTAGGAAAGGCACGAAAAGATCAGAAGAAGGGAAATTTTTCATACGCATCACGCAGTCTTTAATCCAGGATAGTGGTGCACTTCACTGCCATGACTTAGAAATTACTCAATGTGGTTGATGTGAACTTATTATTCTCGGAATTTAACCTAGGGGTATGACACCAACTTTGTCACGATCAAATCTAGACCCCAGACGAGACCGGCGTCGTTGACCAATCAGAGGTCGCAGACATGCCTACATACGTCGTTCTTACTTCATCTAGGTTAATTTTAGCGGAAAATTTGAACCTTTTACTTTCATATTTCATGATAAACAATTTGAACTTAACATCATAGGTGTTCACAAATCAACCATCTAATATAGAGATAATCAAATGAAAGAAACAGTTCATAATTGCATTAAAAGTATTTTTGCCAAAACGGCACCAATAAAAAGTCTGAAATGAAAGTGGAAAGAAACACTAGTGGAACATACTCCACTAGCTAAAGCCCATATCTAAGCTAGAAATCGCGGTAGACATCCTCAAAAGCATGAGGGCAACCAAGTGCGGATGAAAGCGCCACGTCCGGATAGTTGTACGTCAACCTGTAAACTCTAGCGTCCACCTGTGCCTGCACCTAAAAATATAGAGTTGTATGGGATTAGTACACACTTGTACTAAGTATAGGTATATGCAAGCATACACCAAGGACATGCATGAGTAAGAAAGCTCTTTCCTAACAACATGATTATGGAAAGTCAAGTCAGTGGACTTGCCAAATTGGGATTAGGAAAGTTAGTGAACTTTCCAAATTTGGATTAGGAAAGGCATGCCATGAGAGTAACATGCATCATCATACTCATCATATTGCATACAACACATATTATCTTACACATAGCTCACATAATATTGCATATAACACATACCATCTTGCACATAGCACATATCATATGCCATGAGACCTTGGAATCATGGACTTGACATTAAGACTTTCCAAAATTAGGGCTCAACATATGGGACCTCAACTAGGGAGTCTTCATTAACAAACACAGAGTCTGCTTCTTTCATTCATATGTACTTCATTTCATATCGTTCATAGGCTAGTGTGGACACCAACTATACTTAGGATGTAGTTTAAGATTTTCATTGGGTTCGCTGTTCAATTACCAGGAATAACATAATGTCATTCCTTGAGTCTAACTCATCTCTTGATCATCCTTCCCTAACACCTTTGGTACCATTCATTTCATTATGTGCATCATTTGAGGCCGGCCTCATTCATTCATTCATTGGGAACTTTAACTTTAACTGACATAGATCATGTTAGCATCATGAAATCCAATGTCATGAAACCTCACACAACAATAAGGTGAAATCACCGGCCAAAGTGACCCAAAACATGCTAGCGTACATGGGAATATAACCCCGCCCTATCCCTATATTGGCAGTATAGGTTCGAAGACTAGGAGATATAAGGAGACCCATACCTGGCATGCTGGACAATCTCATCTCATAAGAGTTACGTGAACCTCCACCCTTCCTGAAAGAAGGCATCACCTCTCATAGCTAGTCTATCGGTGCTCAGTATAAAGTTCCATTACATTCAACTCATACGTCATGGAGGCTGGTTTCTAGTATGAGGACATCATATCTCAATAGATGATTTCTCATCTCATCATTAGTATTAAGTGTGTTAATCTCAATACATTCATTAGAGTGTTCATAGAGACTGGTCTCTTCATTAACTTTACACTCTCATAGGTAAGTACGTTTTTGGGAACATTTACTTAGGCTCATTTGAGATTGCTCTCATATTTTAGATTAGCCTCATATCATGTTGTCACTACATTCATTAACATTAGTACATTTGTTCTTCATAATTACTCACCCCTTTTTACAGGAATGTTAATTTCATCATATGCCAATGCATTTGGCCATTTAGTGTGTTTCACACTCTTACTTAACCCTTCAAGGGTTTCATCATTTCATTGTTCATTTCATCATTTCATTGTTCAATTCTTCATATGCCAATGCACTTGGCCTTTTAGTGTATCTTACACTCGTACTTAACCCTTCTAGAGTTTCATCATTTCATTCCATACATCTTAGGTTCACTTATTTTTAATTGTATGCTAGACTTATGGGTCTTTACATACAAATCATGAGGCTTCATCCATAGTTTTTTAAGTGATTCATAGCCTCTTAAGGTTATGTAGTGCAAGACTTATGTGTCTTGTATGTATGCCAACATTTTGATTTCGAGCTAAGTAGGTGACATTATTCTTGAACATTTAATTCACGTATGATTTATGTATCAATACGGAAATTTGGGGCAAGGGAACCCAAGTTCAAATCCCTTTAACAACACTTACATTTTTCCTTGATTTTATTTTTTTTAGTCCTCATGACATTCGGACCCTAGATCGAACCCCAACATCAACATTTCTTTTTAGTTCTTTTTTTCTAGAACTTCTCTCCTTTTGGCCGAGGGGTTGTGGGTTTGAACCCCCACAAACCCCTTTTTATTTTCCTATCTATTTTCCTTGTCCGTTTTGGCTTAACCAGGAGGTTTTGGGATCAAACCTCCACAGCCTCTCTTTATTTTTTTCTTTATTTCGCTTGGGACTTAGAGGTTATGGGTTTGAACCCCCACAGCCTCCTTATTTTTTTTATTTTCATATAAAAGTTAACTATTAAAGCGTTGGCAGTGAGGTTGTGGGATCGAGCCCCCACAACCTCACTTTATTTTCTTTTGAATTTCTCTCTTTGTCTCCTCCTTCATCCAAGAGGTGGTGGGATCGAATCCCACTCCTCCCATTATTTTTATTAATTTAAAATACCCCTTTTACTCTCTTGTTTGTCCGAGAGGTTGTGGGTTCGAATCCCACACCTCTCATTTATTTTTATTTTTCAGCTTTCATGTAGTGAGGTCTTGGGTTCCACTAACCTCACATGTTTTAAATATATTTTTAAACCTCTAAACCTCATGTATTCTGGCCGGAAATTCCATCACCAAGTGCTTGAAATTTTATTAAATTTTCTAGCCTTTATTTAACAACATTCATACGTTCGTTTTGAGGTACTTTCACAATTCGTTTAATACATTCTTAGGTCTAGATTCATTGTTGTTTTAGCATAGATTTTTCCACTTAAGATCAGCCACCTTACACTTCATTTAACATCACAATTTACACACCTTATGCACAATAATTCCAATCATAAAACAAGCCATTTTAAGACTTCATATGAAGAACAACAACAAACATTTTACACATTGCACAACATAATTTTCGGTTGACATCATTGAACATGCTTACTATTTCAAACATAAAATCATAAGGAACATCATATTTTAACACTTAGATACAAGAAACCATACAAACAACATGATTTCTAAACTAATTTAGATTTAAATCGGAAGGAGACTAGGGACAAGGAGTTCAACAATAAAGGGGACAGCCCTAGTTCCATACGTTGAATTTTGTTGAAACGGATTTCTCTTAGAGAAAGGATTCCAAGAGAGAAACACCATACCTTGTTTTAGATTTCCACACCTTTCAAGTGCTGCCCAAAACCTCCCCTAAGCCTTCAACACAAACCCGTTGATAAGATGATGCAAAGTTTTCATTTCTTAAGTTAGCTTGCTTGCTTGTATATTTTTTTTGTAAGTTCTTTGAGTGTAGAGAACTTTTGATTGTTTTCTAATGTTTTTATCTTCAGTTTTTGCAGCCAAGAAAAACAATTTTGACGAGATAGAGAGAGATTTAGGTGTGAGAGAGAGAGAGTTTGTGTGAGATAGTGCCTCTTAAAACTAGGATAGTTGGCAGGACTTAGTCAATTAAAAAAAACTTAATTAATAAATAAATAAATAAACAATAATTAATAATAAAATATGATTTTCCTTTTTAAATCAGCCATTAATTATTAATTAATTAAATTAATTCACCAATAACAAAAATTACATTAAATCATTGCTCCCACTTAGGTTCGAACCCTGGTGAAGCAAGACTTCATTTCAAGGTCTCAATTTCTGCCCTCTCTCCCAAAATTGCCCTTCCACTTTATTAATTAAATAATTAATTACTTATTTAGGGTAATTACGATACTACCCTTATCCAGGAAAAAGACCATTTTACCCCTAGACCCTTCAAACCTAAGATTTCTTCTTTTTAAGTCTTGTAAAGACTCCTTTGAGTAAATCTTCGTATTCGAGAGCCCTACATGGTTGAAACCAACCTTTCCAAGATAAACTAACTTCCCAAGTTAGTTGGCTTGGTTGTAGCAAGGGTTTTGAGTTCTGGTTCTATGCGCATCAGTCCGTGTGAATCCTGGTCTAATCGTAGGCATTCTTAACACATTAAGCATTTCTTATCTTATCCATTTTTAGGGTTGTTGCAAATTGCAGTACTACATCTGATTAGGTTAAGTAGGTGATGGTATGATGTATATAATTGAAATGTCTTGACTATATGTACTGTGAGAATATGATTAAGTTTTGATCATATAAGGGTGATTGTGAATCACTTATCTACCTTACTGTGACATGATGATGATAATGTGTTGATCTCATATATGAGGGTTGTAATGAAAGGATATTCTCATGCAATATCTAATTAGCTAATGACTACGAATATACAAGGGATTAGTCTTCTATGACCTTATACTATGTTATGATGTTTAATGGATGACTTAAAGACATTTGAAAAAAGGGACTTTAGCTTAGCACCGAGTGAACTAGGAGTGAGGAGTGTCCCTTCCCAAGTAGGGGAGGTAGGTTCACTACATTCTCATGAGATAGAGATTACAATTCTAATGTCATAAAGAGGGTCGCTACTATGTCTATTAGTTCTCTAACTATGTTTCCCTCATAGGAATAATAGCTAGTGGATCCACCTAGAATGCTACGCTTATGTTTTTGTTCTACCTTGGCAAGTAGACGACCTTTTTTTAGTGTAGGTCTTCATGACACTGGATTCAACATTTAGATCATGTGGTATATGTTGGTTTAGGCAATTGTTACTTAAAGTAAAATGAATGAGTAAATGAAAATAAAGATGGACATCGACTAAGATGACTTGAGAGGTTTACTTAGGATAGGTGGGGCGTATGGGACTCTACCTAAACATTGCACAAGTTAACCTTAAAAGGAGTCCTAGGGGATGGGCTTATGTATTATGATATCACGTAATGTGAAATTTTGAATTTATATGACGATACTCTCATATGATGATAGTTTCACTTATGAACATGTTATTGGTCTATATTGCTTTATGTGTTGATGACTACCTATGGTGATATGTTGTATGAATAAAAGCATTACTTATGGTCTCCTATCTTGTTTACTTGATTGTGTTGGGTTATGGGGATTCACATGACCTTTGCACTTGTAGGCTGGGATTAATTGTAAGGGTTTTGTAGATTATATAAACATGAACTAGTGAACATGGTATGTTTATATAGTTCATATTTTGATTTTGTCTTGATTATGAAAATGACTAATGTTATTGGAATCCTTATATTGCACGAGTTCTCTTATATGTGCATTAAAGGCTTTCCAAATGATGTAGCATGTTTTCTAAAGAAATGGTCCCTTTCATGCATGCTTTCAAATGTTTTGTGTGCATTGTTTCCATACTTAGTACAAGTGGTGTACTAACCCATATTCCTATGTTTTCTACAATTTTGTAGGTTCTGGCCATTGAGATTCTAGAAGGACGCTTGAAGAAGACTGTGACTCTTTTCTCCAAGTGTTGGTAGGTACTCATGTTTTGGGATGTTACCTTTTTCATATTCTAGATTTGTAATTTTACTGTCATAAAGACAGTATTCACTCCTTTACCATTTGATACATTGTTGTAAGCCTATATGGTATATTGAAGTTGTAATGGCTAAGTCCTATATTTTACTCGATTCGATGGTATTATATGAGACGATCTTATTAGACTATCTTTCATATATTAGTTATTTTGTCTAAACGAGAAGCCTATGTAAGCTTCCTATGCGAGGAGTCTAAGTAAACTCTATGTCAATAAATATGTTTAGTAAGTGAGAGGTCTATCTAAACTTCTATATGTAAGAATTGTTTTAATTTTCGGCATTTTAACGTATGAATTGTTGTGACAAATGCTAAGAGACTAGTGTTAGTCCTCTCCGTGGATGACGACGCTGGTTGCGTCTAGAGGGTGCTCCCAAGTCGTGACAATTTAGGTGCCAAATTAGTAGGGGAAAAGACCAAAACAACCCCACTGAAAAAATCTAACAGCTTACCACGTTAGTTTCATGGGCCGTGAAAGGAACCACGGACCGAGGGGCCGTGTGGAGGACCACGAACTGTGAAGATCCCTGTGGTTCTTATTTGGGCTGAGGTTTGGAGGTTCAGGTCTAGGGTTTTTCTAGTTAGGTGTCATATACACCCCCATGACCCATCTTAAGTATCACGGATCGTAAAGGTCCCTTTGGTCCTACTTGAGCGAAAGGGTTTGGTGGATTACTAGTTAGCTTCCTACAGATGCCACCATGACCTGTTGTGACACCATAGGCACTGAAGGTTATCGTGGTCGTCATTTAGGCATGGGGGTAAAATGGACATGCTAGCGGGGCCTACTGTCAAAGTCTCCATGGATGCCACAACGGCCTGTCGTCAAGACCACAGCCCGTGAAGGCTACCATGGTCTAACACATGGGCCTGATGGAGTCCAACTCCCTACCACAAAAGGGTTAACGGACTGTGGACCTTATCACGAACTGTGAACCCTGATGTGGTTCACTATTTCAGGTAGTTTTTCGTAAAAAAAGTTCTAGGTCTGCTTTTTGAGGTGTCACAATATCTCCCCTTGGGAACATTCATCCTCGAATGAAGACTAAACTAGTTAAAGTGGAGGGAAAGAACTGCAAACCCTACCACTAATTTTTTGGAAACTAATTTCTAACTTAACTGAGTTCTACGAACATGCAAATATGCTAAAAATGCAAGTACAAACAGAAGGAACATAATACTAAGAATGAGATTGTTCATAAAGGACTGAAAATTTGAATAGGAACTATCACCTGAAGCTGGAGTGGAATCGGAAGGAAAAAGAGATGAGGGTACTTAGATTTCATGGTTGTTTTTGCTTCCCAAGTAGCTCCGTCTACGACTTTCTAACTTGATGATAAAGAATATCAACTAACACACCCTCATAAGTGAGAATATCTTCACATACACACTTTTGAAAGGTAAAATAGATGATGTATAATCCACACACTTCTTCAGCAAAGAAATGTGAAACACCGGATGCACTACAGTGCTTCATTTTCTTGCCAAATCTCATTACTCCTTTCATAGGATAAACATTCAAGAAAACCCAATCATCTACATGGAACTCTAGTTCCCTTCTCCTTAGATCTGCATAACACTTCTGGCGACTCTAGGTTGTCAATAGTCTCTTTATAATGAGTTGCACTTTATCCATAGCATCATGGACTGAATCTGGTCCAATCAAGGTTGTTTCTCCTACTTTAAACTAACCAAGTGGAGATGTACATCTACGCTCATATAATGCCTCATAAGGGATCAACTGAATGCTGGAATGATAACTATTATCGTAGGCAAACTATATAAGAGAAATGCAATATCAATTAGCCTTGAAGTTGATCACACAAGATTTCAACATGTCCCCTAAGGTCTGAATGGTATGCTCTTCCTGACCATCCGTCTACGGATGATATGATATGTTAAGGTTAACCTGAGTACCAAGACCTTTCTTAAATGACTTCCATGAAAAGAGGTAAGGTGAGGACCTCTATCTGAGCTGATGGACAAAGGAACCCCATGTAAGTTGAATATATCACTAATGTAAATCTTGGTTTAGTCCTCCGCGGAATCTGTAGTCTGAACCGCCAAAAAATGCGAAGACTTAGTAACTCTGTCCACTATCACCCAAATGGATTCATGTATTTATCTGCAAGTACGAGGTGAACGTGACGAAATCCATATTGATCACTTCCCACTTCCAAGTAGGAATGTTTATCTCTTGGGTCATACCTCCTAGTTTTTGATGTTCTACCTTAACTTTCTTACAATTGGATCACTTAGTTACAAAATCCATTATATCCATTTTAATCTCATTCCACCAGTAGACTTCCCACAAATCATGGTACATATTAGTTGCGCCTGCATAAATAGAATTTTTGGAGTTTTGGACTTCTGCAAGAATATGATGTCTCAACTCATCCACCTTAGGAACACATAACTTACCCTGGTACCGAAGCACACCTCCCCCTTGGGAAAAATTCTTGACCCTCTGTTGATGGATTTCATCCGTAAGTTCAAGCAAGATTGGATCACTATCTTGCTTCTCCTTAACCTTTACTACCAATGAAGATTCTAACCCATTCTAGACTGTTACACCACTATCTGATATGTTCATAAGGCAAACACCTAAGCGAGCAAGACTATGAACATTCCTTGCTAGTTTCTTTATTTCTTTCTTAACATGTGCTACATTGCCCAAGATAGTCTGCTAAAAGAATATGCTACTACATTGGCCTTACCAGGATGGTTATGCACACTAATATCATATTCTTTGAGGAACTCAAGCTCTTTATAGGTTAACACATACTGAAGGATCTTATGGTCTGTGACCACATCTTACATGAACACTAAACAAGTAATGTCTCCAAATCTTAAGTGCAAAACCACTACTGCAAGCTCAAAGTCATGAGTGGGATATTTCTTATCATGTACCTTAGTTTGTCCACAAACATAAGTTATAACCTTACCTCGCTACATCAACGCACAATTTAGGACGATTCTATGAATCACAATTGATCACATAACCGTCCGAACCCTCTAGTTGAGTCAAAATATGGGTTGTAGTCAACCTAGTTTTCAATTTTGCGAAGAACTTCCCACAATCATCTTACCATTGAAACTTGACATTTTTCTTAGTCAACATAGTCAACACAGAGTCTATGGATGAAAATCCTTCCACCAACCTTCTGTACTAACCCTCTAGACCTAAGAAACTTGTGATATCTATAGGAGAGGTAGGTCTAGGCAATTTTTTCACTGCTTCTACTTCTGAGGATCCACTCGGATCCCTTTGCTAACAAAATGTGATAAAGGAAAGAAACAAATTGCAACCAAAACTCACATCTGCTGAACTTAGCGAATAACTGGCTGTGTTTGAGATTTGGCAGAACAACCCTCAAATGATTCACATGTTCTTCCTCATTCCTGGAGTAAATGAGGATATCATCAATAAAGACGATAACAAACAAGTCCAAGTACTGCTTAAAAACTATGTTCATCAAATCCATGAAAGTTGTAGGAGCATTGGTTAATCTAAATGACATAACTACGAATTCATAATCATCATACCGAGTTCTGAAGGCTTTGTTCAGAATGTCACTATCTCTGACTTTGAGTGGATAAAAACCCGATTTGAGGTCTATCCTTGAAAAATGACTAGCGTGCTGAAATTTGTCAAACAAGTTATTAATCATGGGGATGGGATACTTATTCTTGATTGTGACCTTGTTCAACTTCCTGCCTTTATCCAGAAGTTCTTTCAACTACTCTTTCAATTTCTTAAGCTAAGTTGTAACCTTCCTACAAGGAGGAATAGAAATAGATTGGTTATGTTGAAGGATATCAATTCCAAAGTCGATTTCCCTTTTGGGAGGAACTCTGAAAAGATTTTCTAGAAACACTTCTGAAAATTCTTTAACTAATGGAACAAACTCAAGATTTGGAGTTTTGGATCTAGAATCCTTAACATGAACTAGATGATAGATACAACCTTAGAGATCATTTTCTGGCCCAGCGTGTGTTACATTATTTTTCAAACTAATGTCACATAGGCCGAAATGGGGTAGAAAATTATTTATAAAATAAGTTCAGGGGGTAATAGGACCTTAGTATAGTATAGGTGTATCTCTTAGATTTCAGGAATAGGTTGAGGGGGTACTTGCGTTTTCCCTTTTTTAAATTTGTGTTGTCCTCCCTTCAATGCGACTCATTAATTTTTTGTTTTATTCTTTAGTTAATAAAAAAAAATTATTACTAAATTCAGGTGGTCCAACCTTCAATGTGACTCACTGATTTTTTATTCCCATTATTTTTCCTTTAAAAAATTCATTTATTGTTCAAAATATAGGTTTTATATCATATCTGAATGAACTACGCAAACCCGATTCTTATCAATCAGATACGTCCGCAATCCTGTTAGGGATCGGTATTCTATATTCAAAAGATTCTTTATTTTGTTTTTCTTTATAAAATGTTCGTATTCTTAAAATCATTTTTGATTTTGTTAGTGCCAACACAGTTTTAGTGTGCATGTGAAAAATAATTTGTACAATAAAGAGGATTGACTTCTTCTTGTGAAACCATAGATTCTTTTGGTACCTCTCATGCATACTCTTGTTACACTTAAAAAAATATTATCTTGCATACATTCAAGATTAAAATAAAATCAAATTCATTATTTCATGTGCATTGTGTTGTGACCTTTTAATTAAATTTAATTGTGTTGCGTTGTTGATCTAGATCTTGGATCAAATGTTTGTTGAGGAAAAATTATGAGTAATGTTTGAGTTGAAAAATAATTGTAGGCCTTCTTCGAACCGTTTGAGCCTTTCAAAGCCAACCAAATGACATTAATTCTTAGTATGTCCCACTTCCATCCATAAGTCTATTCTTTATATAACTAGATTTTTAGCCTATACCCTTTCTAATTGCTCATACATACTATTCCTCTTTTGTCCAGACTTTCTTAAGCGCACTGAAGACGTGCAAATTACAAAAGAAGATTTAATGTTCAAATTTTTCAAAGACAAAAGTTACCAAGGTCACTGAAAGTCAAGAATACAAAAATAACTTCAATGAAAGAAGAAAATTTTCAAAATTCTCCACAAGTTCAAGCAATCAAATTTTTTTTAAAAAAAAAATAACAAAAACGAATGCTCTAAACAAAAAGGAGAAAATTTAGAAGGGGGAAAGCTCAGAAAAGCAAAGCTTCAAAAGTGCAAAAGGAAGGGACAACAAAGAGAATCAAACGCTAAAAATGTAACTAATGTTAAAAGCATCTTTTTAGTGAAATGCTCAAGAAGGGAAAGGGTCACTTTTATCCCAAATGATTATCCTACCCGTCACTAAGCCTACATTATAAGCTATTAACAAGCCCTAAATGATTTCAATTCAAATGTTGTCACATTATTAGAGATTTACATGAAGGTCAAGCATATGGTATCACAATTGCATGTGTTAAACATTTTTCTGAGTGTGAGTGTTGATATGCCGTGGTTTCTCGGTATAATTAATACTTTTTCCTTAAGTTTACTGTGTCCGAAAAGCCTTTTTGTGTTAATTTTTATATGAGTTTCTCTTTGTATTGCAGGAAATCTGTCCAAAGCTGAATGCGGAGATTTTGAGCGAAGAAATGCAGAAGAGACCACCTACGGAGCTTATGACGGTCCGTCGTGCTTGTGACGGTCTGTAGGTGGCAGCGTAGTGCAGCTGCTGAAGGAAGATGGGGAAATCTGACCAAGTGTGGGATTACGAATCTTGTGACGGTCCGTTGTGGATATGACGGTCCGTCCTGCAGGTTCGTCGTGAAGTTCAGAGAAGTGATCCCAGTACCCAGATTCCAAGAGTTGAAGTGTTTTGGAACGAAGACCCTCGACGGATCATTGTGCCTATGTTGGTCCGTCATACTTTCCCTCGAGGGGAATGAAGAGAGCAGCAGAAGAAATTGCACAAGTATGGGA
>NC_028639.1:50231813-50233130 GCF_001406875.1 Solanum pennellii | reverse complement strand
TCCAAGAAACTAAACCACAAAGACAGAGTGAATAACTTTGTGGCACTACCAGGAGAGTCAGTGAGTAGTTTTTGGGATAGATTCACCACATTCTTGAGAAGTGTTCCAAATCACAGTATAGATGATGAGTCACTGAAAGAATACTTCTATCGGGGACATGATGATAACAACAAAGCGGTGTTGGACACTATAGCAGGTGGATCTTATGGACAATGTCCTTATGCTGAGATCGCTGAAAAATTAGACAAAATCTCCCGGAATAACAAAGCTTGGAGTACTAGGAAGTCTGATACAGGGAGAAACACCTTCGCAGTGCAGTCCACTCACAACCCAGCCACAGATGAGATTCGTGAAGAAATGGCTCAGATGAGAACTGAGCTTGGGTTGGTACTCAAACATGTCACTGGGGGTGCAGAAAAGATAAATGCAGTCAACTATTTGGCTAAACCATCACCTCCTAATGATGAATGCTATTATGCGGAGGACACTTATACAGTAAATGAGCAGATGGGGGGTTTCCGACCAAGCGCCCAAGGCTCAAATCAGGACAACTGGCGCCAAGGTCAAGGGAACCAAGGTCGGAATTATGGTAACTACAATCGTGAGGGTCATTATGTCCGTGATGGAAGCTACAACCGCGACAAAAACTTCAACAGGGGTAACTATGCTAATAGAAACGACAGGAATGGGCCCTATGTCCCTCCTCAAAATCGTGATGTTGCTCCTAGGGATGGTGGAGATAGTATGGCGCGAGTTAAGGATATGTTGCACAAACTGATGAGGAGGTTCAATGCTAGTGATGAGCACATTAAAGAATTAAGGGGTGATTTAGCTAGTACTGGGCAAAAAGTTGATGCACATGCAATTTCGATTAAACAGATTGAATTGCAAGTGGCCCAATTATCTGCGACAGTGAACACACGGCAACCGGGCACTCTTCCTAGCAACACTGTCCAAAATCCAAAGAATGATGCGCACTGTATGGCAATCACTACTCGGAGTTGTAGGCAAACCATTGACCCACCTATGCCATCTGCTGAGAAAAATGTGAGAAAGGATAAGGATAAGGTGGTAAAGGGTAGTGGTGAAGCAGAGGAAAGTAATGGAAAAGATGCAGAAGTACCCATCAAGGTAATTCCCATGCCTAGGCCACCACCACCCTTCCTTCAGAGATTAGTGAAGAAGACCGAGGATGGTAAATACCGGCGTTTCATAACAATGTTGAAACAGCTTTCTATCAAATGTCCCTTTGGTAGAAACTCTAGAACAAATACCCGGTTATGCCAAATTTATGAAAGATCTGGTCACCAAGAAAAG
>NC_028639.1:50228390-50229479 GCF_001406875.1 Solanum pennellii | reverse complement strand
GTATATTGTTTCCTTTATATGATTATGTCTAAACCTAGGCTCAAAATGTTCGAATTTTCCATGACAACCCTAGACATTGGTGATTTTTCATTGCAAGTTTCCTAGGTAGTTGGGATAGACAAATATAGGTCCAAAACACTACAAGACCATGTGGGTTCATCGGGGATGCATAGGGTACCCCCAGTTCTGTCACTGCTATTCATAACGAGACCCCGATGACGGACCGTCGTACACACGACGGACCGTCGTAGGGTCCGTTCCAAAAGCCCTAGCACCCTGTCCCAACGGACACATGTTACGGACCGTCGTCTTCACGACGGTCCATCCTGCACAACTGTTCCGGTTGTCAAAGACCCTGTTTCTAAGGGTCTCTCACTTTTTCTAAGTGTCCTTCAACGGACACATGTGACGGACCGTCATATCCACGACGGTCCGTCCTGCACGACCGTCATGATGGTCAGAGACCCCTCTGCTAAGGGTCTCCAATAATTTTCTAAGTGTCCTACCACGGACTCCTACGACGGACCGTCGTACCCACAACGGTCCGTCCTGCACGACCGTCATGATGGTCAGAGACCCCTCCTTCAGGGTTCTTTATATATACATATACTAAGTAAAACACGACGGACCTCATGACGGTCCCTCATAGCCACGACGAGCCGTCATCTGGCCCGTCGTGTGATACAGTTTCAATATCAATAACACACTATTTTCAATGTTTTATTTCGTATGGTTTTGCCTGCCTTGTTTGCCACTACTCATACTAATATTTATCCTTTACAGGTACTATCTACTATGGCACCCAAGCAAGAACGCACCTACACGCGGGCGATCGAAATCTGTCGCCCCGTCTGCCCGCATGGTTATCGACTCTGATGATGAGCGTGACCCTGAGTACGTGCCCCCAGGCACTTCCGCCCCTTCCCGTGCTGCGCGTGCTCCCAGAGCCCCACCCAAAAAGGTGGCGTCTGGCGTAGTCACTGCCTCCCAGTCTGATGAGGAGCGCACACTGACCGGCACACCCTCTGGGTCAGCCACAAATGAGGAAGGAGCATCTGGCTCCTTAGGAGTATCCTGGTCCGAGGAAGC
>NC_028639.1:50210955-50223301 GCF_001406875.1 Solanum pennellii | reverse complement strand
AAGGATTTAGAAATACATAACTTATCACTTTGCATGCAAGATACTAGGAAAGAATTGTTATTGTTAGAATTATCAAGTTATGAACATGTGGGGAACACGTAAACCCTAGTTACTTCGATTAATTGATTAAAATCCCACTTTCAAAACTGTTAAGTGTCTCTTTCAATTTCGTTAGTTATTTTTACTCATTTAGAAATATAAACCCCCCTTTTTTATGTTTTTACTTTCCAAGGAAGTCATCAACCGAACACTAGTAATAACAGGTTGAAGTTAAGTCTAGACTATTTTCCTCGTGGGAACGATCCCAACCTCACTAGTTGGGTTATTTACTTGACACGACCGCTTTACTTCTTATTTGAGAAGTAAGTTTGAGCGTATCAAGTGAGCTTTACCAGATGTTTTTAAATTAAAGTACTTTAAATGTGTGCAAATTGAGACTTTATTTATGGGGAGGGTACTTGAAAAATGTTGTTATGTCTAGTTCATAACCTATGTTTGAAGCAAGATGAACAAATATTGTTGTTACTTAAGTACACCTGAGGCACCACTTCAATCCATAGGAATTACCTTGAAGACAATCTCAGTTGAAAGAGAAAGAACTGTGAAAATGTTTTGTACAATACTACTGTTGGCGCTAACCAAGTTAAAATATGTTTCGTTGTTCATAAAATAACAAGGGGTTCAAACCCACGTTTAAATATGTGTTTGTGGACCGCTTCATTGTTTATCTTTGTTCATACCAACTTTGGGATTGTTTCATTGCTGATATTTGTCCATACCAACTTTTTTGACTGTTTCATTGTAGATATTTGTCCATACCAACTTTGTGGATTGTTTCACTGTTCATATTTGTCCGAACAAACTTTGTGGACCGTTTCATTGTTGACATTTGCTCAAACTAACTTTGTGGATCATTTCATAGTTAAAATTGTATTTTTAGGTTGTCATACCCTTCAAGACATTTTTTTTAAAAAAAATAGGTCGTCTTACCATTCAAAATGATATTATCTTTAATTTGGGTAGTCATACCTTTCAAAATGACATTTTCCTTAAATAATAATTTGTTATTGCAAATAAATGATTCATTTTAAAACTTGTTTGTCCTATCGTTCAACATGACACTTTTTATTTTGTTATTTCATTTCAAATGGACATTTTTTTATTCATTCATGATGTTGTTAAGTTTAAATTGTTGAATTTGTTAATACCTTGTTCATACGAGGTCATATTTGCATAATTTATGTTGCATTTATGTTATACTTGTTACTAAAATTATTATTGCAGATTTTCTGATACATCAGTCATGTTAAGTTCAAGTTGGGTCGTCTATCTTTCAAAGGGACATTGAATTATCACCTCGTCCAAAGTGACATGTTACATTTCAAGTTGGGTCGTATCCCTTTCAAAGAGATGCGTTGGGTTGTCACCTCGTTTAAAGCGACATTTTATATTCAAGTTGGGTCATCGCATTTCAAAGAGTCACGTTGGGTTGTCACCTTGTTTAAAGTGGCATGTTATATTCAAATTGGGTCGTTTGCCTTTCAAAGAGACACGTTGGATTGTCACCTTGTTAAAAGTGACATGTTAATTTAAGTACGTAGTCTGCCTTTTAAGAGACACATTAGATTTTCACCTCATTCAAAGTGGCATATTATATTGAAGTCAGGTCGTCCGCCTATCGAAGAGACGTTGGATTTTCACCTCGTTAAAAGTGACATGGTATATTCAAATTGGGTCATCCGCCTTTCAAGGAGACACTTGGGTATTAACCTCATCCAAAGTGACACGTCAAGTTCAAATTGGGTCGACCGTGTTTCAAAGAAACACGTTGAGTTGTCACCTCATTTAAAGTGACATGTTATATTCAAGTTGGGTCATCCGCTTTACAAAGAGACGTGTTGGGTTGTCACCTCGTTCAAAGTGACATGTTATATTCAAGTTGGGTTGTCCGCCTTTGTTAGAGACATTTTAAGTTGTCACCTCACTCAAAGCGACATGTTATGTGAAATTGGGTCGTCCCCTTTTCAAAGAGATGTGTTAGGTTGTCACCTAATTCAAAGTGACATGTTATTCACATCATCCTCTTTTCGAAGAGGCACACTACCTTCATTGCAAATGTTTTCAATTTACAATCAATCTATGTGTTTTTTATTATTTTTAGCCTAGTTGATGGACTAGAGTCTTGCTCAAAAGATCTACTAACGTCTCTTTTTTTTTTTGTTCAAACTTTCTCAGACCAAATCTAGGTTTGCCAACTTTGTTTGACCAGTATCTATTTCATTGATCCTAATCAAACAAAGGGACAAGTTGTTGACACCAAATTTGAGTCTGATAGTTCTAAAATTAATACTTTTTGAGTATTCTATTCAATAGTTTAAAATACATATTTTTTTCATTAATGCAATTTATTGATAATTTTACTTTATCTCAATGTATTAGGATTTGTATCGCTTGATTTTATTTATATTATTTTGTCATAGAGGGTTGAATATGTTCAAATATTTGTTCATTGTCGTTGGTTATGTTTGTTACATTTTTTCATATTCATTTTATTTGTTACATTCGTTTATATTCATTTTGGTAATTTGCACAATCTAAAAATTCATTCTGATATTAATAAAATTTTATACACATATATTTTATTAATCAGTGGTTTTGGACCACAGTTTTAAGATAGTATTATTGTACAAATGGTAGTTTTTAATTCCCTATATAAAGATTAGTTTGGTCATTCGGGTAAATGTGATGTATTAAATTTTAGGGTTATTTTTCAGATATTATTCAATTGTTCATTGTTATTATTTTTCTATTGACCATCTCACGGGACTTCTGCTGGAATCCGGCGAGTCCACCACCTAAAACCCCTTTGTTTTTTCTTCTTTTGTTGGTGAATTAAATAGTCACCGGAAACTGATACACTCAAATTACATCTCCCTAAATAAGTATAAGTGGTCATATCAAGTAAAGAACCCAACTAGTAGGTTGGGGTCTATCCCACGAGGAAAATGGTTTAAACTTAACTTCAATGTACAAATACTTCTATTTAGTCAAGTTCTTTCCAAAAATAGGTAATTAAAGGGGGGAAGGTTTGTGAAACAAACTTCTTTAATATCTCTACGTAAAATAAGTAATAGGAGTAAAGAATTAGTTTTTATCAAGTTGTGAGAGAAACTAGGGTGTATGTGTTCCCCATAGGTTCATAACGACGTTTTCCTTGCTATAACAATTCTTCCTTAGTGTTTTGAATGCAAAGTGACATGTTAAGTATCTCTAAATCCTTGGTCCGGTATTTAGAGAATTTCACCTCGTACCTTTGTCCGGCTACGTGTATAAGCTACTAACCCTTACCTTTACTTCATACTAAGTATCATCTTCGATGTATGGCTTAGTTATTACTTCGCACAAATTGAAACTAGCCTATTAGATAGTGTCCCACTAAATCTATGTTGATAGTTTTTTTCTAATTACTTCCTCCTTGGTCCGGCAAATAGCAACAAGGCTCGTTCTAATGCTTGCACTCATTAAAAAGACTTCTAAACGAAAGAATTATCAATACATGCAATAACCTATTTAATAATTGTTATTAAGCTAGGTTTACTTTGTTAATCACTCATGGTTCCTACAACCCTAGTTGTGAATTTAGTTACCCATGTATATAAGAACATAATTCATAATTTTTAAAAAATAAAACATGTACTTACTTTGACAATTCAAAGAAAATTTAGAAAAACCAATTTGAAATAAAATTATAACACTTGAAAACAAAATTCGGTAATTGAATTATTGCTGAAGTTACAAAACCCAATCTCCAAAAACAAACTAAGATCAATAATAATAATGTCTAACCCCATAAACAAGGTTTTACACCCTATTTATAGAAAGCATTGTCCTAAATTAAAAGGAATTAAAATAAGGAAAGTTTTCCAAAAATGCGGTTGTAATCGACAACCCCCACAGACGGACCGTCGATGAAACGATGGATAGTCGACTGCTTCCGTCAGTCCAAACTAAGAATCATTTTTCGTCCTTCGGATGGCATCATCTCTGAATCAATCAACAGACCAACAGCACGGTCCGTCGATGCATATACGGTTCGTCGATGCCTTTCATTGCTCCATCCTTAGAATTTCTCCAACTTTGGGTACTGCGACTATCTCTGATCTCATCGAAGATTAAACAGAACAGTCCATCAATTAATCAAAGGATCATCGATCCTCTCCATAGTCCCACACTTGTCAGATTTCTCCGAGTTTCTCTATTTGCCTGAACTTCAATCGATGATCACCATATACAGACCGTCGATGGCCTTCGTGGGTCGCTTTTGCACTTTATTTAGCTGCCTTCTGTGTTTTGTTTCTGGACATCTTACTTGCAAAACAAACACAAAAACATGCTAAGACTACAACAAAATAGGCTCTAGACACACACAACTCTTAAGGAAAAAGCATTGAAAAAATCGTGAAACCACGGTACATCAACACCCTCAACTTAAACTCATTGTTTTTCCTCAAACGATGCACTATATTTCAAAACAACACTTTGTAGAAAAGTATACTCTTTTAAGCTTTCGCAATCACATGGCTTTCAATTCTGACTTTTTCTTTGCCTTAGTACATGCTTACGCTCTTAGGTTTGATAAGCTAACTCATGTGGATCAAACCATGACACAAACTCACCATGCACCGATACCTCTACTATTTTGCCTCTCACAAAGGTACCAACTTTCTGACATTGCAACTAGTGACCTCACTTCAGAAGAAATCCTCCTTTTTAGCACAATGATTTTAACTTTGGGTAAAAGGATGTGCATTCAACACTCGCACTCAAAAATAAGCTCATACATAGCTAGTTCTTGTCGCCATAGGCTTGACCTTATTTTCACTACTTAAGTTCACCACACTAGACTTCTAGGACCTCGATAGGATTTTATTGGCTTGTAATGTAGGTTCAGGGTCAGGTTTGGTACATATGGGTACATTTTAGTGACTTTTTTCCCTCCTTGACATTATGACCAATCTTCCTACCTCTTTAATTGTCTTTTACGCCCCACTTTTCACCTCTTTTCATCTTTGTCTTGCTTTTCCCTTTCTTCTTTGTGGATACGACTCTTACCTCATTATGTTCACTTCTTTTCTTTCTTTTCTCTACTTTTTCCATTTCAACTCATTATTTTTTTTTATTTCAATTGATAATTTTACCGAGTCACATCTTTTGCTTACTTTATCTTTTGTTTTCCACATTAAACTCTTTGCATACCCAATTTCGGGTCATCATTCATAATAGCCACCCTCAACTTATGGCTTTGCCATGAGTCAAGGTACACATTACCCAAGGTTGGGTTAGGGCCAAGACGAGGTCAGTTTCTGTATTAGGAATCCTAAATTTAGGCTTTTGTCCTAAGTCAAGGTGCACATGCTAACACATTAAACCCAAGGAAGGTGAGTTGGTGAAGAAAAGAAAGGTCTATTATAGGCTCAACATATTTGGATCAAAAAGGGATAAACTTTAATTTGGTTAACTTTATTTTAGGCTAGATGTTTGCTAATTTGAACAAGGGCCTATGATCCTTTCCTAGTTATATAACACAAATTCCTTTTACAGGACCAACCGGGCAAGTTCTAGCTCGATACCACTAGTTGAACACAAACTCCTCACACTCTCTTGAAACTTTATTGCCCTATCAGATTATAAAAATTCTCAGTTAAGGTGTTAGTTTGAGGGTCATGCAGTGGGTTCCTTTTGTATGTCATGATAAGAGTCAAAACATTCAACTTATTTTCACTTATTCATGCAAGCATTTTCTTAGGACGGGATATCATTCATACTTAGACATCATGCTGCATTTTTCATTATTTTATACTTTGTACAAGTTACGACATGCCAGTTCAACAGTAAACTAATCAGTCTCTTGGGAAAAAAGAACACAGGAAAGAAAACACCGATTAGAGGATCGGTGAGTTGGGATACTCAGACTTCAACCTAAAACTCACTTTCCATTTACCCCACCCCCAACAAAATAGCATTTTGTTGTCCCCAATGCATAAGAAATATAAAGACAGGGTGGTAGGTGAAGCAAACCTGAGGTGCATAGCACCGACGATCAACAAGTATGCGGGTCCGGTTTTCTAGAACCCACAACATCAGTAGTAGGGCCACCCTCAGTGGTGCCTACAAAAATCTCTGCACCATTAGTGGTGCTCCTCTCACCAGTCTCTGGTCTTGAGCTAGATGCCCTAGCAACAACCTCGCACCCTCATATGACGGGTCTCCTCGTGAACCAAAGAGGCTCTCCTCGCAGCCTCGAGGTCCATCCGTTCCTTCTTCCTCGCACGACAATCCTATCCCTCAATAGTGAAAGTAGAATGGTGCCTCTTGGAATGACCACGTGGATCAGGCTGTGGCTCAGGAGGGGCTGTTAAAAATGCAGCAAGCACAGTATCCTCTGCTACCTCGAAGGGTGCAATCTTGGGCTCAGTAGCCCGCATCACCAGAATGCTATCTACATCGCCTGTAAAGAAGCCGCAATCTCCTGAATAGTAGTCAAGTCAATAGTGGGGGTTGTGCGTGCAACTCATACGCATCGAGGCGCTGATGAACCGCCTAAATATTTTGCTCCGTCTATTGGGCCACCCTCTTCACAATCCGTTCCTCACCCTCGACGATGAACTTTTGCATCCAAGGTTGTATGTAGTTCATCAGGGTGGCCATTTGGACCTCTAAGTTCTGGACCCTCACCAAAAGGACCAATGCTGCTGATGGTGGAGTAGACCGAGAGGAACTGGGTGCTCTACTAGCGGCATGGGTGGACTCAGCCGGGGTGTATCAGCAGGATCTAAAGTGGCAGGGTCAGCCCCCTGGGATAACTCTACCATGTCTGCCAAGTTCTCACTAAGTGGCTGAAATTCAAATTTGGGCCTTCTCCGGGGTGCCGCTACATTGGCCTCATCAGGGATGAGGCCTATATCAACTATGCCAGCCAGAGTGAGGAATGTATCACAGTGCAAAACGGGCATTCTGGTATCCGTGCATAGATGGAAAATCATACACGAGAACGGGTAAGTAATAGAGGTCTTGAAAGCCCTCTCGTGTATCACCGTGATCAACAACTTTGTGAAGTAGATCTCCAAACCAGCCACTAAGGCTGCTACATATACCGCTCCATCCCATGTAAGAATATTATTTGCACTCGTCGGTGATAGGCGGTGGCGGACTTACAGCCAGAAAAACTTGGTTATGAAGGTGAGGTTGGCCTTTTTGATCAGCCCTTTATGGTCTAACACCCAATCTGCTCCCTCACCAGCGATGGATAGGTGCAGAGCAAACCACCTATTACCTGCCTCTCTCTGCTCCACGGTCCTCTGAAACTGGACACTTTTTTATCATATCCCATATGTAATCAAACGTTGGAGTCAATGGGCCTCGATGAATATCGGCGGAGGCTCCATATATGAACCGGCGGATGGTGGTCAGAGAAATATCCACCTGGAAGCCTGGAAGTATCACTGTGGTGAGCGAGTCCTATTTGTCAAGTCTCGCTCACCTATCCAAAAATCCTTCGAGATTCGCCACATAGGAGGCACAGTACTCTCGAACCATCTCCTCACTATACGCCCCCAAACTCCTAGCCAACCTCTCAAGCCTGTGGCTAGTGAACAATCGATGAACATCGGGGACTGTGCGCAAACTCCCCGTATGAACCCTATGCTCGACCGTCACCAACCGGGTCATCACACCTTTTTCATTTAGCAACTTGGTGTCCCTGTATATCTGATATTGACCATCTACGCACAACCGATTTGGCTCCTTATGAACCGATGCAAGGACATCTTCCTGGGGTGCCAGGGTTGACTCCGAACTATTAGCCTCATCATACGATGCTTGGCGGGCAGGTTCCCCCGACAAAGTGGATCTTTGTGATTCGAAACCCGATGCAGTGGAGCATTCGACCTTAAAGTGTGGGACGACCCTAATCTTTATGCAGCTTTGGAGACAAATGCTCTTTTAGAACAGGAGGCAGACGACGGTGTGCCTGCCATTGTGCGCTCCTCATTAGACTGGGAGGCAGTGACTACGCCGAGAACCACCTTTTGGGCTGTCTTGAGAGGCTCGTGCAGCTAGTGTAGTAGGCATGGTATCCGGGGGCACATAGTTGGGATCCTGCTCATCGTCGGAAGTGCTAATCATATGCCGAGATGGTGCCATGGACTTGGACCTGCCCCGGGAATAAACAATATCCTTCTTAGGCGCCATTAGTACCTGTAAACTAGTTGTCAGTCTCATAGCAACCTTACTACACAATTGAAACAAGCAAACCAAAGAAAGGAAAAAAAATTAAACGCAGTGCAGGTCTGCAATTTCAAGTCGACAGACACTATCGACGATCCGTCTGATGAAACGACAGTCCATCGATAGGGTTTGTCGTCTAACACTTAGAATTATTTTAAATTGCTCAACAGCTCAGACCTCTCAGATTGAAATGACGGACGTGCAGAATGGCCCATCGATCAATCGACGAACCATAGTCCACCTTCGTTGTCTAACACTTAGAATATTTGTTTTCACAATCAAACAAATAGTATCTCAGAATGAAACGACCGACGTGCAGAACGTCCCGTGGATCAATCGACAGACTGTAGTCCACTTCAGTCATCTCAGACTTCAACTTAGATGGGGTGATCCAATCGACGGACCCCATCGACGGGGTCTCAAATTGTTGGCCTAAGAAAAATTTCAGGCCATGTTTCAAACTCCACATTTTGACTCCTTCAGACCCATACAAGTTTACACCACACAGAGTATCAATCAAAAGACAACTTCTTCATTCCTATAGTTTCGATTTCACAAGATTCATGCTCTAATCATCGATGCTACAAAACCCTAAGTCGAAAATTCTATACTTATTATCATACACACAATTTAAACAGATTCCACAACAATACAATTACTTTGTATAATTCAAAGGGACATTTTACACATGTTTCAAACAGCAAAATCAAACAATTTTGTCCCTCGGTCAAGACCCACTTCTAATTTTTGTTTCTAACAGTGTATGAAGGAGAATTCATAAAACAAAGGGAATCAAAATAACTTATGATTGCCGTGGAGTGATTGTGAGAGTGATACTTTTGACAACCTATGTTCCAGACTTGAACACCGATCGAAGAAATCAACGGGAACAAACTAGAATATTTTTGGAACAAGAGGGTTTTGGGAATTTGGGAGAATATGGGATTTTGAAGGAATCTGATGGTCATGGAAGGGGGGAATGTGATGTTTATGAGAAAGGAAGGAAATAAGGTAAGGGAAACGGTTGGGGAAAGATTTGAAATGATTTTGGAGGCTACTGAACGGTTTTAACTTTTAATATTACCGGACGGTCGGGTCGGGTCACTGGCATTTTGGACTAACGAAACCACATCGACAGTCCGTAAGTCAGTCGATGGGATGTCGATTGCAATAAGACTTAGAAAAATTTTGAGGCATACCTGGGATCTACGGACACCATTAACGGTCCATCGATTGAACGACGGCCCGTTGATGAGGTTCGTAGATCAGTGCACCATACCACTATCTGTAGAATTTTTTTTTGTCCCTGCACATGTAACACCCATTAAGCTATTTTTTTTGTGTTTTTCTTGTCTATTTTGAGACACGGACCCTAAACTAGTCTCTAGCAAACACTACTACATAAGTCGTCATGAAACAAGAAAATGCGCAAAACAAAATGAAACACGAAATGTGAATATTCTATAAAGAAAACAAAAACCTATTGTCTGCTAGAGGATACACCTTTGGGTTGCCTCCTAAGAAGATCTTTATTTAACGTTGTGGTGCGATGCAAGATCCTTTATTTCTCAGACTTCATCAAGGTGATATGCCTCAACTACTTCATGGACACTCCTTGCATGCCCCAGGTAAATCTTAATCCTTTGCCCATTGACAATGAACTTTTCACCCTCCTTGATCTCCAACTCAACCGCTCTATATAAGGAATGGTCGCGTACACTTGGACTTGAGTGTTCCCGAAAACAAGCGTAGCCTAGAGTTGAATAAAAGCACCAAGTCCCCAACCACAAATTCTCTCTTTTCAATCTTTTGGTCGTGGTGTTTCTTCATCCTTTCTTTGTAGATGAGTGAACTTTCATACATTTTAAGTCAAAACTAGTCAAGCTCATTTAACCCCGTTAGTCTTTGTTCCACCGCTTCATTCCAATCCATCTTCATTTTCTTCATTGCCCACATAGTTTTGTGCTCTAACTCGACTTGCAAGTGAGAAGCCTTCCCATATACAAGTTTTATGGAGACATACCTATGGGGGTCTTGTATGCATTTCGGTAGGCCCAAAGATCATCATCAAGCCTCCTTGACTAATCCGTTCTATTAGCATTTACCGTTATCAACAGAATTTGCTTGATCTCTCTATTGGACACCTCAACTTGCCCACTACTCTGTGGGTGACACAGAGCGGCCACATTGTGGCGAACCCCATTTTATCCAATAGCCCTTTGAACAACTTATTACAAAAGTGAGATCCACCATCACTAATAATGGCCCTAGGTTTGCCAAATCTTGAAAAGATGTTCTTTTTTAAGAACGCGGTGACACTCTTCCCTTCATTGTTAGAAAGCGCTATATCTTCCACCCATTTTAACACATAGTTCACCACCATAAGTATATACTTCGTCCCATGCGAACTCACAGACGGGCCCATAGAATCAATTCCCCATACATCAAATAACTCGATCACCAGAATGGGATTTAAAGGGAGCTATTTCCTCTTCGAAATTCCTCCTCTTGGCACCGGTCACATGCTTTTGCAAACTCATGAGCATCTTGGTGAATGGTTGGACAGTAGTAACCACACTGGAAAATCTTGGCGCACTCTGCATACCACTATTGTGCCCACCCACATGCGAGGAGTGACATGCCTCCAAAACACTCAACATCTCAACTTTTGGTACACAACGACGAATAATCCCATCGGCGCAACTCTGGAATAAGTAAGGCTCAACCAAAAGAACTTTTTCACATCATACAGGAACTTCTTCCTTTGATGGAACGACAAGTCTGATGGAACTATATCACTAGCCATATAATTTGCAAAATTAGCGAACCATGGAGTCAAATCATGAGAAGCGGTCAATACCTGCTCATCAGGGAAGGTATCATCAATTTAAGCTTTTTCACCCAATTCTCACATAGCTTCATCCTCTAATCTATACAAGTGATTGGCAAACTCTTGCAATAATAGCACCCATCTAATCAAACGTGGCTTCGCATCCTTCTTTGTCATCAAGTACCTCAAAGCGGAGTGGTCAGTATGCACTATGCCCCTCGTGCCAAGCAAATAGGAGCAAAAAAATTTTTAAACGCAAATACCACCGCAAGAAGCTCTTGTTCAGTCACAGTATAGTTCTTTTTGGCTTCATTCATGGCCTTTACTTGCATAATAAATGGGGTGAAAAATTTTATCCCTTCTCTATCCTAATACCACACCGACAGAAACCCCACTAGCATCACACATCACTACAAATGGCTCACTATAATCTGGGGAAATAATAATGGGCGCGGACACCAATTTCCCCTTCAACTCTCCAAATGCTTTCAGACAGGATTCATCAGAATAGAACTTAAATTCCTTCTCGAGTAATTTGCACAGAAGATGTGAAATTTTTGAGAAATCCTTAATAAACCTTCGGTAAAATCCCGCATGTCCCAGAAAACTTGTCACACCTTTTACAGAAATGGGTGGGGGAAGACTCTCTATAACTTCAACTTTCGCTCGATCAATCTCTATCCCCTTATCTGAGATGCGATGGACCAATATTATACCTTCTTTCACCATAAAATGACATTTTTCCCAATTAAGCACAAGATTGCAATCTTCACATCTTTTGAGAACCTCAGCCAAGTGGCTCAAACACCGATCAAATGAGTCGCCAACAACCGAAAAGTCATCCATGAACACCTCAATAGTGTGTCCTTCACCATATTGGAGAATATCGACATCATACATCGCTGGAAGGTGGCCAGTGCATTACATAACCCAAAAGGAATCCTCTTGAAGGCGAACGTCCCATAAGGAAAAGTAAAGGTGGTCTTCTCTTGACCCTCAAGGGCAATAGAAATTTGTTTGTACCCGAATAGACATTAAGAAAATAGTACCATCTTTTTCCTGTGAGTCTATCTAACATCTGGTCCATAAAGGGCATAGGAAATGGTCCTTCTCAGTCCATGCATTCAACTTCCGGTAATCCATACAAACTCTCCATTCGATCACCAGCCTCATTGGAACAAGCTCATTCCTCTATTAGGCACTACTATCATTCCTCCCCCCCCCCCCTTT
>NC_028639.1:50106299-50210533 GCF_001406875.1 Solanum pennellii | reverse complement strand
CCCCCCCCCCCCCTTTTGGGTACACACTAAATAGGGCATACCCAACTACTATCTGCAATAGGATATATGACTCCGGCATCCAACCACTTAATGATCTCCTTATTTATTACCTCTTGCATAGGTGGATTCCACCATCTCTAGTGCTTAATACTTGGCTTGTGATCGGGCATGAGTTTGATTTTGTGTGAGCAAATACCAAGAGGTATCCCAATAATGTCCATAATACACCAACCAATGGATCGTTTGAACCTCTTCAGAACATCCACTAGACGCTCTACTTGTTGTACATTCATATCTGTTGCAATGATTATCGGCAAAGTATCATCTCTGCCCAAGAATACATACCTAAGATGAGGTGCTAGAGTCTTAAGCTCTAATTTTGGAGCCTCCTCAATAGATTGTTTCGCGGGTGGAGACTCGCGATGCTTCATATCTATCTCCAATTTTTTTTGTTTTGACCGATATTCATTTCTTTCAAGTGCCACAACCAAAGACCCATACTTTTCAATACCATCACTTTCAAAATTCATGATCACTGCCGCTAGTGAATCGACACCCAGGCGTTCTTCGATTTGTACCTCAGACGTACTCTCAACCTGATAACATATAGCATATACCGTTTGGAGATCACCACTCTGCTTCATGGACCTAAAAATGTTGAACGTTGCTTCCTCATTGTTCAACCTAAACTTCATCTGCCGTTTCTCCATATCAATGAAGGCACAAATTCCAAGAATCATAAAATCATTCGGAAATATAAATGACTTCACTTTCACGAGCACATCATGGAGTATATCAATGGGCCTCTTCACTGTTCGATCGACCATCAGTAATTGCATTGCAGTAGACTTTAGGTCACCCAAACCCAATTTCTTATAAATGGAAAGAGGCATGAGGTTTATGTTTGCACCTAGATCACATAGCACTTTAGCAAAGTGTAATAATTCGATGGTACATGGAATAGTGAAAGCACCTGAATCTTCTTTTTTCTGCACAAAAGACCTTGTATCAATAGCAGTATAATGGTGCATTCGGTCATCATCCTCAAAAATTACCGATCTCTTCTTTGTTACCATATCCTTCATAAATTTAGCATAACTAGGCATTTGTCCTAGAGCTTCTATCAAAGGGACATTGATGGAAAGATGTTCCAAAATAGAGATAAAACGCCGGTATTTACCATCCTCAGTCTTCCTTACTAATATCTGAGGGAATGGTGGTGGAGGTCTAGGAATGGGGACCATTTTGTGAGGTACCTCTGCTTCTTCCGCCGTTTGGTCCGCCAATTCTCCACTAGTTTCCACCACCTCTTTGTTTTTTCTCATCTAATATTCTATCATAGGCATCATAGGTGGATCAATAGTTTGCTTACCTCCTCGAGTAGTTATTGTCATGCAATGTCCATCATTTTAAGGATTTCTAATGGTATTGCTAGGAAGAGTGACCGATTGGCGTGGGTTCACAGTAGTGGACAATTGGGCCATCTGTAATTCAAGATGCTTAATCGAGACCGCATGTGCATCCATCTTTTAACCAATATTTTCTAAATCACCTCGCAATTCCTTGGCGTGCTCATCACTAGCATCAAATCGCCTCAGCATCTTCTGTAACATATCCTCAACTCGCACCATACTACCTCCACCATCCCTAGGAGCAACTTCCCGATATTGAGGTGGAACATAGGGCATACTCCGATCATTTTTGTTACCATCGTTACCCCGATTGAAGTTGTTGTCGCGGTTGTAGTTTCCATCTCGAACATACTGGCCCTCTTTATTGTAGTTATCATAGTTCCGATCATGATTTCCTTGACTTTGATGTCAATTCTCCTAATTGGAGCCTTGTGTGTTTTGTCGAAAAACCCTCGTCTTATCATTCAATTCATAAGTATCTTATTCACAATAGTACTCATCCGATGGCGGTGGTGGTTTAGTCAAGTAATTCACTGCATTTACCTTCTCTGCACCTCCAGTGACATGTTTCAATACTAACCCAAGCTCAGTTCTCATTTGATCCATCTCCTCACGAATCTCATCTGCCGCCAGATTGTGTGTAGCTTTCACTGCAAAGGTGTTTCTCTGAGTGTCTGACTTTCTAGTACTCCAAGTGTTATTGTTGAGAAAAATTTTCTCCAACTTCTCTATGATCTCAACATATGTGCACTCACCATACGAACCTCCAGCAATAGTATCGAGTACTGCTTTATTGTTATCATCTTGATCCCGATAGGAGTAGTCCTTCAACGACTCATCATCAAGGCAGTGGTTAGGGACGCATCTCACATACATAGTAAATCTGTCCCAAGAGCTACTTACCAACTCCCCAGGAAGTGCCACAAAGTTCTTCACTCTATCTTTGTGGTTGAGCATTTTAGACACCGGGTAATACCGAGCAAAGAACACATCTCTCAACTTATCCCAAGTATAAATGGAATCGTAGGGAAACTCAGTAAACCATATTACAGCATCTCCAGTCAATGGTAGAGTAAACACTCTCAGCCCGATGACGTTCAAAGCTAAGTCTAGCCTCCCCACACAACTCTTGCACATAATCCTCAATTTGGCTATGTGAGCATGTGGATCCTCTGACGGTAGCCCTGCAAAAAAATCCCTTGCGGTGAGCATTCGCATCAGACTACTAATTACCATGAATGTATGACAATGGGGTAGAGGAGGTAGGACAAGAGGCCCATCAGAATCAGTGAGGTTGACATTGCCCTATAGAACTCTTGAGGGCATTGGACGGGAGTCTGCATCCTCACAGCATTATCAACCAGGTTTCCGCAACTACCTAATTTTGTGCCTCAACCAGTGGTGGAGGCTGACGAATTATCCCATCACCTAAATTGACTGGGTTCTGCTAATTTTCCGTTCTTCGAAGTGTACGATTAAGTCCAGGATCAAACGAAATGAGCGGTTTCCCCTCGGATCCGTGTACTTGGCATACACTAGAGCTAAACCAGAAAGAAACAAGAACAAGAGAAAAGTAAAATCAGGAAATCATTGACTAAACTTCAGTAATGTTATTAAGGTTAATCTAAAAGCCACTTTCCCCGGCAGCGGCGCCAAAATTTGACATGCTCAAATTACACCTCCCTAAAGAAGTATAAGAGGTTGTATCAAGTAAAGAATCTAACTAGTAGGTTGGGATCGATTCCATGAAGAAAATGGTTTAGACTTACCTTCAATGTACAGTTACTTCTTTTTTGTCAAGTTCTTTCCGAAAACAGATAATTAAAATGGGGGGGGGGGGTTGTGAAACAAACTTCTTTAATATCTCTATGTAAAAAAAGTAACAGGAGTAAAGATTTAGTTCTTATCAAGTTGTGAGGTGTATGTATTCCCTATAGGTTCATAACGCCGTATTCCTAGCTATAACAATTCTTCCATAGTATTTTGCATCCAAAGTGATAAGCTAAGTATCTCTAAATCCTTGGTCCGGCATTTAGATAATTTCACCCCATACCCTTGGTTCGGCTACGTATGTATAAGCTACTAACCCTTAGCTTTACTTCATATTAAGCATCGTGTTCGATGTATGACTTAGTTATTGTTTTGCACTAATCGAAACTAGCTATTTAGATAGTGTTCCACTAAATCTATGTTGCTAATTCTTTTCTTATAAAGACCTCCTTGGTCCGGCAAGTAGAAACAAGGCTAATTCTAACGCGTGCACTCGTTAAAAAGACTTCTAAATGAAAGAATTATCAATACATCCAATAACCTATTTGAGAATTGTTATTAAGTTAGATTTACTTTGTTAATCACCCATGGTTACCACAACCCTAGTTGTGGATTTAGTTACCCGTGCATATAAGAACACAATTCATAATTGTTGACCAATAAAACATGAACTTACTTTGTCAATTCGAAGAAAATCAATAAAACCAACTTGAAATACCAACATAACACTTTGAAAACCAAATCCGAAAATTGAATTATTGATAAAGATGCAAAACCCAATCTCCAAACACAAAATAAGAACACTAATAATAATGTCTAACCCCAAAAATGAGGTTTTACACCCTATTTATAGAAAACATTGTCCTAAATTAAAAGGAATTAAAATAAGAAAAGTTGTCCAAAAACGCGGTTGTAATCGATGACCCCCACAGACGGATTGTCAATGAAATGACAGGCTGTTAACTGCCTACGTCAGTCAAGACTTAAAATCATTTTTTGTCCTTAAGATGGCATCATCTCTGAATCAATCGACGGACCAACAACACGGTCCGTCGATGAATCTACGGTTCGTTGATGCCTTCCATTGCTCCATTCTTCGAATTTCTCCAACTTTGGGTACTGGGACTATCTCTGATCTCATTGACAATTCAACATAATGGTCAGTCGATCCTCTCTGTAGTCCCAAACTTGATTAAATTTCTCCGAGTTACTCCATTGCCTAAACTTTAATCGACGGTCACCATTTACGGGCCGTCGATGAAGAAACAGACTGTCGATGGCCTTTGGGGTTCGCTTTTGTACTTCATTTCAGTTTTCTTATGCGTTTTATTTCCGTACATCTTTCCTGCAAAACAAACATAAAAACATGTTAAAACTACTACAAAAAAGGCTCTAGACACACACAACTCTTAAGGAAAAAACATTGAAAATACCGTGAAACCACAGTACATCAAAAACAACTCCAAAATATAATGGTCATCCCCTCTGCTCGTCATCTCCGGCGGAACCATGATGCCGGAGAGACATAATAAACACTTTTCTGATCTCCAAGCTCACACTAAAAAAAACCCTCAGGAAAATAGCAAACAACCATTCCATTTTCCTTCATCCAAACCAACCTCACCGGAAAACAAACCAACCTCCGACTACTTTTCCTTCAATCTCCATTCCCACCTTTTTCGATGGAAAACCACCAGAACTCAATACTAAACAAACACCCAAAATCACCCAAAAAACAACCACCAAACACCATTTCTGGTGGAGCTAAATCCAGGACACCAACTTTTCCTTTCCCTCTTCCCCTTTGCGATTTTTTTTCATTATTGAGGTGTTCAACTCTGTATTGGTGAGCTCCAGCATGACCACACAGTCCCTGAGTTTTTCTATGACGAACTGGCGTGGCTCCATCTCCGGTAAATAAAAACCCAATATCATTGCCTCGAGCTTCATTTTTCAACAAAGGTTTCTCGAACAACATATTTTTTATTTTCTATTTTTGGTATCTTATATTCTTACAAGTTTTATTTGATTTTGTTAATGCAGTTGTGGCCTATTTTTTTTGTGCTTCGTTAATTAATATATTGTTGCTTTTGCTTGTTAATGGTATTGCGTTATTATTAGTAGTTGTTGGAATTGTTACATTATTATTTTATTTTGAGGAGACTTTTATTAATTTTGGTAGTTGTCTGATGACTTTAGCTATTGCATTATGATTTAGGGTGTGTTTGGTGTGAATGAAAAGTCACCTCAAAATAAAATAATATAGAAAATGTTTTCCTCGAAAACAAGTAGATTTATGACTTATTTTCTCATGTTTGGTTGGTGAATAGAAAATATTTTTAGGAAATGATTTTAGGTGTTTGATTTATGAATGAAAAATATTTTTGAAATTAATATATTTTTTAAAAATATATTTTTTATGGGGCAGGGGGGGGCTAGTAGGGGGGTCTGGGTGAAAACATAAAAATTTAAAGTTCAAAATATTTTAAAAAATAAAATTACTTTTTGGGTGGGGGTTGGGGTGGGCGCTCCCGGGTGGTAGGGGTGAAATAACAAAAAATTGAAGCTGAAAATACTTTTTAAAAACAAAATGAAAATATATTTTGGTATCTTGAATTCTTACAAGTTTGATTTGATTTTTTTAATGAAGTTGTGGCCTATTTTTATTGCGCTTCATTCATTATTAATACCGTAGCTTTGATTGTTAATGGTATTGTTTTATTGTGGTTGATTGTTGGGTTTGTTACTTTATTATTTTATTTATGGGTAACTTTTATTAATTTTGGTAGTTTTCTGATGACTTCAGCTATTGCTTTACGATTCAGTTTTCTGATGACTTCAGCTATTGCTTTACGATTCAGTTTTCTGATGACTTCAGCTATTGCTTTACGATTCAATTTAGATTGTTTTTGTTGCATCTAGTTTCTAGCTTTTAATTATTTTGGTAGAGAAGTTGTTCCTATTAGCTTAGCATTGTGAAGTGGGCTTAGTTCCTTTTTATTATTTTACATTTTGTTGAGATTTGATTGTTTCTTTTATTTGCTCGTATATTTTATTTATTTGTTTTTATTTTCACTATTTTGGTTGTTAGTTTATTAGGTTGTTGTAGCTTTGTTTATTATGTAATGGTATTTCCAATTTAACTCATTTTTCTCTATTTTTAGTTTATATGTCTCCTAGAATAATTCATTAATTAATTGCTCTTGATTTATTTAAGTTGGTTATGTTCAATTTTTTTATATTTTCAGTTAGTAGTGTGGTTAATTTGTTATGAATGACCATTTTGTTATCTTTTCGAATATCATATGTTGCTTTGTAAATTATTTTGTTCATTTCATATTATTACAAGTTAAAGTTACCAATGGAAAAATATCTGCATCGGTCTTGGAGGCTTCCCCATTTTAAAATACGAAAATTTAGTTTAAGTTCATGTTATATGTTTTGTTAAAATTGGCCGATGAAGAAATTACCATCAATTTCCAAGGCCTTCCATGTTAATTAAACGGGTTTTATTTCCAGTTATTTATTTCATTTATTTTTATTCATATTTAGTTATTACTAACACTTTTACGAAATGTGTTTACAGGAACCCCGAAGTCGATTCCTATTGAAGCTATTCCAATGGAATTCTAATTATAAGTTTTTATTTATTATGGTGTATATTGTTCACAATAGGAAAATTTAGGCCAATTCCTATATGATTGTTTTATCATATTACATGTGTATATTGCATGTTGATTATACTTGTACATTATTTTATTTTTCTCCTCAATTTAAAAAAATAAATTCAATCGAGACCTACATTTGTGGATTTCAAAGGATGTCTAACACATTCCCTACGGAATAACTTGAACACTTACCTAGAAGGAATTGGTTTCATAGTCTTTCTTTTTAGTCAATTTTGTGAGTGGTTTCCTAGTTTTTCAAAATTCAGGTGGCGACTCCCTTTTACCCCGTTTTTACCCTTTTAAATTCTTTTAACTCCTTTTAAAATTGAGTACCTGCGATGTTGCACCATTTCAAAGGATGTTAACACCTAGATCTAACAAAGCATAAACATCGAGATTAAATAATCGTAAGTACCAGTGACTACATCAGGAGAATCTTCTTGATCCTGGTGAGTCTGAAGAGCACATGAGTTACCCTGCTGAGTTAGCTGACATGTTGGCGCTGCAGAAGTTGTGGATTGAGACCTACCGTCATTACCACCTTGACCTTTTATAGAAGGACAAATCCTCAACATGTGACCAAACTGACCGCACACAAATTATCCTTCTTTCTCTAAAGGCACTCGCTTAGATGGTCCTTACCACACTTAGGACAAGTGTTGGGTTGGTTTTGGTACCTGATACACTCTCATGAGACTTAGATCCTGGTGCACTACCTTTCTAATATTGTCTGAATTTTCAGGTTGGAACATTAGTTGATGAAAGGGTTGGAGTTGAAAATATCTGCTGACCCTTCGAGCGATTTCCACCACTCGATTTTTGTTGAGAATACTCATAGCTCCCATTCCTAGCATTTTTATTTTCCTTGGCATGTTCCCTAAGCTTATCATCCTCAACTTGTTGAGCATGAGTCATGAGCCTACATATATTCATATCTCCAGCAATATTGCATTCCTGCACTCTGTCTTCACCAAGTTTGACACTCCATAAAGAAATTATTCATCTGGGCCCTGGAATCAGCAACCATGTGAGTAGCATGCTTAGACAGTTAGGTAAAATTTAGTCAATACTCCTGGACTGTCATGCTACCTTGCCTCAACTTCATAAATTCCTGAGTTTTCGCGTTTCTTCACTCTCTTGGGAAGAACCTATCCAAAAAATTTCACTAAAGCAATCCCAAGTGATAGGAGTTGCATCTATATCCATTTTTCTTTCCTTTAAGTATACCAGATATGAGCCACATCCCTAAGTTGGTAAGATGCTAACTCAACCTGATCATTCTCAGTTACCTCCATCACTTCAAAGATCTTCTTGACCTCGTCTATGAAGTTTGGGGGATCCTCACCAATCTGCAATCCTAACAACTATGGCAGATTCCTCGTAACAAAATCTCACACTCTAGCTGCAGCTCACCGAACATTAGCATTTTCTAGGACTAGAACCCGCTGATTAATTTGGTTGGCAACACTCTGAGCCAACATCTAAATGGAGTTCCAGAACTCTACATTCTAGACTACTTGAACTGGGACTGTAGGAGTTGTGTTTGTGTTTTTGGCATTCTCATTCCAGGCGTTAGCTCTACGAGGAGGCATGATCTAAAACATAAAACATCAAATTAGAACGGAATTAGATCATACCTTACGCATGATAAGAGTAACAAGAAAATGAATATTTTTCCTAAATCACTTTGCAGTCTCCCTCTCATTAGACGTGATGTGCACTAATACCATTAAAAGGACTACTGAGTCCAACTTTTCGCACATCCTAGGTCACTTAAACCTAGCGCTCTGATATCAAGTTTATCATGCCTTGAGCCTACCCCCGAGACACGAACAAGGGACATAGGATCACAAGTGACCCCAAGCTAACCCTGCTGGCACAACATGAGTAGAATATGAATAATAAACTAATGCGTAAGCTTAACACATGAAAATGAAAGTGATAGGGGATACCTATCCTAAAATTGAATGTATATAAAATCCAAGAATTTAATACAAAAGAAATATCAAACTCAAATGCTAAGATGACTCTAGATTATGTCTGAAATAATCCTCTAAATTGACTAGAATTGTTGAGACATACCCCGCTGAGTCTAGCACAAACTGAAACTAAAAGACGGTAATACTGAAATGATAACATGAATATTGTCCTCGGAGAATGAAGATTCACCACTGATGCTACTGAGCTGAAGATCGAGAACCGATCTATGCATTATGTAGATGCTGAGAACTAGGACCTACATCACGAGAAGATGTAGCGCAAAGTATGCATCAACACTTGAAAGGTATTGTAACAACCATAAAAATGAAATATTGAAACTATAGATTAACTTGTGTATGATTGAGTTTGTTATGAAGTTTGAGTGAGATTTCATGTTGTTAAATGGTTTCGCGAGTGAGGGTTGAGAAGTTAGGCGTTAAACGTCAAGATATGACTATAACGCTTGGAAACTAGTAAGTTGAACTACTGTGTTGTAGTGTCTTGTAGTGGAGTTTTTGGAGTGTTGTAGGGGGGAGGTTAAAACACATAGGAATGACTCCCATACTTAGAATGACATGTTTAAGGTTCAAAAGTCTGGGTAAAACCCCCCAAGGACCACCCAAGGGGTCCTCGAGAAGGACCCGAACTCTGCCCAAAAGTTGTCAAATATAGCCTGGTTCACAAGACCCATTCACGGCCAGTAGATCAACTTATGGCTCGTGGATCATAGGCATGGATCAGGACTGCACATTCCTGCAAAAGGTGAGCCTCGGTTACAACCCATGGACCCAAAACACGTCCACTATACCCATCCGTGGTTCATGGAAGTGGAGTCGTGAATGCTGTCAGTTTTGGGATTTTTATCTTAAGAGAGGGGTCTTAGTTTTAAATAGCTATTTAATTAGGGGTTAGGAGGGACGACTATGTAACTAATTAACTCCCTATATAAGGTATCCTTAACCCCCCCCCCCCATAATTCATTAGAACCCTAGACCCCAAATCAAATCCCATCCCTCTCAAACTACTTTCTCTCTAACAACTTTATTGAAGACTTCAAATTTTCAAGGTGATTTCATCAAGGTTTTCAAAGTTTTTTCAAGGGTATTTCGTAGATTCTCATATAATAGGTGTGATACTTCATCTAGGGTTAGCTTTCAGCCTAGATTCAACTTCAAAGTAAATTTTCAAAGTATTCATGTTCATGAAAATTTAAGGGTTTACTAAATCTCATGGTTTCTTTCACCAAATGGTTTGCAAAGGTTTCTAATAAAATTTTCTGGTTCTATTATTTTTCAATTGATGATTTATAATGAAAATACTCCTTAAACCCATGGTTTCTATGTTTTCCTAATTTGTACCTTTATGAAGTGGGTTAGTTGATAATAAATGTATGTGAATAGAACTTGTTTAAATGGTTTTTTAGATTAGTGAAGTATGTTATTACCCATGCCTATTTATACTAAATTGTTGGTGTGTTGGTATTCGATATATATGACCTTGAAGGCATGTTATGAGCAAGTTAGTTGTTTATTTAGAATTGTGAACTGATGTTGATCCACTTGAAAGGTGGAGGTATTTACTTGTTGAGCATAATGTGGCATTGAATTGAAGTTTTATCATGATATTGTATATATGTGGGTAATGTGAAGCATGTGTATGATATAAATGAATGAATTGTAATTATGTGTAGAAGCTACTTTTGTTAGGATTGAATGTTATCGCTCTATTAACACTTTTGAATGACGATGATTATGTGATAGGATATTCTCACACACTCACACGCTCATGAATGAATAATAAATGAATTTATATACTAATGTCAATGAATGTTTATTCTATCAAAAGGTTATACTCAGTTTAACTCTAATGAATGCATAAATATGGGAATGAAGATGGATGCTCATCCATAAGTTAAAGGCGAAGTGTCTAGTACGAATCTTTGTATATCTTCCTAATGAGTGAATGAATGAATGAGGGGTTTGAGATGGATTCTCATTCATATGTTGAGACGAAGTTTCTAATAACAATGTCAATACTCCTAGAGATGTACAACGAATGAATTATGGGATGGGATGGGTACTCATCCATGAGTTGAGGCGGGGTACCTAGTAGAATCCCAGGAGGTGGATACCCATCCATGAGTTGAGGCGGGGTATCCAATAACAATCTCTTTTCACATAATGAATGAAGTACTATATGGAAATGTAGGCTAATCACTGAGTGGATATTTAAGGGAATGAGTACTCATACATTAGTTGAGGCGGGGTACCTAGTAGCAATCTCTTGAGGTGGATACCCATCCATGACTAGAGGCAGGATGTCTAGTAACAACCTCCTTATCACGTTATTATTTTCCCACATAGGTCTAGCTATTCGATCCACTTAAGCTAAATACCGATATACTTTAGGAAAGTAGACCAGCCTTTACGTGTGGGTTAGTACTTCAAATTCCATGATTTAGCTCTCGTGGTCTATATCGGTTAAATGATTATTCCCATCATGTGAATTGTGCATTATGGTTCTTGAGAGGTTCTATGACGTGTGGTGGTAGTAGGAGTTGCCATCCATGCAATGCACGAGTAGGGCTTAAGATTGTCATAGTGAGTTCTCAAGTCCTAGTAATTAATGAATGAAATAATTTGTCCTTAATGAATTGTTCGAGAATGTTTATCTAAAGTCTAATGAATGAAGGTGTTTTTATCGTAATTAAGTTACTTGAACAATGATGACTCTTATATGCTTAAATGCAAAGCTGCATGCTACACTTGGTTGTATTATGAATTACTTCCTTGTCATGTATTATTGTATATGAATGTGTCTTGTCTATGGTGACTTTAAAGGGGTAATTAGTGTGAGTAGTAATGGGATGCTACTTGCATATTGCACAAGTATAACTTAGTGTTGTTTTAGATGTTGGTTTTAATGTGATAATGCAATTGTTATGTCTCCTAATATTTTATTGTATAAAAGTGGACACGATGAATGTTAAGTTTACTTTGGTGACCTTAGGGTGGTACTTTGGTGTGGACGGTGGTATGGGACACTATCCATACATTGCACAAGGTATAAATTAAGGGTTACTTAAAGTGGGGGTTCAAGGTAAAGGTAAAGGTCTATGTATGGTATTGAGTTCAAATGTTAGAATGTGACTTGTATGTTGGTTTTGACTTATATTATGATTCTCATGTGAAATGTTCATAAAGAATTATCAAAATGGCATATGCATGACTTTCAAACAAAATATCCCTTTTAAAATATGTTTTTGCATGGTCATCATACTTAGTACATTTTTGTGTGCTATCCCATATTTCTTCATGTTTTTACTACAAGTGTAGGTTGTGGTAACTTAGTGGATTCTCAAGTTGAAGGTTTTGTTATTTATCTATGACTTGGTATGTCCTCATGGATCGAGGACAAAGAACTTCTATGATTCATTTTGATGAAATAGACAATTAGTAATCTTTTGATTGTAAAAGGTTGTGTCCCTATTATTTTTTGGGTTTGGGTCTAAGATGGCCATGTGATACTTTAGTATTCCCCTACTTTATGAATGAGTTTTTTGTTGTTATTTTTATTAAGAAATGTTTTAATTCCGCACGATTTTCTATTACCTATATGATGAATGAATGATTAGAAGTTATTATAAGACCCCTATGGGGTAAAGTACGTCGTTTCACGTCTAGGGGGTGCTCTCGGGCATGAGAAACTTGGTATCAGAGCATAAGATTTTGGAAAATGGTTTTTAGGATCGCTATCTCACATGCCACGTCTAGTAGAGTGGAACAACCTCAAAGCACCCCTTAGTCGTAACATGACGTACTTGACCTCGAAGAGGTCTTATACTATCCGTTAGAATTCATTCATCACATAGGCATTAGAAAATATGGAAAAATTTAAAACTTTAAGATATACAATCGAAGTCATTTTCACAAATCGCAAATGGAAGTCCTTTCTAACACATTATCTTAAACCATCTAACTTGACATGAATACTAAACTTTGAAACATAAACTTTGGATGCAGCCCATACAAAGTCTTAAGCATAAAAGTAAATGACGTAAAGTTAAGCGGATGTTGTCCTCGAAACTATGAGGACTCACCAAGATCTTCAATATTCTAAATCCTTGAAACTCTAGCCTCCAATAGAAACTCAAAGCTCCAACCCTACATTTGGTAAGAATGTAGGCAATATGTGTTAGTACAAAGGTACTAAGTATGAAAGATAGCACACATAAAAGAGCATCACAAATGGTTAGTCAATATAATACATAAGCATAAAAGACAATAACATAGTCATAATATAATCATCATATCATAGAATAGTCTCCAACATAAGCTTCATATGAATATAAGTCAAAATAAGGCATAGTTATTGAGCATAGGAGAAACATCACATTCATGTAAAGGTCTCTACTTAAACATACAAGGTTTCTCACCTCAACCCTAAGTCTTTCATATTACAAGAGAACTACTTCACAAGCCATCTCCAAGTATACTTGTGCAATGCAAGGATAGCATCCCATACTACCATCCAAGCTAAGTACCTCGCTTTGGTCATTCTTAGTCATAGTCCACTCTCATAGTCAAGACCTAGGTTTACATGTCATTTTAACATAGTCTATATGCATGGTCTATTTTAAAGTTTTCTATTCCATAAAGGTACCATACTTCTAAGTAATCCCAAGACACACTTGTGCAATGCATCAAAGGTATCCCATACTACTCTTCAGACTAAGCATAGCCTTGAAGTGATCCTAGTCATATTCACCCTACTTTGGCCTCATCATTAACTTCACTCTCTTAACTAAGGAATCTCTCTCCTTCAATCAACTATAACTAGGAAGGGAAACTATAGTCCAATTCTGTATCAAGACTTTTGTTTAATGACCCTAAGTCATACCTTGTGCAATGCACTCACAGCCTCCCATAATACTAATCATGCTTAGGATTACTTTTAGGTTCTATTACTAGTTCTCTTTGTTTGGAACTTAGTTCCTTTCTTTAACTTTAGAACCCTAACAGGTACTCTCTCTCAAGCACATCTTAGTTCATTATTAAGTTGAACTCTAAGAGATACTTCATTAAGTATGTTTAAGTTCCTTAATTACATGGACCCTATGAGATAATTCTCTTGGTATGTCTTCATGAACACTATGAGATACCACTTTGGGTATGTCTAAGTACATCTACACTCATGAACACTATGACATACCACTTTTGGTATGCCTTAGTTTATTATGCTTTGAACACTATGAGCTTCTTCTCAAGCATGTCTTAGTTCATGGGATATGGAGATATCTACTAGGAAACCTTGACTCAAATATGTGAAGGATCATGTCACATGAGACCCAACTTTGGTAAAACCCACACTCTACTATGTAAGAGTTCCCCCTTACACTTGGATAGTCCTCACAGCTACTAGGTGTGGTTCTTCTTTCTTCTTGGATTCCGGACCATATCTTGTGTGATACTCCTTCTAATTGGCATATACACTTGGAGTCAAGAATATACTCCAAGGTTTTATTTGTTAAGCCTTTCTTACCAGTTATCTCTCATGGAACCATATCCTTGACAACCCAGTCATGCTCAAGTGATTTTATCACTTCATACATCAAGCTTTCACAAGAAAGGTTAGGTGAGTATAGGTCTTTCACCATAACCCAACCTATTATACTTCTATTATCTTTTTGAATTTACTCTCAAATACATAGAATCCCTACGTAATTACAAACCCTACTTTCAAGGATTCTTTCTTAATATCTTTTTTGTACCTTGATTTCAAGGTAATTTGATCATATCTCTCATTACTAGGTGATTCAAGTCTTACATGATCATAAGGGTTCGATTCTAACGTTATAATCCAAGATACTTCCTATTCAATCAATTCTAGGTAGATTCATATTTATATGATCCTAACTCTGATCAACTAGTATAAAGACAATTTAAATCGGAAGATTACATTAGAACATGCAATATTGCCTCTATTTGCATAAACCCACAAAGATCACCTTCATCAACTTATACTAGGTTTCATCAATCAATTCACATGAAAACATCATATAATTGTCATATAAACATAATTGCATGCTATCCAATACTTTGAAGTCACAATCAAATCGTATCCACAATTTAATCACAACCCTAGCTAGATTGGGGTATTTTGGATTCACAATTGAGGGATACCTATGAGGGAATACATAGATGGAAGAACCCATGGATGAAAGATCTTCACATACATTTAATAACAGCCTTAAACTAATCTTGAAACCTTGGTGAATTTGACCTAGTTGTTGCCTCCCTTTTTCTTTTCTTCTTCAATTTTAGAGAGGGAAATTTTTTAGGAGAGTTTGTTTCATTAGAGTTTTGACGTAATGACTTTGGTTCTTGGGGTTGAGGTTTTATATTTAGGTTTATATATGTAATTAATCACTTACAACCCCTCCTAACCCCTAGTTGAATATCTAAATCTATTAGGGCCCCTAACTTAAAAACTAAAATCGAGAAAACTGTCACCATTGACGGACACCACTTACGGGCCGTAAGTGGTGTGACGCCTCATGTTGTACCTTGGTGTAATGAATCAGAGGGGTTTGTTGATGAGTATTTTATGAGTAGACTAATTATCAACTCAAGAAGTCAACGCACGCCCCGTTAATCTATTGACAGTCCGTCAGTGGGGGCTCGTGGATGGCTATTGTCTTTTGATAGCATTTTGGCCAACATTTGGGCCTTTCTCAAGGACCCTTAGGGTGGTCCTTTGAGATTCGTAACAAGATATTTGGACCCTAAACATGCCAATATAGGTTTATGAACCCTTTATACTAAATTTCACCTTCATACCACACTCTAAAACTCAACTACAAGACCCTACAACAGAATAGTTCAACTAGACTAGTTTCTAGACGTCATGGTTGTTTCTTGGGGCTTTGCTTCTAAAATTACCAAAATAACTGAAACAGTCATTATTCATCATTTAAGCAAGTTTAAAACTATAAACTAACATGTGAGTATCTAGAATCACCTACTTAGCTCCATTAAACTCTAACTTGTTCTTCCTAGAAATTCCGGGGTATAACATAGAGTCTTGTTCATCGGTGTGAGTCTTACACATCTATAAGCGATAGGCTATAGGACATTGAGAAGTTTCACTTTATTTGTTACTCTTGTATCGTGACATAGTGTTTTAACTCCATGATATCTCTCTCTTATTCTTTGTTTGTTGGTCTTCTAGATGTGACTAATTGAAGGGCTAATGCTTCATGGATTCAATGGATAAAAGGTTAGTGGCGATTCTATTGTGGTATGTGACTAGGTAAGAGTTACTATAGCTGAACGAAATCCTTTGGTTTGGATGAGTTTCTTTATGATCATGTATGTGGAAAAGATTTGAGGAATAGTGGTGTTTAAATGATGCCTATACATGTTGTTAGAGTAGACTCCTTTAAAGGAGGGCATAAGTGTAATTCCCCTTTTGTTAGAATCATCTTATGTGATGAGTGTGAAGGTTTAATGATGACTTGTTCTGACCTTAGAGTGGAAAGAAGTATGTTTAAACAGCTTATATACGCTTGTTTCCAATAAAGGGATAATGTGCTTAGCTATCAAGGTTGATGACTGTTCTTTGTGTTCATAGTTTACGTTGACTTGAATCCTCCCTTATGAAGTGTAGCAAGTTTGAGAATTTTAGACCCGGTGTGGTAGACTCATATGAGATCTTGAGTGGTGTAGTGTGAGCAAAAGTTGCTTAATGAGGACCTTCCTAGTTTGAAAGCTTTGGTAAATTAATTATTCCTTATAGATAGTGAATGTTGTGTTGAGGGTCCTATGTTGATCTTGTGGGTCCTTAGACGGGTTTTCTCTTAAGTCGGGATAGTATGTTGAAGATTGAAGTCATGAGAGTATCCTTTTCTTTTCCTTTTATTCCTTCAAGCTTGAATCTAGAGCTCCTTGTAACTTTTTACATGGTTTGAAGTCATGGGTGTTAATGAGTTTTCCATGTCTTTTTTATATTATGCATGTTTTAGTTGAATTCTTGTTTAAGGAGAAGAATAAGTTTTCATTATTGTTTTTCCTCATATTGATATGCATCTACGATGAGTTGTATAAATGTTTCGTGAGTTGACTTGTTCAGCATGTTTAAATGTGTTCTTGAAAGAGTTTTGATTTAACTAATGATATTTTAATGAGTATGATGTTATTTGGAGAACTAAGTTCCTCAAATCAAATGGTAAATGTTGATGTTATTGTGCAAAATGAGTTTGTAGATGTAATTCCTTCCTTCTTGTTGTGTTTTGAACCTATGAATGTGGTGTTGATGTTTTCTCCTATGTTTATGAATTTATATTGATGTTGCATTCATGATTGTGGGCTGCTAGTCTTGAGTAGTTACCCCTTAATGTGTTTTAAGTGTCATTCAAAGACTAATTCTCCTAAGTGGGGGAAATGTAACGACCCTAAAAACAAACTAGTGAAACTAGAGCCTAACTTGTGTGTGTTTGAGTTTGGTGTGAAGTTTGAGTGAGGTTTTGTTAAATGTCTTCCCAAGTGAAGATTGCGGATTTTAGGGGTTAAATGTCAAGATATGACTATAACGCACGAAAACGAGTAAGTTAAACTAGTGTGTGGTAGTCTCTTGTAGTGGTCATTTGGAGTGTTGTACAGGGTTTTAAACTCATAGAAATGACTCCCATACTTAGAATGACATGTTTAGTGTTCAAACATACGGGTACGATCCCCCAAGGACCACCCAAGGGGTCCTGCAGAGGACCCCAACTCTGCCCAAAAATTGTCAAAAATAACCTGGTTCACGTAACCCATTCACGGCCAGTAGATCAATCTATGGCTTGTGGGTCATGGGCGTGGATCAAGCCTGCAAAAGGTGAGCCTGCAAAATAACCTGATTTTTCGTTCTTTTTTTAAGTTAAGGGTCTTAGTTTTAGTTAGTTATTTAATTAGGGGTTAGGAGAAATGATTAGGTAACTAATTAACTTCTGATATAAGGTATTTAAGTCCTTAAAACCCCCAATTAAATAATTATAACCCGAGACCCCGAATCAAATCTTCTCCCTCTCAAACTACTTTCTCTTTAAGAACTCCACCGAATACTTCAAGGTTCCAAGTTGATTACATCAAGGTTTTCAAAGAATTTTCAAGGGGATTTCGAGGATTCTCATCTAATAGGTATGGTGATCCTTCATTTAGGGTTATCTTTCACCCTAGATTCAACTTTAAAGTAAATTTTCATACTCTTCAAATTCATGAAAATCTAGAGTATTACTCAATCTCGTGGATTCTTTCACCAAATGATTTAAATGGTTTCTAATGGTATTTTATCGTTATATTGTTGTTAAATTGATCATTTATGATGAAAATAATCCTTTAACCCATGACTTATCTCTGTTCCTAATTTGTACCTTATGAAATGGGTTAGTTGATAATGAATTTATGTGAATAGAACTTGTTTAAATGGTTTTAGATTATTCATGTATGTTATATTACCCATGAATATTTATAGTAAATTTTTGTTGTGTTGGTATTTGAGATTTATGATCTTCAAGTCAAGTTATCAGTAAGTTGTTGATTTAGAATTATGAACTTGATGATGATCCACTTAAAATATGGAGGTGTTTACTTTTTGATTATTATGTGGCATTGTACTGAAGTAATATCATGATGTTTTATGTACTAGGTGATGTGAATCATGTGTGTGATCTAAATGAATGAATTGTAATCACGTGTAGAAGCTACTTCTGTTAGGATTAAATGTTATCACTCAATTAACACTTCTGAATGATGATGATCAATATGTGAAAAGGTATTCCACACTCACACACTCACGAATGAAGAATGAATGAATTTCTATACTAATGTTAATGAATGTTAAGTTTATCAAAAGGTTATTCTCAATTTAACTCTAATGAATGAATTAATGTGGGAATAGAGATGGATGCTCTTCCGTAAGTTGAGGCAGAGTGTCTAGTAGCAATCAATATATCTCTTCCTAATGAATGAATGAAGGTTTTGATATGGATGCTCATCCATGAGTTGAGGAGGAGTGTCTAGTAACAATCTCAATACTCCTAGAGCTATCGAATGAATGAATGAAGGGATAGGATGGTTACTCATCTATGAGTTGAGGCGGGGTACCTCGTCGCAATCCTATGAAATATATAACCATCCATGAGTTGAGATATGGTATCCAATAAAAATCTATTTTCCTTAATGAATGAAATGCTCTATGGGAATGTAGGCTAAGCACCAAGTAGATATTTAATGGGATGAGTACTCATCCATGAGTTGAGGAAGGGTACCTAGTAGAAATAATTTGAGGTGGATTCTCATCCATGACTGGAGGCGGGGTGTCTAGTATCAACCTCCTTATCCCATAAATATGTGCCCACATAAGTCTAGCTAGTGGATCCACTTAAGTAAATATAGGTTTACATTAGGCAAGTAAACCAACCCTTACGATGTGGGATAGTATACCAAATGCAATGATTTAACTCTCATGGTATGTTAGTTAAACACTTATTCCTATAATGTGAGATATTCACTATGGTTCTTGAGAGTAACTATGACGTGTGGGTGATAGTATGGGATGGCATTCATGCATTGCACGAGTAGGCTTTAAGAGGCTCATAGTGAGTTCTCTAAGTTCTAATGAATAATGAACTTAAGAATGTGCCCTTAATGAATGAATCTGCTCGTATAATGACCTCTTTGAGAATGTTGATATAAAGTCTAATGAATGAAGGTGCTTTAATTGTAATGAACTTAATTGAAGAATGTTGACTCTTATATGCTTAAATGTAAAGATGCATGTTATACTTGGTTGTATCATGAGTACTTCCTTGTCATGTCTTATTGCATATGATGTGTCTTGTCTATGGTGACTTTAAAGGGGTACTTAGTGTGAACAGTAGTATGGGATGCTACTTGCACAATGCACAAGTATGACTTAGATATATCTTATATGTTGGTTTTAATGTGATTATTTAATGGTTTGTGCCTCTTAAATTCCTTATTGAGTAAAGGTGGAAAGGATGAATGTTACAGTTCACTTTGGTGACCTTAGGGTGGCACCCTGATGTGGATGGTAGTATGGGACACTATCCACAAATTGCAAATGGTATAGCTTAAGGGTTAGTTGAAGTGGAAGCTCAAGATAAAGGTACAGGTTTATATATGGGATTAAGTTTAAATATTAATGTGACTTGTATGTTAGTTGTGACTTATATTACAACTCTCTTGTTCAATGTTCATGAAGATTTATCAAAATGGCATATGCATGAATTTCAAACAAAATGTCCCTTTTATAGCATGTTTTTGTGTGGTCATCATACTTAGTATATTTTTGTGTGCTAACCCATATTTCTTCTTGATTTTACTACAACTGTAGGTTGTGGTGACTTAGTGGATTCTCTAGTTAAAGGCTTGGATTGCTATTCCTTCAAGACTTTGTATGTTCTCATGGATTCTAGGACAAAGAACTTCTACGTTTCATTTTGATGTAATAGACATTTAGAAACCTTTTGATTGTAAAGGGTGGTGTCCCTATTATGTTTTGAGATTGGGTATAAGATGGACATGTGAGACTTAAGTATTTCATTGCTTTATAAATGAGTTTTCGGTTGTTGATTTTATGAAGAAAAGTTTTAATTCCACATTATTTTCTATTACCTATGTGATGAATAAATGATAAGAGGCTTGTATAATACCGATCTTGATCCAAGTACGTCGTGTCACATCTAGGGGGTGCTCTCGGGGCGTGACAGATACTAAGCATGAAGCATAAAGTAAAACTGAAATAACAAGTAACTCAACAAGCAATAAAATAAGTATGTAATCAGAACATGATATAGATACTTAATATTGAGCTAACTGAATGCATTTTCATGTTGAGACTGAATATTGAATGTACTGTAGACGTGGTCAATGCATTAGAATCTGACTGAATCGTGGGATCTACTAATAACAGGCAATAAAACCACGTGATATAAATTTGGAGTCTGATGTATAAGCCCCATCGAGAGGTTCCAATATACCATGTCGTAGGTATAGAGGCATGACTGATGTGATAACTAAATGATGCCCAAAAAGGGGACTTACAACCTACTTGGTTTATAGTTCTGGGACTATACTAGTTCAACTTGATATTATGCTACTCCCGATAAGTTAACCGATTAACATATTATTACTGAATTATGTATTTTACTAGATAGTTCAAAATTGATATGCAATTGAGAATGCAACATTTATAAACTTATAATGACACATTCAAAAACTAAGGCATGTATATTTGAAATATCTGGCCTAGCATGTGTAATTCAAGAACTAAACAACTACAGATTTAGGATTCTGAAATTCATGCAAGAAACCAAGTAATAACATGATAATGTGTTTTGGAACATTCGAATACTGATTCATGATAAATTGATAATCTATTGAAATTCTAGAAAAAACTAGGTCTAGTAATAATAAGAGAATCAATAATCTCACTAAATTATAAGGACCTAATGGGTGAAAGGAACCCACTAGTGAAATCCCACAAACCTGTCGACGAATTCCATGAAGAAATCTTTTGATATCGAGGCTAGAATTGATGGATTCTTGTTGCGTTCTTGAACTAGGGTTCCTGACTTCTTTTCTCCTCTCTAGATCTAATTTCTCTAAGTTTTGATTAATGATATGACTTAGGAAAGTTCTAGTTATGTTTCAAGGCTAAAACAGACCAAAATCACATAGTTTAGGTTTCCAACTAATAGAAGAAAAGACAAAAATAACCCCACTTATTAATCTTGAGCTAACCATGACCACTTTCACGGCCCATGAAAGGGACCACTGACCGTGGGGCCAATCGTGGTCCTTGGCCAGGAGCAGGGTGCTATGGGGTCTAGTCTACAAGCCACCATTGCCCATAAGGAGGAACACATACCGTGAAGGTTCCTCGTGATCCTTACATGGATGAGGTCTGGAGGCTCAGGTCTAGGGGTCTATTAGTTAGGCCTCACGAATGCCCCCCACGACCCATCTTCAGGACCACGGATCGTGAAATTACCTGTGGTCCTTACTTTGGCGATGGGGTGTGACAGTTGAGTTTGGTAGCCTACTGGTTATCCTCTTATAGATTCCAACACGACCCGGTGTGAGGACTATAGACTGTGAAAGTCCTCGTGGTCTTCACTTAGGCATGGGGGTCTAAGGGACTAGCTAAAGGGTCCTATTGCCTAAGTCTCCACGGACGCCACCACCGACCATTGTCAAGACCACGACCTGTGAAGGCTCTGGGCCTGGTGGAGTCCAACGTCCCTCCATGGGTAGGTCAACAGACCGTGAACACTACTGTGGTTCACTGTTTAAGGTAGTTTCCTTCCAAAAAAAATTTAAGTCTGGTTTTCAAGGTAGCACATGCATCTTCTCCCATAAAGAGTTGCATAAAGAGTCATCTGGATTCTAGAATGATAACTATTTGTCACACTCGAGCCTACACCCTAGGCGGGACTAGAACTTAAGAACCATTATTGTCCCCAAGCCAACCCTTGCCCTAGCTTAACTCTTAGAGGAAGACTTACTTATGATAGAAATACTTTTAAAAAAATAAACTGAAATCACAATATATAACTAAAATGTATAAAGAAACATTCACTAGCCAAAATGGCACACATGTCTCAAAAATCAAAACAAGAATGGAAAGACTCGATAACTAACATCAGGTAAATCTCTATGAAGCCTGTAACAATTGAGATGGATGTTAGTACAAGACCCACAACCTCCTAATGAACTAAACTATAAACCAATAAAAAGGGGTCTTTGAGAAGTAAGAGGGCTCACCAACAAGTCTAAAGCTCAACTAGAATTAATGATGCGCTGGATGCTGATCCTGGTTACCTATATATGCATCATAAAAAGATGTAGGCCAAATGGAATCATTATAATGATATACGAATATGCGAGGGGAATTCTAAAATAAGACATAAGCTTGAAAAGGGAACTGAAAGAACAAACTGTGGCTCAACTGAACTCATTTCAACATAAGCAGTATAATAAATGCAGTATAAGAAAAGCTTCAAAACATGGATAACAACTATGTGTATTTAGAAATACAATACTAACTCAATTTGTATGAAAATATATAATATAAAATATGTTTATATATGAAAATAAAATTCACTCTGTGTATAAAAGAATAAGAAATACTTTTTGGGAGATTTTCTAATTGAAAACTATCACTTAAGAGCTAAATATGATGCACCGTTTTGCGTCACGCTCCCAGGGTCATGTTATAACTCGACAAGAGTATAAAACCTAACTACTATGTGGATCCATTACAATATGCTTAAAATTACTAAGAAATCATATAAAAAGTATGAGTTTTTTCTACCCATGAGGGCTACATGGTTTATGGGGACTGCGAGTTGTCTGAACTCTCCCCCATATTGGTGCCCAATACTACTCCAAAAATGTAACTAACTAGTATATTTAAAAGCATAACTATGTGGTTTGATATAATTACTCAAAAAATAGCCCAAAGTCTCTTTTAGAAATTAGTGTTTCCTCTCTTGATTAATTGTTAAAGCATATACTCAATATTGAAAACTACCTCAAAGGCCTTTTGGAAATCGATGATTCCTTTCTAGTTTAAATTTGAAAACATTTACTCTTTCGAAATACATAGACTTATATACTCTTTTGACGAAAATGAATTTCATTTTTTACTCTTTACTCAACTCAAAATTCAAGTCTGAAAACAAGTTTAAATTATTTGCCAAAGACTTCTTGAAAAGACTATAATCTTTCAAGTGGCTCTTAACTTTCCTTGAATTTGAATTTGAGTTTTGGGATTCAAGTTGAGAATTCATGTTTCCGGATGATTTGTAGATGGTTAGAAGTCACTTAGATTAGTTATAATTGATAGGAAGTGTTAGTAAACTTTAGAAGGACTCAAATGGGCTAAAAGACATAAACGTGTTGGGTCGGACGACCCTAGTGGATTGTTGGGGCATCGCGCTAGCCCAAAAGTTTAGAGAGCCATTTTTGGCCCAGTGCTGGCCCGCCAACCTAGCCTTCCTGGAGCTAGGGGGCGGTGCGCCAGCTTCCCCTCTCACGACCTGAGAGTACACCCTGAAAGATAGGGCATCTGAGGTCTTGTACAAACCTTTTCGTATCATTCATTGCATATACATAAATGAAAAATATTGCAAAATTAAAACTTTTCACAACATTCGAATAGTCTTCCAAAATCTCTTTCATATAAAAACCATAGGAAATACTAAGTCTCATATCATCAAATATTAGACTCAAAATATACATGGGACACAGCCTATAAAATCAAAATATAGTACTACTAAGTCTATTACAATGCTTCAATAAAAGAACTCTAAGATAGTGATGCCTCGAGTCATTGAGGACATACTTTAACCTTGCTTGAAAGATCCTATAACCCAAGCTTCGCTCCCAAAAGCACCTTCACCTATGAATCACTTTAGATATAGATAAAAGTATGGAATTAGTACAAACACATGTACTAAGTATGACATAATGCATAAAATCATGATACGTACATTTAATGGAAATATGCTCTTTTTGATTAAAACATCATAGTATAAGCATAAGAACAACATTTAACACCCTAGAAACACATAAGACATAACATAAGCATTTTATCACTTTTTAAGGAATGTTGCAGTGAACTATGTCACTGTTACAGTGAACTAAGCTCAATATTACAGTGAACCCTTTTTAGCGTACAACCCTTTCACTAAAAGTTATCCTAAGACTCACTTAAGTAAGACAAAGAGAGACCGCTCATACACCCTCTCTAAGCACACGTAAATGATCCTAGGGACTACCTATAATGAGATAAATACAGTTACAGTACACCAAAACACATAACATGAGATTCTCCTACCAAAGGTGATTCTAAGGCTCACTTGAGTGAGTTGTGAACCAACCGCTCATACAATCCCTTCGCACACACCTAAGAGATTCTTTACATTACCTAAGATAAGATCATTTTCACTTCATTAATCACATTCCTATCTACATTTATTCTTAATACTTCCCTAGGTAATACATGAAAAGACCATCCTTTATGCCCCTCTCACACTTTAGCTAGGCAATCCTCAAAGTTACTCTAGACTAGGTACTTATTTATTTACATACTTTCTACTTACTTCATTATCTTTATTAGTTAATTCAAGAGACATTCATCACATAAGGACATTCAAGTAATGGTCTTGGAGAAGACCTAGGGACTCACTCACTAATATCTTCAAAGCCTATTTTGCAATGTCTAGATAGGGTCTCGTACCACCACCTAAACTTCATAGAACTTCTTCAACACTATTCGATATCCCATATGATGAGAATAGGAAATAACCGACATATACCTTGGTAGCAAGGCATGGAATCCGAAGTTATAACAAACTCCGATGGAGGGTGTTCTACTTGCTAATGGTAGAACTTAGGCACATCCCATGTAGGCACATGGTTAGGGAATATGAAGGATTTCGTTGAACTCTAGCCTCATTCTTAACTAGATCTACTTCCCAAACCATACTCACTCGGTGATATCCTTTTTTCTCATAGAGTAATTCACATAAAGGATCACATGAAGAGCTTCCATATCTAGTTCATAACCCAATCACATTCACCTTACCAAAGAGGTCCCCTAGGGTTGCCTTTCAATGGTTAAGAGGATATCTCAATGATTTTCCTAAGAATGATTTCATGCCATTCCAGCCAACCAACCATAAGTCTATCATTCACACAACAAGGATCCATTACGACTTTCGACTTCAAGGATATCATAACCTCTCAACTAGGTTGAGGACTCCACATAATTTTACCTTCTTAGAAATTTTCAAGGTCAGATTTCATTCATACATACAAGACTAAGAGGCTTTAGCATCCTACGTCAAGAATATCATATTCTCATTATACATGTATCAAGTAAGGGACACAAATCTACCAAACAAGACACACCAAGACTTCACATATAGTACATCATTTTTAGAAGCACATAGGCATAACCATCGTCATTTATAGGTCACCCTATACACTACTATAACATCATCAATATAACCATCATAAGACTCATATAGTCAAGCAGGAAGAATCATGCATCAACTCTAAGACTACGCACATAAGGACATTGTCATTGTCTAACATGGTTACCTAACAACATCAATAGAAGAACACATACATTCACCTTAATCACTTGTATATAAATATAATCATACTTCACATAAATCAACTACACAACCATCATAACGTATCAAGTAGTTTCCGACAAGGCCATGATCATCATAATACATAAAGTAACGCCGACGAGGCCACATCATTAACAATTATAACACATAGCACCATCACCATAAGTGTACCATACCAATCACAACATAATTCAAGACCTACTTTACATAAAATAAAGAGAATTAGGGCAGCGTACCACCAATCCATTCTCACAATTTCAATCCATAGCTAAATCATCCAATACAATACCAAAAGGCATTTACCCAAGGCCATGATCATTAATTCAATACAAAAATCATAATACTCAATGAATCTCAATCAATTAAATATAGATTTATCAATCTAAGACACCCTATACATAAATTCAATAGAATTCTTACATCATTCAATAGCCCAAAGAAAACTACACTAAAATTCATAAGCATTAAGACATGATCATAACAACCATGATATAGCCAATATGAAGAGTTTAGGTTTTGCATGGGTTCATGAAGATTTTAGGTTAAAACAATCAAAAATCATCAATTCAATCAATATTCAATGATCTAAAATGTTTTACGCAAGAACCCACAGCTAGATCACAAGTTAGAAATCTATCTTTTAAGAAAGTCTTAGAAAATCACTTTGAAGTTTGGATCCTTTATGAAGAGACTTTCAAGGATGAAAATAAAACCTCAATGAATCTAAACCACTAAATTGATGAAGAATCACCAACCAAACTTCAATTGTAGCTCTTCCTTGAGTTTTGACTTCGATGGAGTTCTAGAGAGCTCTTTAGAGAATTTGGGTTTTGATTTTAGAATAATCAATTCACATAGGTATTTAGGACTTATAAACCCACTTAAAATACCTATAATACCCTTAGGAAACCGCCCAAACACTTATTTGGACGTGGGGTGAATTTACCAATTCACCGTTACATTTAACAGTGAAGCTGCAAAATTGCAAACTCATTTACGCCTGCCTCACCTACGGACCGTCACTCAACCAATGGACCGTCCTGTTGGTCCGTCGTTTGGATCAGAAACTGGTCCTTGGAATATCAGGCTCCCACGCCTAAGTCTTGACCAACTCCACCCACCTACGGGGCGTCGATCAGCCTACTGGCCGTTGATTGTCATCCGTAAGTGGGACTGCTTTTGTCAGTTTTGGCCACCAAGATGGGTCCTTCCTCAAGGACCCTTACTTGGTCCTTGGGGATGTTTGCCCGGATATTTCCAACCCGAATATTATAGTATACGAGTTTAGGACTTCTAACATCGATTTCATTTAAAATGGACACGTAAAACTCGACGAAACATGCTAAGACATACAAGGTTGTTTCAAGGCAAACCTTTCAAACGTCATGGACGTTCTTGGTCGTTTGACCTCCAAACTTAATGAAACTTGAAACAATGCCTATACACACTATTATAACTCATTTAAGTACCTCATAATCTCATAACATAAACATATAATCACTTAAAAACACATAAATGATATAGGTGACTAGTCATCGAACGTCTTGGTAGGTCCCTTGACGTTTGACTTCTAATTCACCTAAATCTTTAGGCACTGACTCATTACCCTGTTTTAAACCATTTTAGGACCTTAGAATATCATGAAAAACATGTTAGGACCTATTTTTACCTAATTTGTTTTAGAGGTGTCATATCCCCCTAGTCAAAACCTAACCACATTTTTGAACTCATTTTCTGATCATTAATCGATTAAATTTGACTCTTTTTCTCAATTTCTCTATTGAATCAGGTACCAAAGACATATACACAAAAATGTAACTCAAAAAAAACTCTAATAATCTACTGTAAGATCTCGAGAACTCCTCAATCTCATCTCAAATTTTAAAAACGAACACAACTCAAAAACATCAAATTCTTAATCTTTTTAGACAAAAATTTACACTGAATTAAACATGTTTGGAAATTGGGTGAGTGAATGAAACACTACGTGAACTCACTAACCTAGTAGGATCGAATACTTGGTGAAATTCGCAGTCAATTCCTAAAGAAATTCGATGAATCTAGATCTTTTCTTCTTATTTCTTCTCTTGAGTTCTTTTCTCTAAAGCCCTAGAATGATTTTGTAATTGTGTAAACTTAACCAACTCAGTTTAGACCCTAATTAATTCAGTAAAAAAGAATTAAACTAATTGGGTATATAAAAGACTAAGATACCCATTTAAAATCCGGTTTTGACTTTCCTTATCTAGACAATCCAACTTCAAATGAACATATCTTCCTCATACAGACTCAAAAATGAGAAAACTCGGTAGAGTTGGAAGGATAATTCAAAGATATTTCCTATGGTATCTTGTATCCCACCTAAATCATCTGGTTCTAGGAGTTATGATCGTTTGTAGTTGACCTAAATTTCATACTTAGCATAACTTGTCAAACTTTCCAAATTTGATTTTTCCAAAAACGGGTTCTTTAAAATTCTAGTTTTTTTAATAGTGAGGTGTTACACTATTTTTATGAGCTAACTCAATGAGAGGTAGGTGATCATTCAAATTACCCTTGAACTCAATGACACAAGCCTCAATATATCTTCCAAAGTATGAAGTCCACTCTACTTGACCATCTATCTGAGAATGAAAAATAGTACTCAACTTCACATTCAAACCCAAACCTTTTTGGAAAGACATCTAAAATTATACAGTAAATTGTGCACCTCTATTTGAAATAATCAAAACTCAAACTTCATGAAGTCTTACTATCTCTTGAATATATAACCTGGCAGAATCCTCTGCTGAATGAGTAGTCTTTACCGGCAAAAAGTGGGTTGATTTGGCCATTCGATCTACAATTACCTAAATAGAATCATGATTCCTACTAGACCGCGGAAATCCAGTAATAAAGTCCACATTGATCATCTCCCACTTTCATTCCGTAATCTCAATATTATGAGTCATACCATAGGGACTTTGGTGCTCTACTTTAACTTGTTGAAAATCAAAGCCTTTCTTCATATTATTCCACCAATATACTTCTCTCAAGTCATGATCATCTTGGTGGAATTCAGATGGATAAATTCTCTGGAGATATGAGCTTCCTCCATGATACTCTCTTGGATTTCATCCACCTTTGGTTCACATAAACTACCTTGATACATCAATACACCATCTCCTCCTTATTCAAAAGCCATTACTTTTTTCTTATTAACGTTTGCCTTCAACTCAAGCAAAACAGGATCTTGATCTTTTTTTCGTTCATCACCACTACTTCTCCTTCGATGGAATCCATAAGTCAAACTCCTAATCGTGCAAGTTTGTGCACATATTATGTGTCTCTCTTTTCATCTTCAACATGGGCAGTACTACCCATGGATATCGTACTCAAAGAATCGCAACAACATTAGCCTTACCTAGGTAATATAGATACTCATGTAATATATCATTGAGTAACTCCAACCACCTCCTCTGAGATTAAGCTCTTTTTAACTAAACACATACTTCAGGCTCTTGTGATCGGTAAACACATATACATGAATACCATAAAGATAGTGATGCCATAATTACAAGGTGAATACTACAGTAGCCGAATCTAGATCATGAGTTGGGTAATTCTTCTTGTGAACTGTTAGTTATCTGGAGTCCTAAGTGCTAAATTTACCATTCTTCATCAACACACAACCCAATCCAACTCTGGACGCATCACAATTTACCACAAAACCTTCTGTACCTTCTGGTATTGATAGTTAACCACTTTTCAATTCCTCAAAGCTCTTCTCACAAGCTTCAGACCATTAAAACATAACTTTTTTCGAGCCAATTTAGTCAATGGGGATGAAATAGATAAAAGTCCCTCGATGAACCTTCTATAATATCCAACCCCAAGAAACTCCTATATCATTTGGAGATGTGGGTCTAGGACAATTACGCAATGCCTTCACTTTCTAAGTATTAATCGAATCCCATCACCCGAAACAATATGGCCTAAAAGTTCCACGAACTCAAGTAGAAGTTCACATTTAAAGAATTTGACAAAAAACTCTTTATCCTTGATAGTTTTGAGAACTATTCTTAGATGGCTAGCATGATCTTTCTCATTCCTCGAATAGATTAGAATGTCATCAATGAATATGATAAAAAAAAATATATCTAAAAAAGCCTTGAATATTCTCTTTATAAGGGTCATGAATGATGCAGGAGCATAAGTCAAACCAAACAACATGACCAGAAAGTCATAAGAGACCATTACAGCTCCAAAATGTTGTCTTACGAATGTCCTTTCTCTTACTCTCAAATGATGATAGCCAGATCTGAGGTCTATATTACAAAAACAAGTGGCACCCTAAAGTTGATCGAAGCCATCATCAATTCTCATAAGAGGATACTTATTCTTTATAGTAACCTTGTTTAACTACCGGTAATTTATACATGTTTTAACAGAACCATCCTTCTTCATGATAAATAAGACTGGAGCTCCCCAAGGTGAGACACTTCATCAAATAAAACCCTGCTCAAGGAGATCTTTCAACCGCTCTTTCAACTCTATTGGTGCCATTCTATATGGAGAATAGAGATAGGATGAGTATCTGGAAGAATATCTATACTGAATTCTAATTCTCTCTCATGAGCTACTCCAGGAAGATCATCCGGAAAGACTTCTTAAAACTCTTTTTACTACTTAAACTAACTAAATAGGTAGTGTCTGAACACTAGAGTCATTAACTCTCACTAACTGATAGATGCACCCCTTGGAAACAAACTTTCTCACCTTAAGGTACAAAATAAAATGACCCTTAGACATTGTTGAACTACTATTTCACTCTATAACTAGCTTATAAGGAAACTAGAACTTAAAAGATCGATTTCTACAATCGACTAAGGAATAAAAGGCATGATGCCAGTCCATACCTAGAATAACATCAAAATCTACCATATCTAACTCAACTAAGTAAACCATTGTGCTCTTATGATTGACAGAAAGTGTATAATCACGATAGACTTTCTTAGCTAGAATAGACTCAACGGCTGAAGAAGTTGCTCAGGAAGGACATCAAAATTCATCACAACATAAAGAGTCAGAAAACATAGACACGCCCCTAGATCTAGCAAAGCATAAACATTGAAATTAAAGACTTTGATCATACCTGTGACAACATCTGGAGAATTTTTTGCTTTTGGTGATTGATTATAGAATATGGACGGTTTACCCTTCCGTTAGTCCATCAAGTATCTCCTCTAGGTGCAGCTCTGTCTTGTGGAGCAACTGAAGAATATTGGGCTCTATTGCCCCTATTTCCACCGCATTGCTTGTTCTTAGGACACTTTTTCATGACGTGACCCTCTTTAACCACACTTGAAACAACCAGTGGAGTCATCGCGACACGTCCTAGGTTATTCCTACTATACTTAGCACGTATAGGAACCCAATTACCTCCTTGTTCCACACTACATTGAGACTTATCAGGCTTAGCTCTGAAATTCTGCAAACTCTTATTGTTGAATTCACCCCTGTTCCTTGGTTTAGGTGCACTAGCAGATGATAGAGCAAGTCTCTTATGTTTCTGTTTGAATTAAGACCGGTTCACATTACTTTTTTGTATCCCAAACTTGTTCCCTGTCTTAGATTTCTTGCTCCTAAACTCTTCTCTATATTTAAGCCTTTTCTTCTCAACCTGTTGCACGTGTATCATCAACCTCGTTGTGTCCATATCTCCTATTAGCATAACTGCCTTTTGAACCTTACTTGATAGACAAGACAATGCAACAACCAATAGAATCATCCTACTTCTCATGTTAGCAACTATCTCCGGACCATATCGGAAAAGTTTAGTGAACCTAAGAGTGTACTCATGAACACTCATAGATTCTTCCATAAGGGTGAGGAATTCTCGTACCTTCTCTTCTCTTAGATCATAAGAAAGAATTGCCCTATGAAAGCAATATCGAATACGGACCAACACAAAATTGGTGCACCCGCACCTCTACCCTTCTTCCATTAATCAAATCGAATCCTAGAAACACTCTTCAGTTAATAGACAGCTAGTTCCACTCACTCAACATCAGGAACGTGCATAACCATAAATGCATAACCATAAACACTTTTTACAGTTCCTCTACAAAGCTTTGTGGTTCCTCCGTGACACTTGAACTAGTGAAGCTTGGAGGATTCATCCTTAAGAACTCACGGATCCTTGAAGTCACAACAATATTCTGTCGATTCTCTCTCTGTAGAACTTGATTGGTCACAACTTGACTCAACATCTAGATAGCTTTGCGGAACTCAACATTGGTGACCCCTCCTTGGGTTGCACTTTTGGTGCATTAGGTACCCCTTGATCCTATAGTTCAACATTCCTCCTAGCAGGACGACCTTTGATAATTCTTCGTGGAGGCATGATCTGAAAGATACGCGCAAGCACGAACTAGAAAAAACTATATAGATATAAACTCTATTGCAGGAAATGAGTATGTAAGAAGTGGCATAAATTTCTAAATGTCACATCCTCCTAACTATAGATATGGCGCGCTTCACACCAATAACTAGAACTTTACACACACAACTTCATAGACACCCTAGGACGCTTGAACTATGTGCTCTGATACAAAGTTTATCACACACACACCCGACCCTACACCCGACTCTACACCCTGGGCGGTTACTTGAACATGAGAACCTTTGATGGCCCCAAGCAAACCCTTGACCTGGCTAGACTCTCAGTAGAAAACATTAATCTTTAATAAAAGAAAACAAATTCAACTTATAAACTGCCTCAAAATAACTTAAAATGTTTCAAAAATTAAACATACAACAACCTAAAATGGCAACTCAAGTCTTATAACAAAACAACTTAAATTCAAAGACTAAAGAACTATAGTTATTTGTCTTTGAAGCCACTAATACTATGAGGAATGTCGTGAAAAGACCCGCGATCATCCTAACAACTGAAATGATCAAGCAATATTAAAGGGATCCTCTGAAAAGCAAGGAGGTTCACCAACTGACTTTGAAATGCTCAACAGGATCAACAAGCGCTGGATGCTAATTTGAGTTACCTATATCTGCACCATAAAATGATGCAGGCTAAAGGGGAATTATAAGCAAAACGTAAGCTTGACTTGAATCAAAAAGAAACACTTACCTCAACTTTACTCAACTCATGGATACTCAACTCATTGCAGATATAAAACAACAATAAAGATGTAGTTTATATAAAATATTTAAACACTAGATAGCATCTCAAAGTATTGGAAAATACCATAATATCTCAACTGGATATAAGAATACAAAAAAATAAACTCTATTTGGGAGATTACCTAACCGAAAACCATTAATATGAAATATGTGATAATACAACATCTCACCCACGCTTCCAGAACTGTCCTATAACTTGTCAGGATACAGAATGCCTCAACTAAATCGATCCACTAAGCTATACATAAAAGCATTACGGAAACATCTAAAAGGTATGATCTTTTGTACCCACGTTGTCTATATGGTTTATGGAGACTTGAGTTATTATAAACTCATCCCTATATCAGTGCTCAATACTACTCCGAAAATATAATCAGCTCATATGTTTAAACACATAACTCTTTCTTTGTGGTTTGAAATTATTACTCAAAAACTAGCTCAAAAGTTATCTTTGAAATCAGTGTGAAAACATTTAATCTTTGGGAATCCATATAAACTTTTAAATAAAATGAATTTCGCTCTTACTCTTCCTCAATTCAATGCTCAAGTCTTAAAACAAGTTTCAAACATTTTTAAAAACTTTTGAAAAGACTCCAAGAACTCTTTGGACTTGGCTCTTAACTTTTCTTGAATTTGAATTTATGGATCATGGTTATGATTCATGACTATGGACCATTTCTAGATGTTTAAAGAAATTCATCAATACCAACCATATTCAGGAATGAGGGCAATTTCAAGAGCACAAATCAAGAGCATCAAATCTTCAACTTTTTAGGATGAAAATACGCTAAAATAAATATCATTGGCACGTCAGTGAATGAACCCAACTCTATTTGAACTCATATACCTCTTTAGGTATCAACCCCTTGGTGAAACCCGCACGAAACCTTCAAGAACTTGACGATATCTTGACCTTTTCTCCTTCTTTCTCCTCCTGAGTTCTTTTCTCTAAAACCCTGTCATGAAATTTGAGTACGTAAACTGAATCAATTATTTTATACCTACAATTAATTACTAAAAACTAAATAAATTAATTGGGTAAGGAAAATACCAAAATACCCCTCTTAAGTCTAGGTAGTGTTTCTTAATTAGACAGTCCAACTTTAAACGGACATATCTCTCTCATATGAGCTCAAAAATTAGCAAACTTGGTGGCGTTGGAAAGAGGATTCCAAGTCCCTTCATTTGATATCTTATTTTCCACCAAAATCTTCTTGTACTGAAATTTACGGTCATTTGAAGTTGATCAAAAACTCATACATAACATAACTTTGCCAAATTTTAGATTTTCATTTTTTCAAAAAGAAATGGTTCTTTCTAAGTATAGCTCTTTTAAATAGCCGGGTTTTACACTATTACTTCCTTTGAATCAAATTTTGTTAATTTATCATTAATAATGAGCCTCAAACCTTCAAAGAAGCAATCCTCTACGGATTAGTCTTTTTGAAAAGAAGCTGTCAATAGTGAGATTGAATAAATCTTGAATAACTATACTTGGGAGTTGGTTGATCTTCCTCCAGAAAATAAGCCTTTAGGATCCAAATGGATCTTTAAAAGGAAAGTGAAGGCTAATGGTATATTGACAAGTACAACGCAAAACTTGTAGTCAAAGGCTTCAAACAAAAATAAGGCCTTGAGTACTTTAATACATACTCACCAGTTACAAGGATTACATCTATTCGGATGTTAGTTGAACTAGCAGCAATATATGATCTCGAAATCATCAAATCAACGTAAAATTTGATTTTTTAAATGGAGAATTAGAGAAAGAAAATTAGATGGAAAACCCTGAGGGGTTTGTGGTTCCTGGCAAATAAATAAAGTTGAAAACTTTTGAAGTCAGTTTATGGAATGAAACAAGCACTGAAATAGTGGCATGCAAAGTTTGACCAAACAATGTTGGCAAATGCATTTAAGATTAATCAGTGTAACAAATATGTTTACATTAAGGAAACTGCAAATGATAAGGTCATTGTTTTTTCGTATGTGGATGATATGTTAATCATGAGTAGAGACTTAGGTGACATAAAAGTCACTAAGCATATGCTTACTAGTAGTTTTGAAATGAAAGACCTTGGACTGGGAGAAGATGTATCGGGAATAAAAATTCTTCAAAGTGCATAAGGTTTGGCTTTGCCAAAGTCTTATTATATTGAAAAGGTACTTGAAAAGTTTAAATATTTGGATTTCAATATTGTCAAGACTCCAATAGACGTGAACTTTGCACAAGGAATAAGGTGAAAGTGACTCACAATTGGACTATGCGAGAGTGTTGGGTGTATATCATGAATTTTACATAACCAGGTATAGAATGTGTTATTAGTAAGTTCAATCGGTACATGAGCAATCCCAATCAAACTCACTTGAGGGTAATAAAAATAGTTTTAGGGTATTTAAAACATACAAAACTATGCTTTGCATTATGAAAAACATCCAGTAGTATTCGAAGGATATATTGATGCAAATTGGATCACCGGATTAGATGAAGTAAACTCCTCAAGTGGATATGTATTTACTATTGATGGTGGATTGGTCTCTTGGAAATCATCCAAACAAACATGTATTTCTCTCTCCAATATGGAATCTGAATTTATCGCTTTAGATAAAGTCGGCAAAGAAGCTGAATTACTCCAAAATTTCTTGGAAGATATTCCATTATGACATAAACTATTGGTACATGTATGCATACATTGTGGTAATTAGGATGCAATAGGTAGGGCAGAAAACATGGTGTATAAAGGTTAACTCGTCACATAAGGCGGAGACATAATACCATTATAGAACTATTCACTAGTGGAATTATTACAATTGACTATGTAAGGTCAAAATATAATGTATAAGATCCACTTACAAAAGGTCTAACTAGAGACGGAGTTGAAAGATCATCTAAGAGGATGAGTTTAAGGCCTAGGACAACTCAACCATGATGGTAACTCTACCTAGAAAGACTGGAGATCCCAGGGTCTAGGTTTAAAGAGATCAAACAGAGTTGTCTTTCACGGTCCAACATTGTCAAATGATCTAATCCATTCTAATGATGAAGACAATATTTAGTAACCAAGTATAAAGCTTATATTGAAGTTCTTTTAATGGTTTCTAAGTTTGGAAAGGCACGACCAAATAGTTTCTCTTTGGGATTAAACATTTAGTAATCACCTATGTTGGAGTGAAGTGGAAGTTGCTTCAAGGAGAATGTTAGTAAAGATCGATTCTCTAAGCTCTCATGAAACCAGGAAGTGCTCATGCTGAAACGAACAACATTGTGAGAACCATAAATGGTAAGACGCTGGTTGTGTGACTTATATTGTCTACGTGAATATTTAAGTTTTGATGGTTCAAAGATATCGCATCTACCGATTGGTCGAGTTCATGAGATATAAGTTCACTAGGGAAAATTTAAACGGAAACCCACTTATTTTGATGCAACTAGTCTTTGTTTGTAATTACACGACCATGTATATCTATCTTTCATGTTATAGTCATTCCCATTCATGTGGGAGGTTGTTGGATTCATTGTATAATGTGTGAAGGATAACGCTACATAGAATAAATATTGGTAAATGAAAAATGTGAAAGTGCTGCAAGTATGATTAAAGTTATTCCATTCATGAATACTCATGACAGGTGAATGCAACCTTTCGTATTTATAGGATACCGTTTCATATATCATGCATGAATCATTGTGCTCACCTATAAGCTATAAATATATGAATCTTTCTTAGATATTGATTGAAGTTTATGAAAAGAGTTTACAAGAAGAAAAATACTACATAGTAAAAGAAAGTTTCCGCTTTACCAAAAAACTTCATGTGTGATTACAAGACATTCAATGGTTCGCTGGACAACAAATTTGAGGTTCCGCTATTTGTTTTTCGTGAATCATTTTATCCTGGGTGCATATTTTCCATAACCGCAGGTACTTGAGGGAATAATTTCCTTAAGGAAACTCTGTGAATTCAGAGGACTTGACTCTTCTTCCTTTCATCTTGTTGATTATATGAGTTTTTTTGCTTCTAAACTTTATTTAACTTCATATTGTATATTTTATTATTTGGATGAAGTTTTTATGAAGTTCTTTTGTTGGAAAACAGATTTTGAACTACAAAAGTTAACAAGTTTCACAATCTTGAACCACAAAATCAGTTCGTTATGTCTGCCTCTAAAGGGAGAAAAAATTCCTAAGCTCATTCTTTCTCTATCTATCTTGGAAATTAAGTTTTCAACCACTATAATTCTATTTAATTTGTTGATACTTCGGTATATAATGTGGTCCAAGAAATTATGTGGATCAAAATAAATGTTAAGATATCTATATCTCTACCAAAACTTTGTACGGTCACCGAGATTTTTACCTCTATAAAAAAAAATAGCCCCTAAAAGTTACTCTGTGTGCTGTTTTAAAAATCAAAGAGAGTGAAGTTTGCAATATGTATTATAAATATATTCTTAATGAATAAAATATCATTATACAATCCTTAAAGTTGAAGTAAAGCAACACAGTCAGATTAGTCATATTTTTCCTACGCATCACTAGTAACTACAAAATAGATTAAAGTCGAATTAAAAATTTATTACACACATTTTAAAATTGAATTAGAAGAGAACTAAACATGAATGCAAAATATAGCAAACGTAAGAGAAGTCAATGATTTGTACACTAAATAAAACTTGTATAAATAATTAGACAAATAATTTAGTCGTAACAACTGAAGAAACATAATAAACTACAAAATAATTAAACTTGAATTAAATTGTATTCTAAACACAAATTAAAGTTGAATTAGAAGAGAATTAAACATGAATGCAAACATAGCAAACGAAAAAACATTATGTGACCTGTAAACTAAAAGAACTTGTATTAATAATGAATTAAACAAGTAATCCAACCGTAACAAATCAATCAATATACTGTAAAATGAATTAACTTATACTAAAAGTGTATTACACAAATATTAAAATTAAATTAGAATAGAGAATTAAGCATGAATATTAAATGTAACTAATGAAAGACCAAACAATGATCTATAGAGTGAATTAAATTTGTGTCGATAATGAATTAAATAAGAAACTAATAGTCACAGATAATAAATTGAAAAATGAATTAAATTTGCATTAAAAGTATATTACACAATATTAAAGTTGAATTAGAAAAGAGAATTAAGAATGAATGAAAAAAGGTAACTCAAGAAAGACAAGACAAAGATTTATAGATTGAATTAAACTTGTATTATTTATGGCTAAAACATGTTTTATATGAGTCTTATATTTCTTTTGGCTTGTATAAATAAGAACATGAGTGATGTTTGCAATATGTATTAAAATGTTGTGTTTATGTGTTATAAATATATTATAAGTGTGTTACCTAAATCATTTAGTTGGTATCAGAAGAAAGTAAAGTTTCAATATGTATTATAATTGTATTGTTAATGAATAAAACTTATATTATATGTGTCTTATAAATTATTTTTATTTGTATCACTAAGAAAATAAGTGACGATTGTAACATGTATTATAAATGTATTGTTCATGAATAAACCTTATATTATATGTGGCTTATAAATTATTTTGATTTGTATCACTAAGAAAATGAATGGCGGTTGCAATATGTATCAAAAATATATTGTGCATGTCTTATAAATGTATTATTAGTGTGTCACCTAAATTATTCTTGTTCGTATAACTAAGAAAAGAGTGAAATGTGCAATACGTATTAAAAATGTATGATTCATGAATAAAACATGTATTATATATGTCTTATAAATTATTGTGATTTGTATCACTAAGAAAAAAGGTGATGACTGCAATATGTATTACAAATGTATTATGCCTATATTATAAATGTATTACAAGTGTGTTACCTAAATTATTTTGGATGATATCGTTAAAAAAGGAGTGAAGTTCACAATGTGTATTCTTAATGTATTTTTCATTATTTTAATATAATTACGAAACATGTCTAATACAACTTTAATACAATTGCGATACAATTCTGTAAACTTCACTTTTTTCGTGCTTCAATCTAATATTTCTCCTAAAAACATTCTAAATTTAACCAAACTCTATTAAAATTGATATATAAACTCCAAACGATATTTTACTTATTTGTTGGAACAACCTATACAAACTAATACCAAATTCGTAAAACTTAAATAATGAATTCAAAATTTGAAGCTTTATAATGACCATCAATGGTGAATTCTTGTTGCTGTATTTTATCGATTTGAAATTCCGTCTTGAGAACATGATTTTGTGTGAGTCTTCGACTCTCTATTCCTCTTCACATCGTGTTTTTGGGTTAAAATAATGAAATGGACAAAATTTGATTTGAAAATAGTTCTTTAAATGAAAATTTCAAAAAGAATAAGAAGAATAAAAAGAAGAAAACGAAAAAGAGAATAACGGAAGAGAAAGAGGAGAAAAAAGAATAAAAAGAACAAGAGAAAAAATGGCAAAGAAAGAAGCTAAGATAGACTATATAATTTTTGAATTTGAACAAATTGTTATATTTAGTTACAAAAATTATATTGCGATAGATAGTAAATATTTTTTAATATAGCATATTTATGTGATTTACCCATAAACAAACGCACTTTATGATTCTTTGATCTCTTGAGTTGTATCTCAAATGACCATATGACCTAGTAGCTATGGATTGCTTGTCGCAAAAAGAGGAAAAGGATAAATGCTAAAGACCATAATATGGAGTTATTCATGAAAGAAAATCATTATATAATCTTACTGAGACGCACATATACGTGCAATTGCATCCATTGGAGTCAAGGTTAATCAATTTAAATTCAGACTTTAAACGTGTAACATCCCATAAGTTTTATTGAACTAAGACTCGAACCATCCTTCGTAGTGAGCATGTTTTTACGGAGGAATTTAAAATTTCTTAAGTATTAAGTTAATGTCACTAAATATAACACCTTGAATTCCAAAACTAAATTGGAAACAACAAATATCTGAAATTTTGCAAGTTAAGCTTAAGTTGTGTGTTTTGGATCAACTTCAAATGACCATAACTCTTAGTACATGATGCTTAGCTGGGATAAAAGATATATAATGAAAGGTCTTTGAACTATCATTCCAACGCCACAAATTTTGCTAAGTTTCAAGGTTGGATGAGTGAGATATGCCCTTTCGAAGTCAAGTTGTCTAGTTAAGGAAAGTTACCCGTAAATAGTAAGGGGTATTTTGGTCTTTTCCTTACCAATCAGATTTAATTCATTTTAGTAAGGTTTTAAGGGTCTAATCCTATTAGGTTCAGTTTATAATTATGCTAATGGTTTTAGTTGAGAGTTAAAGAATATAAAAGAGAAAAGAGAAGAAAAGAGGAAAGAATTAAAGCGTTCGTCGAGGTTCTTGAATTTTGTTGTAGATTTTCATCATGGGTTTGATTCCTAAGAGGTATGTAATCTTCCATAGTTTTGGTTTCGATCACTCACACACCAATCATGAGTTTCTTTTGTGAATCTATCCATATATATTGAGGAATTTAGTTTCTTGGTGAGTTCTTCATAAGTGTTCTTAAAGTTTCCTTATCAATTAAGTTTTGACGTAGGATTCTATTTGGATAAATTTAAAACGACCATATCTCTTAGAATATAAATTGTTACGTGAGTAATAACTTATGAAACTATAGGTATTTTAATCTACTTTCCAACGACACCAATTTCGCGTCAATCCAATTTCTGAGTAACAAGTTAGGACTATTTTAGTAACCTATACAATGTTGTTACGAATCAGCCGATTGGAAAATATTAAAAAGTGTTGTTTTTGTTTTTTTACCTCAAATAAAATCCTAATAAATTTATAGACAAATAAAAGGCTCAAAACAATCAAACTTTCACTGTTTAATCCATAATTATCTTCTCTCTCAAACCCTAGGGAAAAGAACCAAAGAAAAAATAAAAGTAGAAGACTCCATTCAAGATTCTTCCAATCTTTTTCAAGATTCTTCTTCAAGGTAAGTTTTTCTCCAAGAAAACCATTATTTCTAACTCAAGTTACTCCATACAATTATTAATCACTAATGAAAATAATATATCTTGGCTATTGAGATTTCAAGAATCTCAAGAAAGGGTTCTTGATTGTTTACCTTCAAGCTAGGGTTTCAAGGCTTCTAACAAGTTCTTCTTCAAGATTCTTTAAGAACCTTTTTTTCAAGTATGTAAGGCTATCATAGTGTTGGACTAGTTTGTCCTCACACCCTACATCTTCTTTCTAATCAGTAATAGAGAAATCTAGGATTCTACCCCTAGATTTAAGTATTCTTGACATAAGTTGATTTAAGTTCTTGAGTTCATGGTTATTTAAAAAAATTTATTCCTTATTATTGAGTGTCTACATTTTTATTGAGATCCTTGAATTGATTTGTTCATGTCTATAATTCAGAATGAACCCTATTTTGAGTTACAAATCTTGAGAAGTTTTTCAAATCCAATACTTGAGTTTTGAGGAAGTAAGTATGAGAATGAGAAGAGTTGTATACATGAGTGTAATATTTATGTGTATACCCTCGATTTGAGTCGTTTAATCCCATTAATTCATCATGAACTTCATACATTGAGCATCTTTGAGAAGAGAAGTATCTTCGAGTTGTAAATCTTCAAGCATTGAGTTCCTAATCCTTTTGAGATTATATTCCTACTTATTGGACTGCTACACACCAATGAATCCCCTAAGTTGAGTTGTTCATGTCCATAATTTTGCATGAACCCTATGAGTCGAGCAGTCTAGAGAGGAGTAGTACCGTTGAGTCTTGAGTTATGACTGTTGAGGTTCATTATTGCTATTAAGATCCCTAAGTTGAGTGGTTCATGTTCATAATTTCACATGAACCCTATGATTTGAGTTATAAATTTTAAAATGCTTTTTAAATCCGAGTTCTTAAATTGAGTTTTGAGAATAATAAAGATGAGCCTTGTTAAAAGAATTTTCTAAAACATGATTAATATCATAATTGAGTATGACATCAATGTATGAGCAGTATGGTATCTAGATATACCATCATGTTTAAGCAGTATGACTTCCCGAGTCATCAATAGTCATATTATAATATGATTCTTAAATTTGTTTGAGAAAGAGCAGAGCTGATTTCATTTTCTTTAAACTGATATATATGGGAACTAACTATTCTCAAGAGTAAACGTTTTCACATTTAAGATGAGAGGAAACTGAGAATTCCAAAAGAGTTTTGAGTAGTTTGAGTGTCCTCTTTTAAGAGAAAGATTTTGAGTAATAATCTCAAACCGCAAAAAAAGTTAATGTTTTTAAAGATATGAGCTTGTATATTTTGGGAGTAGTATTGAGTACCGATACGGGGGAGAGTTCAAATAAATCACAGCCCCCATAAATCACGTAGACAACATGGGTAAAAAGGGTCATACTTTTTAGATGATTCCTTCATGCTTTTTAGCATAGACTAGTGTATCCACTTATTAGTTAGGCTATATCCTATCAAGGTATAGAACATCACTGGCAACGTGAGGTAAAATGTTGTATCATCATGTATCTCATAAGTGATTGTTGTCGGTTAGAGAAACTTCCACAAAGATATTTGAATTTTTATATACACAGAGTTTACTTGTATTTTCATATACAAACAAAGTTTATATTGTATCCTTCCATACAAACTGAGTATATATTATTCTTAAATGCATTGAATTATTTTCTACTGTTTTAAAATATTTCCATACATTGCATCTTTTATTGTTACTTTATATCGAGTTGAGTATTCGTAGATGAGTATCCAGATTTTGAGTACCAAAAATCGAGTATCTTATTATTGAGTTGAGACTTATTTAACTGACTTGAATATCTTATCATTGAGTTGAGCCTTATTTCACTAAGTTGAATATTTTATCTTCGAGTTGAGTATCTTATTCTTGAGTTGAGTTAGTTGAGTGAGTTGAGAAGAGGTAAGTCTTTTTCCTTTTTATCAAGTTCAAGCTTATGTTATGCTTTAGAATTCTCCATACATGATCGTACATTCCACATACTAATTCATTTAGTGTACATCGTTTCATGATGCAAATATAAGTATTTAGGGTCATCAATAGGCGCTTCGTTGATACCACATGCAGTTCGAGTTAGCTATGGTGAGCCTCATTACTTCCGGAGGGTTGCACTTGTACTTTTTAGTCATATTAGTTGTTAGGATATCGTGGGTCCTGTCCAAACTTTCATCTTTGTCGGTTAGAGGCTTAATAGATAGAAAGTAGAGTTTGAAAAGTCTATTTTATTTATCTTATTAAATATTTTAAAAGACTTGAATTATTATTATTGGCTAGTTGAATATTACATTTATATTTAGAGTAAATTATTTACGTTAAATTTTGTATTTGAGTTTCCTGAATTTTATTTAGTTTTTCAGGTTTTGTATGCTTGAGCTAGTCTTCTGTTTATTGTCAGCCAGGATGAGGGTTCACTTGGGGACCAGCAATGGTTCTCGAGTGTCAGCTACATCCAGGTTGTAGACTGGGGCCGTGACAAAATATTAAACAATGATTATAGTTTTTTTCATTATCTACACGATGAAAACCTATTAAGCCTCTAAAACACCCAATCACTAATGCATCGCAGAGTGAGACCTCTTTTATCATTTCACTCCTCAAACAAAAACAAAAAATGCATTTAGAGGACAAAAGCACCAGATGAGCACCAAAGTACAAAATTTGTCTCCAGCATCGAAAAACCTCTAACACACACCTACTATTGTACAGTTGCAGCCTGCAGGACAAAAGTCTGACTAAGTGGACCAAAAGCATAGCAAAACAGGAGGCAATGTTAACTTCACTCATTGAGAAGTCAACTTAGCTGGATGAACGCAACCCAAAAAAGATCAACAAAAATAAGAAGGCTAACAAAATATAAAGAGAAAAAGTGGTATAATAGGAAAATTTCCTTCCATCCACAGAAAAAATAAAGAAATGAATATATAAGCAAGTTAAAAGGCAAAAGAAAGAGCTAATAGCATACTACATATAAAGGACATATTAATATTTCCCTAAGAAAGCATGGAAATTGAATCAGAAAATTCAACAGGTTACCTACCGCAAAACCTAGAAGATTGAGACTACAGTTTGAGAATTTAGAGCACTGTTCACAACACATATCTACTAAATTGATAAGAAAAAAACATAGTCGCGTGGTATTATTGTAAAACTTTCACCTTAAGAAGCTTATTTTATCTTTTTTTTAATGACAAGGGAAACCCGCAGATGCTACCCTTTGGGTGCACACAAGGTACAACCCCTGTTCCTATTCAATAGCTCGCAAACTACATAGGAAAGGTAATCGTACTAGGAAATTTTAGTATGACAAGCTCAACCTAGAAGATAAACCCCTTGCTTTTGCTATCAAGGGGTTTCGAACTTGAGACCTCCAAAATGGAAGTCCCAAGCCCAAACCATTGGGCCACCCTGAAGGGTAAGAGGCTTCTTTTATCGTTGTTTAATTTCATTTTGGGAAAAACTATTAAGCAGCCCGGAGGTTCTTATTATTCTTTTATTGTTTATAGATTTTGTTAAAATCATTATTATTTCCCAACATGTTTGTCACATGCAGCTTACTGAGCGTCAAACTAAGTTAACTTTGATTATCAGTTGTTATGTTTAATTTTTTTGTGACCAAAAAATTACAAGGGTTATAAGTGTGCAATAAAGAGATATTTGTCAAAAGGAGAGAAGAAACTACTAATCAAAAGTACTTTCTCTAGCATCCCATATGTTTCATGTTGCTTTTGCGACACCTGGTAAAGTGACAAAAAGGTTGAAAAGAAATTCAACAAAAATTTCAATGCAATACAACATAAGAATTACAAAGTTCCACCTAATGAATTGGAGAATTGTCACATCCCCGAAGGGAAGGGGAGGACTTGGTGAAAAATCTTTGGGCTTCCACAAAAACTTGGTAAGGAAGTGATTATGTAGGTTTAGGGTAGAAGAGAATGTATTGTGAAGGGTGTGGTAGTTAAAAGTGTATGGTATGATGGAAGGTAAATGGAAGACCAGAAACATCGCAATACCATCTTGATATGGCATATGGAGAAGTATTATGAAAGGGTGGGAGACTTAAGTAGAAATGTTTCTTTAAAGGTTGGATGGTAGTAAATTTAGAATTCGGGGCATATAAGTGTTGTGGGGAGAATAAGTGTTGTGGAGAGAATTGTCACGCCCCGAGAGTACCCCGTAGACGTGACACAACATACTTGACCCCGAAGTCTCATACAAGCCCTTAGCATATATAACATAAGAACATAGGGGAAAATGCAAAAATTTAAATTTTTTCCTTACAATTAGAGTATTTTATAAAATAAGAGAGTATATATGACACTATGTCTCAAACCATCAATAATACTTGAATTACAACTCTTGAATACAATCTTAGGGATGCGGCCCTTACATAAGTCTAAAACATAATAAAAACTCATGAAAACATGATTAAAATAGATGTTTAGTTGAAACCCATTCTATATGCACTTTTGCACACATATTGAAAGAGTTGGAAAAATAAACAGCATAAGCAACTCACATATAGTTCATCAAAGAACAAAGGATAACAACATCTCCATAAACATTGTCTCTAAACATAGTAAAAATACCATCTCACTCATTACAAGACATAATACTCATGCATAGTCAAATACCAAGATCATTACATCATAATAGAATAAACACATAAGTAACACTAGGTTGCACTTGTGCAATGTGTCGATAAAGCCACATAACCCTACCTACACTAAGTACCACCTTTGGATCACTATACTCATATTTATCATACATTAGTCTCATCCATAGTTCATATACATAGTAAAGATACATTCATAATCACTAGCTCTTGTCAAGGGAAGTTAATCATAAATTCAACTCAATTGGAGAATGCATTAACTCAAAAGTCATCATAATAGAAAGGAACTACACCGTGACTACTTTAGAAATCATTAGCCATAGTTCATGCAACATATTTATATCATACATATATGGAATCACACATCTTCATATCATAAGAAAATCACCCCATAACCCCTTCATAAGTTCACTTGTGCAATGTTCAAGTGAAGTATCATACCCCCACTCACACCAAGCAAACTCATCAAGAAGTGATAAGTATAATTCATCTACATATTAAGTAAATTCACCCATGACATCCTTACATTTCATACGTACATAATTTGAATAAAACATATCTTACATCATAATCATCATGTCATAAGAGAAATATATCATCAACACTCTCAAGGCTTACTTGTGCAATGCATAAGTGAACTCCCATATCCTCACTCACACTAAGCAGAACCCCTTAATTAATTGTAGCACATAACTCATTTCTTATCATAAATTCATATTTGTATTGTATTCATATTCTTTACATATAGGGATATAGCCTTAACCAACATAGACCATGTGAGCTACATGGAATCCGGTGTTCTACCCCCACACTGAGAAGAGGTGCTTCACTTGTCTAAGATGAAACAAACATATTTAGCATAAAGGTGGATCCACTTGCTAAAGACCTATGTGGACACATAATTATGGAACAAGTAGATTGCTACTTCAAACTCGGACTTGCTAAATGTAAAAGGTTTCCATCTCATGAGAAAACATATATATTGGGAACCAGGACTTTCTAAATGTAAAAGGAACCTATATAGAAAGCCCGACTTGCTAAATGTAAAAGTCTTCATCTCATATTCATGTTAACAAGGTGCTAAGCATAACTCCTTTTTGAAAGTAACATTAAGTATTTATTTAAGTTCATGTTCATGGAAGAATTCACTTGGGCACTAAAACCAACATATATCATATTAGCTCATAGATTCATTAGGTGAGAATGTCATTTCAACCTTTGAATCATCAACGTGTGAGAAAACCTTTTACATCATATCCATAATGTGTTCATGAGAATAGCCTTTTATGCAACACCAGAATACTACCGTAGTCTTAACATATCATACATAGTCATAACATGTCTTATGTAGTCATAACATATCATACGTATTCATCTCGTATCATACTTACCCATATCTAGGGTTGCAGGGAAGAGGGATCTTATCTCAACACCACAATACATATGACAAGTAAGCACATCCACCATTCAAGTGGATCAATAGTTCATATAATAAGTAAACACATCCATCTTTTAAGTGGATCATCATAGTCATGTACAATTCATGTATAATAGTATGTCAAGGTGAATATGAGAACTGACCTTTCAATTGACACATTATATACATCATATTCATATTCATGCATAAGTGAGTGTGTGTATAATTTTCCTTACAATGATACCACAACAACAACTTTATCATTATAGACACTTTCCCCCACAAGGGGTACATAAACATTTACATAATATCACAATCATGCATACACCTCATATCTTGCATTCAAGGGTTATATTGAGCCAACACATCAAGTATGCAATACATGGAACATAGATACAATCATGACTCAAGTAATCCCTTCATTTCATGCATAAACTCATGTGATCATATTATAGGTCATGTGGGTGAGATCTTCTCACAATAGGGCCATGTGCGACCAAACATACAAAATATATCTTTCTTAAAGACTTAACGTTCTTAACATATTCATATTAGCTTTTACCCTTAAAGACATAGGAGTTATCTTCATGTTACAAGTCTTACTCTCAATCAATGTCACACATGATCATTATGTATACCTAATTCCCAAGGAAAACTATCCACATGCCTCATTCTTGATCAATTATAATCATATAGAATACATATGACTCAATCTCAATATTACACAACCATGATGCCTCATATAAACCCTAATCAAATTAGTTCATATCATTATCTTAACTTTTGATCAATTCATGCCTAAGTGATCTAGTCTAGGGCCATTCATCAAGAAGTTCATCAATCTTAGAAGGTTACATCTAACCTACAATTTATCTCTTTCAAGACATAACCCTAGACATATCCATTCACCTTAGAATTCTTAGGTCAATCATCAATACATGTGCAATCATACTTAGATCATGTAATTACATCATAATACGCTCATATTCAATCAATTTAATCAACTTCTAACATCAATCGTGATTTGAAGAAGAAGCAAATCTAGGATTGGGGAAAACTCATGGATTCTTTGGAATTCAAGTTAAAATCATCTAAAATCAGTGATTAATCTATAAACAAACTTAATTCAACCTTTAAAATCAACCTTGAAAGGAATCTATGGGGTTGAGTTGAAACCCTAAATTTATTGGAGATTCTAGAATTGAGTTAAAAGCTTTTGAGAGGGCTCCATGGGTGATAGATACCCATGGATGAAAACCTCCATATCTTAGGTGTATGAGAAAGACTCCATATTCAACCCCGATATTGATCTCTTCGTGGTTCTTCAAAGGAGATTCTAGAGAGAGATTCTTGGAGGGGATAGTAGTTGTGTTTTGATTTTATGTCTTGGGTTACAATGAGTTAATTAGGTGTTTAATGATATAAAATACTTTATATCAGTGAAATAAATCCATATTAAGCAACCTATACTCAAAACAAATTAAAAATGAATCACCTAACCTAATCCGCCTATTGGCCGACTTTGGGCAGATTGCAGGTGCAATCCACGCCCCATGGATCAACGGTCCGTGAACAAATCAACTGGGCATGCTGAAAGTCTATGGTTTTGGCCTACATCTCCTCAACGAGTCCTAGAACCACGCCCCAGAAATTACGCGGCGTCACTCAACCTACTCGCCGTGAATGGCCATCTATAGGTCATGGAATTTTTGCAACTTTGGTGATCTTAGGCAGCCTTGGGGGTTAGACTTTAGGGTCCTCCCAGTGTCGGCTCTTGCCTATGATTTTTTAGTCAAATTCTTTGCTAACACTCACATTTTTTTTAGATCTTTTTTAACTCCTTATGCAGTTTATTTCTTCAAATCTTTTATTGTTAAAGTAATATTCTCTGAAAAATATGAATCGATAGCTGAAAAGTGTTTAACAAAGTAAATTACAAATATTCTTTTATTTCTTCATAATTTTTGTATTAAAGTAAGATATAGATCAAGTTATCAACTTTATGAATCAGATTCAATAATTCTAACTATTATCATTATTTAAAATTTATCAACTTATTGCTTATAGAACTATGTTTTCGATTCATATAATAATTTTCCCAATAAAATGATGTTTTCATTGTTGAATTGATAAAATCTTACTTAAAAATAATAATTTAAAAAAGTATTTGAGAAAATCATTTATAAAAAAGATATTAAGTAATAATTTACATTGAAAAATTTTATAAAAATAAATAAATACAAATAATCTTTATAAAATTTTTAGGCCTCTAATTAAAATTTCGCTTTAGGCCTCGAATTATGTTGAGCCGCCCCTGGATCCTCCCCAAGGACCCTTGGGTAGTGTTTGGGGGGTAGTACCTTGACGTTTAACCCCTATACACCTCAACCTAAGTTCAATAAGTCATACACACCCTAAAACCAAACATCAACCTCAAAAGCTCACATGTAAGCCTCTAGTTTCACCTACTAGTTTCCATTAAGCTTTAGCTAGGGCTTTCTAGTTTTACGGGGTGTTAAAAGAATAAATTAAGGTAAGTCTTTCCTAATATGTATATAAGACTGGCCTTCCAAAAAGATATACCATCTAACAAATTTGTCGATCTCATGAGGAAGTTTATTGAAATCCGTGTTAGGAGAAATCTACGAGACTAGGAGTTGAAATAGTTTCTTAGTTTGGTTGAGTTTATGTATGGAAATGATATTCTAATCAATCGATTGGATGTATGAGACGGAGAGATATTAGAGTTGAATTATTCACTTTTAAATCATATTATGAGAGGTTATTCAGGAGAGATGAATGTATTTGCCCGCATTGTGCTAGATGTGGACCCAGAGTTGAAAGATGTGTTTCATTGCGTGATTGGTAGCAAGAGGTATGATATTGATGGAATAAAACATGATAAAGAAGAAGCTCACCCATGTTAGTTGGTGCTTCATGTACAAGAGCTTAGGTGAAGATGTGGAACATCTCTTCTTGCATTATAAAGTCGTTAATCGAGTGTAAGAAAAGGTTCATAATTGGTTTTGGGTGCAGTGAGGGATGTCAAGCTCAGTGAAGGAGGCATTGCATTATCGTAATTACAGGAGGTGGAAGAGAAGTTATAGGGCATGGAATGTTTCCCCAATAACGGTAATGTGGGTTTATTGGAATGTACCGATCCAAGATAGCCCTAGGCGTAACATGGAGTATAACACTCCGAGAGGCCCCACACAAGCCACTTTTTATAGAGAACAATAGAAATCCAAACATCGTCTCAAAGTCATCTAGTACATAACAGTTTATCGTGGCATAGCCCGTACATCTAGTTCCAAAATTCAAAGTAAAGACAAAAGGAAAATCAAGCTTGGTCCTCGAAATCACCCCAACTTCAAACTTCTATATGATATCGTAGCCACCGAAGTGCAAATTTGTAAGGTCGGTCCCTACATTTGGGGAAATGTAGGTAAGAGTATGTGCTAGTACAAATTTGAAAAATATGTACCATGTAAGATAGCCATGCATAAAGCATTTGAAATCATGGTAAAGGGGAGACATTTTCATATAGTGCAATGATCAAGCTAAATCATGAATGTAAAAGGACTAGAAGATACAAGTCATAAAACATGGTCAATGCAAATAGACATCATCTTGAGTCACATCTGTGATACTTCTTGTAGTAACCTTAATTCATTGATGTGGGAGATTTATCTTTAACTGACATATAAGACCATGTGAGCTATCAAGAGGTGTCCTACTTGCCAAGGTAAGACCATGAATTTCTAGATTATGTGGGTCCACTAGATAATTTCTATCTAAGAAAATCATCCTATAAGGAACATAGGCATGGAATAAAGAGGCAGCTTCTAGAAACCCGGTCTCTACTAACCGGAGATCTCCCATCTTAATATCCTCTCGGTGCTAAGCATAAATACCATAGAATAGTTAATTTCTTAACTTTCTTTTATTATCCATGGAAGGGCACGTTGTATTTCCAATCCAAGCTAAGTCATATGTCATCCATGGAAAGGTACAATTAAATAATCAATCCAAACTAGGTTTCATAAGAATAACTCCTTATCGTTGATTCATTTTAGATGAGAAGACCTTTCAACCTTGGAATCTTTTTATGTGAAAAAACATTTCACATTCATGCATTACATAGTTATGTGAGCAATCCTTTCACAATAATTAACCACAACAACATATATGGTTTTTACTCTCAAAGCAATCTACATGATCTCATCAATTCCATAAGAACATGCATAATTCCATAATTCACCTTTCATAGTTCAAACCCCACTTTCAATCATCAATATCTAGAAAATATAAAATCATGTAACATTATCTAGATTTTTATGCTTGATAGATCATAAATCAACCAAATAAATCATTATTTAAAAAAACCCATGACGTGAAAGAAAATCCTAACTCAATTAGGGGAATCCTAACTTTGTAAATTGGAGAATTCGGGAACTCCATAGAGGAAAGGGTTCCATGGATGGAAACTATCATACCTCGATTCCAAAATCTTAACTTCAATGGTGGAATTGGAGACTTGACGCATAAATCCTAGCTTTCTTCTTCAATTTCTAGAGAGAGAAATATTTGAGAGGAAGACTTACTCTTCTTTTAGAAATTTGAGAGAATGAGTTCAATTGAATAAATTTTGGGGTTGAAATACTTATATAGGGGTTCTAAAAGAGGGCAAAACAACATGGCATTGAATTAAAACAATTTGGGAAAAGACCAAGAAGACCAAAAAAAATAATTGTTGTCACCAACGACAGTGGGGACCTATGGTCCGTGGTTCCACCTATGGACCGTCCTGGTCGGCCTTCATTGGTTTCAGAGACTTGATTATTGGACCACGAATGACAGACCCCTTCCTAAGAACCGTGGTTCAGGTGACGGGCCGTGGCTCGGGGCCGTCGTTCTCAACTTGTGACTCTAAAACTTCTGTATGTTTAGGACTCACCAATGAAGCCTATCTACGGCTAGTGGATTGGATGATGGGTCATCCCGGTGAACTGTCCCTAAGTATTGGAACTTGAAAACTTATGGGATTTTGGGCTGGCCAACCACGGTCCGTGTGTCAGTCCATGGGCAGTAGGTGGCTTGGTCAAAACTGGCACAAGATTTCTAAAAACTAAAATTTCTCGTCTTTTTGAATCTGAGGTGTTACATGGGAAGAGAAAAATAGTATAGTGTTTAAAGGTGTTGAGTAAAATATTGTAAAGTTGCAACATAGTCTTTTGTTCTAATTTTATTTTGGTGTTTGCAAGAGACCCCAATTTGAATTAGAAGATTGGATCTCCTTTCTGTAGAATCATATTTTGATCTATATTCGTTCTTTTTGTATACAAGGGTTTTCCCCAAATGTTAATAAATTGTTTACCTTATCATAAAGTAAAATGCAATTCAAAACTCAGACGAGAAGTGGGTCTGCCCCTCTACCCTCTCCACTTAAATACCAAGCATGCATGCGTTGAACGCACACATCACACGTTGCACTCTTAGCCCAAGGGCTGGATATCTTTTGTAGCTCTCGATAAGCAAAGAGCTGACCAACTGCATAAAAATATTTTATTTCTAGGAAATGACATCCTTGGATTTATGCTGAATCCAGTAAAACAAAATGCCCCACATTAGGTTTATCATAATAGTGCACACAATAAATTAAGCACTACTTCGTCAACTTACCCTTGAATTGATATCATCATCTTTTTCATCATTGTCATACCCATGTCAAAATGAAGATTTAAGGATTACACTTGCACACTAGAACTAGCTTGAGAACAATTTGAGCACGGCAACCTTCAGACCTGTTCAATATTTATATGTGCACTCAGAACCTTCAGAGCTGTTCAATATCTCTACCCTCTTATGTCAAGCCGATCGAAATAGAAATCCCTCCCCACTTGGCCAAACTCCAGGGTTGGCTCAGATGGACAACATACTTATTTTAGATGGATGCATGTCCTTTATTCAAAAATCTTTCGTTCTCCTCTTATATATATCTGCCATTTGTCTTCAGTATGGTAAATTCTACCTTCTAGTGAAAAATTTTTTGACCAAATAACACTGCAGATGCCTTTATCAGATAGCTAATGCTTATAAAGAGGATGCATCTCCTTTGATTCCATCCTTCTACCTTATTCTTTTTTTATCAATCTCTAGAACCCTTTAATCCTAAGTAAAGTTTAATCCATGACAATGCATGAGTTAAATGTCATACTGAATAGAAAATACATGAACACCACAGAAACCAATGATTGAAAGTTGAATCAATTATAACCAAGAAAGGGTCACTTGGTTACCTTTCGTACTGATACGTTATTTACTCTTTATGAAGGGTGATAGAAGCCTTTATAAGAACTGTAAGGGAAGCATTTGGAGATTGATGGCCAAGAATTAAATGGAGAGAGGAAGCACTACAAGAAAAATGGGAATTAAAGACCAGGAAAATGGTCCCTAAAAGTCTATTTCTGGCCTTAGCGGACCAGAAATATCTAATGGTTAAGAGGTTGTAGGGGACTACAAAAATGCAGGAAAAATGCATTTCTGATCCCGAATCATACATTAATTTGTACTACAATCTTCAAGCACCCAAAAAGTTCAGTCGGACTACAGATCTGGTACTAAAAAATTGCATTCAATTTTCGTTAATACATGTGCTCGCCATTTCAAATACATGTTTTTTCATATGATATTTCTGAAATACATCACATAAATTTCAATAGTAATATGCTGCTTTTAATACAAAATTTGCAATCCAGTACAAAATAGTCTTCACATCCGACGATGTAAATATCAGTAGGTTTACATAATCTTTTTCCAAATAACCAACTCATTTGTCTAACATTCAAACAAAAATGAACCATTTTGTCAATTTGTACACTCTTTTAAGCTTGCCTCTTGAGTTATAAATCCACACCTTCAAACCTGGAATAAAAATACAAAATACATTATCATTAGAACTATCGCAATGGACTACAAAGTATTTCACATAAAAATGTTCAAATTTATAAAGACTAAGCCTATACAACATGTACTAAGTAAGCCAAAAAGGTCAAAGAATGAAAGGCTAAATAACAATCGTATGTATACCATGTTCTCTCACAAGTTAAGCTTGACAAGAACATTAAAAATATATATATTATGTTAAGCCTCTATAATTGAAGTCCAAATGCTTCTATTCTTCTTCCAAATTCTAAAGATCTGTGATTCTAGAGCTCTTATTAGATCATCTTTCAAACAAGTTAAACACATCAACCAAAAAAAAGAGCAACCTCACAAGTATATGGATCTCAAAGTAAGATCACTAAACAAGGAGACAGTGAACTTAATGAACTAACTTAACAAAGAGCATACTACATGAATTATAGTAAGACTAGTATTGTTTTCATTTTCTTTCTATATTATTAATTACTAACAGACATAAGTGGGATATCATTAATGCATAGACACAGCTCAGCTCAAAAGAGAATTATTCTTATTGTGGATGTTCAAGGATATACCTAGTAATTTCTTCCTTAATACTGCAACTATCATTTTTAATCTATTAAAGAATTTTTATTAGCCTGTAAACCTCATTGGAATAATGAATCTAAGTAAAAATACGATGTTAGACATCAACCAGACAAAAAGTTCAGGAAAATCTTAAATGGGGATCAAACAAAAGACAAGAATGATAATCCCAGCTCATAATTTTCTTCAAGTAAAACCCAACAATGAAGAACAAGTGATGGATATTTAAGGTCGAAAAATATTAACATAAGAAAGTGCTAGATTACAAAAGATATTTCACAGACATATCTAAGAATAAAGGTTTCACAACCGCCATGAAATACCTTGAGCCAAAGAGAAATTTTCATCCTAGTAGGTTCATTCGATACTATCAATAACCAACAAAGGTATGTGCAGAGCTCCAAATTCACGACCACTGAGATGCTAATAAAACTAAAATTATTAATACCTTGGAGGCTACCGAAAGAATTACTACAATTTGTATACTTTTCAAATTACGCCTTAATTTCAAACCTTATAATGCAATCAGTATTACTTGATATCTTCATAAAAATGAGAACAAATGATATATATAATATTCTATTGAACACCTCATCCATGGTATCCCAAAAAATGATATAAAACTGATATAGTCCTTCAGTTATGTCGGAAGTATCAGACAGCAGACAGACCTATACCTGCCCTATCTCCCCTGTTCATCTTAAGAAAGAAAAGGGAAAGGGGACTTCCTCTTCTACTTTGCTAGTTCTTAGTTTATACTTTATACAAAAGCTAAACAATCTTCTTCCCACGAGATGAGAGCAATCTCTTCCCCCTCACACTAAAGCTAAGATGACCAAAACTAGTCAGATTTCAGACAGTCTCAGGAAACATAGCTTGTTGCATCAACTGTCAAGTGCAATTTACAGAGAACCAATTTTCCTAGGTTCCTCTTTAAAAGAATTCTTAGGCACCTCATAAAATAACTTTAGAAGAAGAAAGTTAACATATTTGATGTTCTGTTGCTTTTGAAGTTCGATGGTGTTGGAATTATCAGTAATCTCTCCCTTTAGTCAAATATGAGGATATGAACTATAGAATGTCAAAGTTGACATAAAAATTTAGATAACCAGAAAATTCATCAAGGTTACCTCCCGTTGGACAGCGTTCAATAGAAGAATCATCCCACATAAATTTAAATTATCAAGTGCAATATGTACACAATTGACACATGCACTACCTAACAGGTCAAAGTTGCATTTTAATCCAGTCAACAGATTCAATTTTAAAACCAAATGTTTAGAATACCAACACAATATGAGTAAGGTCTAAAGTAAAATTGGAATCCACAGGACACAAGAAAACATCGTTAGGAGGCCTCTCAAGACATCAGATCTAACTAATCATTGTACGAGAAAATAAGGAACTTAGAGATGAAGAACACTTCTGAGCTGGAGATTAGTACATAAATAACAAAATAAACCTCATGTAAATAGGCGTGAGAATCTATCGTGATGTGGTCTGCGCTTCATTTATTTGCTTTAACCTCTTATTGTTATGCTTAACATTGGAGAAACAATAACAAGAATGACTTCATTGCACTTAATGAATGTTGTGTTGTTTAAGTAAGTCAAAAATTGTGACAACCTAATAGAGGATGGCATAATCCATTTGGGAGGACAAGTGGAATGGGTCTGTCCCTATGAAACAGTCGCATCCTGAATTGTTCAATTTATGCCAACATCAACAGGCCACTGTGGTTACAATGTGGACTGGACAAGGATGGAATTTGTTCTTAAGGAGGAACCTTCAGGATTGGGAGATAGACAAAGTGGCAGAATTTCAAGATTCAGTAGGCTCTTTCAGCAACCTCACTGAAAAGGAGGACTTATTAGTTTGGCAGAATGATACCAAAGGTCAATTCTCAGTAAATTCAGTTTATAAGGAACTCAACAAGAATGCTGGACAGGAGATAGAATGGCCATGGAAGATCATCTGGAAACCAAAAGTACCCTACAGAGTAAACTGTTTCATGTGGCTATTAACAAAAGAAGCAGTTTTGACTAATGAAAATCTAAAGGAAAGCGGCTATAGTTGGCTTCGAGATGTACTTTATGTGGAGAACATGCTGAGACAATTAACCATCTTTTTTTCTGCATTGTACATGGACAGAATAATTATGGAGAATGTTCATCTGTCTAAAGGGGATAAGATGGGTGAACCCAGGGAGCATCAAAGGAGTTCTGAGCAGCTGGAATAGAGATGGCAATGCTTCTGACAAGGAGAAGAGATGGAAACTTGTCCCGGCATGTATTTGGTGGACAATCTGGAAAGAGAGAAACAGCAGGAGTTTTGAAAATTGGCAGAATAGCTTACAGAAGATCAAGATGGACTGCTTAGCTCTTTTCAATTTTTGGTGTAAACAAGATATATTAACTAGGACAGAAGATATCTTTGATGTGCTAGATTGTTTATAGGTAGCAGTTTAGGCTAAGACTATTTTATTCTGTAAGTTGTAAAACTTTTGAAGGGGAACTACACTTCTGTTGTAGTATACCTGCGGATATATAGACTAAAGTTACCAGTTTCAAAAAAAAAGCAGGGCTGGGCATAAACACCGGAAAACTGAAACACTGAACCGAACCGATTTTTTTGGTATTTCAGTTTTTGATTCGGTATTCGATATACGTTTTTGTATTTTTCGGTAATTCGGTTCGGTTTTCGGTATGTAATTTTGTGTTATTCGGTATTTCGGTTTACCGAAATATATTGTATTATAATATATATTTATATTATATTAATTATTAATGTTAAATAATAAATATTATACTTTAAAATAAAAAATTTAAAAAGTAAAAGACACTTCTTTGATGTAACTATTTTTAGCCCATTAAGCTCAAAAATCAAACAAAGAATTTGTAAATTTTTAAATTTTAAAAAGTCCGCTAAGCAGGTCCATTGAAGAAACCGAAATAACAAAATCGAACCGAACCGAATTATTTTGATTCGGTGTTCGGTACACGTTGTACAAGAACCGAAAACCGAAAAAACCGAAAAAAAAAACAAAACCAAACCGAATTACCGAATACCCACCCCTAAAAAAGAGTGAAGACAATAGATTGAGTGAACAATAACAATCCAAACCTTTCTAAAACTAACTAGGACATCATCAAGAAATGTTATTTTTAACAGTAATCAATCCATAAATACAGTTTTTAGCAAAAAAGTCAATATTTAACGCTCCCACATCAGTGCTTGAGTTATCAGGCACAAACTTAAGCCGATACAACAATAGAGTGGGTAAAAGAACACCAATTCAATCAATAAATTTACTCCAACACCTATAATCAATAAATAGAAATGGGTAAACCTCCACTCACCTAACCCACTTGCACTAGGTGTTTGCACCTAACCAGTAAATACATGACATCTTTCATAACATTTATCACACAACCATGATTAATTAATTTATTTTTTCTATTAACTTGAAATAAAAACGGAGCCGACAGTATAATGCTCAAAACATTTACATTATTTTGGTTTTTGGCGGGAGTAGTTTGCGACAGAAAAAAACGCAAGTGAAGAGCTTTAACTAGAAAGTCCATCACTTAGTTTGGAGGGAGTAGTTTGCTACAGAAAAAACACAAGTGGAGAACTTGAACTAGCAAGTCCATCACTCCCTTTGGAGGAGTAGTTTTCTACATAATACAAGCGAAGAGCTTCAGCTAGCAAGTCCATCACTCCCTCTATAGTTTAATTCAGAAAACATAATCAGTGGCAGAATTCGATAGAATTTTTTCATCAAAGTATTTCTTCGATATGTTCTAGCCGAGATTATACTTGTAAAATGTAATAAGCTAGCTTCAAAAAAAACCCATAGAAATCGTTGATAAGGAATAAGAAATTAAGCTACTGAACCCCCGTAAAAATGAATTCAACCAATTTGATGATACGAGCATGGGTAGCACCAACTATGAGATCCATTTGAGCTCATCATAAGGATTCAAAAAGGATCTTGGATGGATCTTATGGAGCACAAAAGGATGGGCTTCCACATATGAATGATAGCTTGAATCGACAGCCTATTTTGGAGATGTAGGAAGCACTTTAGCAAGCTCAAGCAACCTTTGGTGATGGCCAGCACACGTTGGCGAGCATCAAACCAATTGATTAATGCCATAACCTCAACGAAAAAAAACAGAAGACAAAAAATTTTCTTTGCTTGCAAGCACGATCCAAAACAGTCCTATAACACAAATTGCAAAGCCAAAACCAATAGCATACACAAAACCTTACAAAAAACACACAAATTTGTCCACCTCACCAGATTTTAGCCAAATACTCTCATTTTTAGCCCTCACACAACAACAATCACTACTCTAAACAACTCAAATGCATTAGTTAAGAAAGAACAAAGAAACATAATTTCTTGTTTCAATGGAAAAAAAGATACGAAGTAGATAAAAGAGAGAGAAATAAAAAACTTGCCATAGCCGAATAATCACTATGGTGGACAAAGCTTGTGTATATGCATAAGAGATGAAATTTTTTCGCAGTCCATCTGTTCTGAGATCTTAGAATTGAAATTTAGTGGTTAATTAGCGATTTTAGGGTGAGGGGGAATTTTCGGAACCCTTTTTCAGTTTACTCTGTTTTGGTTGCCGCCTCTCACTCAATATCGTTTAGGACCGGACATTTACTTTTCTTTGGACTATAATATGTCCCTTCGTCTATTTAGAAAAAAAAAGATTCTTTTTAGGACCAAAAAGGTAACTTCTTCCCTATAAATGTACTTATAGGGACCATAATTAAAACTTGTCGCTAAATCCTAGTCTTAAAAAAGCCTTTTTCTGGTAGTGAAGCTTTGAGACTTGGATCAAGTGAAGTGCATCAAAGCAACGAAGGCAGGGATTGGTGGAAGAGACTCATTAAACGAAGATGGCAAGCATACTTCCATAGACTCCTAAACAAGGAAAGGGACAAAGACATTGTGATGGGTAATTTGGAGCTCTTTGATCAAGATTTTTGGTTGCGGTATTGTATGTGTATTAGGTTAAGGAGGTTAAGTGTGTTATTAGTAGAGCGATCAAACCTGATGAGATTCCAATGGAGTTCTGAAAGAGCACACACAAGGCAAGTATGGAGTGGCTGACTGAGTCCTCCAATATCATTTTTACGATAACAGAAATGCCTAAAGAATGGAGGTGGATGCATAATAAAATGGTTCCGTTGTACAAGAACAAGGGTGATATCCACAGCTACGATAATTACAGGGTATCAAGTTGCTAAGTCACACCAAGAAAGTTTAAGAAAGGATGGTGGAGATGAGGGTGAGCGGTGTGTCCATTTGCAAAACCATTTCGGATTCATGCCTGAGTACAGAAGCTATTCATCTCGCTAGGAGACGGGTGGATAAATATAAGGAAATGAAGACGGGCTTACATATGGTGTATTGACCTTGAAAGGCCTACAACTAAGTCTTGAGTCTAGAGATGCCTAGAGGCTAAAGGTGTACCAAGACCTACATTAGGGCAATTAAGGACATGTATGATGGAGCTAAGACTCACATTAGAATGGTGGGAGGAAACTCGAAGAACTTTCCAAACAAGATAAGGTTGCACTAGGACTAGACGTGGAAGTTAGGCTTGACAGTTGACACATAGGTTATCCCCAAGAGAGATAGTTTCAATTATCTTGAGTCTTTGATCTAAGAGAGAGGGGAGATCAACAATAATGTCACACATCGTATTGGCGTGGTGTGGGTGAAAAGAAGGCTTGCATCCGGAGTCTTGCGAGATAAAAATGTACAACTTAAACTTAGAGGTAAGTTCTACAGAGTTGTGGTGGTTAGACCGACTTAGTTGTATGGGGTGAACAATTGACTAGTCAAAAATTTTCATGTTCACAAGATGCAAGTTGCGGAAATGAGGATGGTGAGATGGATTTTTCGGCATACTAGGAGGGATAAGATTAAGAATTAGGATATCCGAGAAAAAGTGGAAGTGGCCTCGGTGGTGGACAAGATAAGGGAAACAAAGTTGAGATGATTTGGACATGTAAAGAGAAGTGTATATACCCTAGTGAGAAGGAGTGAGAGGTTAGATATAATGGGTATGAGAAGGTTGATGTAGGTCGAAAAAGTATTGGGGAGAGGTAATTAAAGAGGACATGATGCATCTTCAGCTTAGCGAGGGCATGACCTTAGATAAAAAGGTGTGGAGGTCGCAGATTGTGGTAGAAAGTTGGTATGTAGTGGAGATTTGCTTGCTATTCGACATGTTCAGGCTTGGTGGAGTCTACCATAGTATTAGCCTTATTCTTGTATTTCTTGCGGTTGAGAATATAATTAAATAATAAAAGTGTGTTCTCTAACAGCTTAAGCTTTTAGATGAGATGGTCACACACTTCAACACTTGCTTTTTATATCTTTCATCATTTGTTGTTTATCGTCTTTGATTATCATATTATTGTGTTGTTGCTACTATTTCCTTATTAGTTGTTATGTTTATTTCATTGTCATTTTTCCTCTTTATACGTACTTTGATTTGTTGTACTTGAGTCGATAGTCCTTTGAAAACAGACTCTACCTCCTCGAGGTAGGGTAAGGTCTGATACACTCTAGCCTCCCAGGTCCCACTACTAGGATTTCACTAGGTATGATGTTGTATGGCTTCCACAGAAATAGATGTCATTATCAAAACTTGCATTGATTCTTATAATTTACATTAAGAGAGTTGTGACAGAAAATGATTAAGTACCAAGAACTGATAAATCCGACCTATCCTATCCTTCACCTTCCAAGGGATGTCTGAATTTTCTGCAGGTGTACGAAACTCATTTATAATGGAAGAGAGAAACAAGCATAAAGGAAGGGGTGTAATTGGATAATGTCCATTTCTACCTAATTCTTATCATTTAAAGGAGTCCATCAATTGAAGCAAGTAAAATGACAAAAATACAAATCAAATGTCATAGAACAAAGAAATAAGATTCTAAAACGTTAACCATTCATGGGAAAATGCACCTTTCGACTCTTTTATACATAGCTTCTAAAATGAAGAGAAAATAAAAAGGAAATATCTCCAGACCAAGGAAAAGTTCCTGGGAGGGGGAGAAGAGGAAGCTGAAGCAGAAGAAAAATCCAATAATTTAAAAGATAAATTTACCTCAACAACTTGGTTTTTCATGCACTTCAATGATGTCATCATCCTCCATCCCGAGACTACTGGGAGTTGCATTTGGATTAATTTTATCCCCGTCAAAGCAGAAAACCAAGTTTTGCAGCTCAAGCTTGACTTTATCAGCGAACGACTTGAACAGCCTCTCAAATTTATCATCCTAAATGAATATTGAATAGGAATGTAAATCGTAATAACATTTCATTCCTGGCTATTAAGAATGACTTAAGCATATCCTTTTCATGACTAGAAAAAAACAGAGCGCAAAATAAGAGTAACAAACAGCATACAGATATATGAACCATGATGAGTTTAAGATGATGTAGAAACAGCTTTGAAGTGAAATAGTTCAAGGCCAAATCAAAAGAAAAAACAAGCAATATCTTGATGATTAATGGCATGATAATGTTAATAAGTGCTGATTGCTTCAAGGCATGACTGGTAAATGCTTGATGAGCCTGGATGACTGTCATCTTTCTTTATTTTTACAATAATTGTGGTGTTCAGGCCAGCTTGCGTACACCACACAGGATATCTGTCACCAAGGCTAGAATAGATGGGAAGAAATCATCTAGTGTTTTGTCTCAACTGGGAATTGAACCTGAGACCAGGTAACTCTGTCAACTAACGGTTAATTGTCAAAAAGTTCTATTAAGATATGATTTTTCGATTTCCCGGATGGTAATTAAAGCAGTTGTTATTATAAAAGAAAAAAGGTCTGGCTTATTAAGTTCATCAACAAAGATAATCGATTCAATTGTAACGGAGAAAAGGTAGGAAATTAAATCCTGCAGCATTTGGTATATATTTATTCCATCAAGAAATCCAAGCTACAACAGAGTTGATTAGATCCTAAAGTGGCATCTACTTTATAAAATAGGACACTTCACAATTTAGTGATCTTCTGATGCACCTTTTCAAATGTTGTATTACACGATTTGAAGTATGTGGTACCACCAGCTATCTAGCACTCAAGACTTTGAAGTTCCATAAGAGATGATGAAACCATCCAAACTAATTCCTTTCCCTGCATGCTAAAAGCACAAACTTACCTCCCTTATAGAATAATTACCTTATCCTATGCTAATTCAAGTCAATTATTTCTGCATATGTTACATGGACTCAAAAACTAGCACCAATAGATGTATGTACAGTTACATGTGTATGTCGATCTTTTAGTGCATTTTTCTGGTTGTTAAAAAGCACTAACACTGCAGTCATATTTGACAGTGCTTTAACACAAAAGAGGTTCGAAGTAAAGTAGAGTTTTATGCATATTGCATTTAAAGATGACAAGAAAAATACTTCAAAGAACATTCTATGCAGTCATAGAATTAAATCCTCCTATGATTGTGGCTTCCAAGGAAAATCAAATGATCCTACAACACACTTCACACACAACACTTGGCAGACAATAAACTTTGCCTCACTCAGGCTCAGTTTATTTGTAATATAAGTGTGGGGGTGGGGTGGGGTGGGGGGGATTCAAGTAGATAGAAATCAGCTTCAAGAGGTCATATATTATAAGCATCATTGAACATTGAGCTATACATATGTAACAGAATTTGAAACAAAAAAGTGATTAAGTTTCTCTTATATAAACAAACTTGTTCATACCTCGAAATCAATATAACACCTAGTACTTTTGTAGAAAGCACTATACATTCATTCATTTTATATCAGAAGCAATATACATTCATCCGTTTTTTATCAGGAGCACTTACACATTTATTCTTTAAGATAACTTCTTTTTGTTTGTATAATGTACATTATGAGTATATTAAGAATGAAAGTAAGTTTATAGAACACCTCTTTTAAACAATATAGTGCACATGACATAACTACACAACAGATATGCAAACTTCTATATATGTAAATATATGAACTGCAACCCCAGGAAATACCGCATAAACGCGAAATTGCTTCATTCCATCCTTGTCTTGGATAGAAATGACCATTTTAACTCTGTCAGTTGATGTTTTTGACGGTTTTGACGGAATATCAGCAACACTATCTTGAAGTGAATGGAGCGAAGCACTAAGATCTCTTTTTACAGATTCTTCAACATCTCGCAGCTCATCCTTAGCTGATTGGGCAAATGATGCCAGCTCTTTTTTTTTTAATCTACAAACAGCCACTCATAATAGTAAAGAGAAAAAGAGAAGAACTAGAGAAAGTGCAACTTAATTAGTACTACAAATGTTGTCAAAGACTACAGAAGCCTCATGTTTAAAGAAAATGAAAAACCGATGACCCTTCCTTTTCACCAAACCCTAAACAGATGAAATCGAGCATATGTCGGTGGTAAGCTGTCATGAAACCAGAACGAATTTATTGATGAATAACAATATGAATGCTAATTAAATCTAATAACAAGAACGGATGGTCAATTATATGCTTTTGCTACTTGACATAATCTACAACATCATCATACCCAGTATAGTCCCGCAAGTGTGTACGTAGACCTTACCCTAGTCTACACCACCCCTACCTTTGTGAGGTGTAGCAGTTGTTTCGGATAGACCTTTTCGTCTTTTCAGACCTTTCGCCAGTTGACAATTCTATCTATTTGAATTAAATTATCTCATTTAGGAACTTAACTCATTAAACATTGGCTATACAGCTTATAGAATTATCTAATCAGTTGCCACCTAAAGAAAACAGACATCAAGTAAGATATACCAAAAGGGTATTAATATTTACTTGAAGAATCCAAGTTTGAAAAGTGAAAATTCATAAGATCACGAAACTCATATTTCATTCAAAATAATGGGGCGCGAAAATTCATAAAATCACAAAACTTATATTCATTAATTAAAAATAATAAAAGAGCAGGAAATCACCATACTCAAATCAGACACTAAATAAAATTAATTCAATTGGGAACGCACTGGCATTAAGGTTTTGTGACGAAACATGTAATGCAATCTCAAATCATTGGGTACAAAAGAATATAGAAATCAAATATGGTAGTACCAATTTACCTAATTTCCTTTATAGTTGAATCTTCAAGAAGGCTACTAGTATGAGCAGAAATGCTTGGGGAAGGTGGCAGCCAATCCTCTTCTTTTTCTTCGCAGTCAATTATTTGAACTGCTTCATTTTTGTCTTTTTTCTTTTCAGCCTAATTATTAAAGGATTAAGAAATTGAGAAAAAAGAGAATTTAAAGAAGATTAAAGAAGAGAAGAGAAGTTTACAGTAGAATCGATCATTTTCCGTTTCTTAGAGATAACTGGAGACGAGTCTGGAGTATCATCTGTGAGGTTCAAGAAATATGGTAAGCCAAAGTATACACATACAACATCAATTTCATTCATATATGAGAAAAGGAAGCTGACCGTCAAGGCAGACAGCATTGAAGGGAGTATTGAAAGGCTGAACACGTCTGTAATCAAAAAGCGGCTCCAGTTCTTCATTGGATTCATCCTGCGAAGAAGAAACCAAAATATTAAATTCCTAAACCCTAAGATTAACACCTTTACAAGACCACAGAACAGAGTATCACCATTTCTGAATTCCTCAAATATCTCTCCACAGATTTCGATTCACTCGCCCACAACAAAGTCCTAAACCAAACCAAGTACCGGATGAGCAATCCTTTTTTCTTTTTTTGGTTAACAAAATTGAATACAAGTGTTAATATTTTTTGACTCTTATTTGAGGACCAAGTTACTATTATAAAAACTTTTAATCTTTCTAAAAATATATACACACTCATTCTTTAACTACCAATTTTATTGCTTTATGTTCAAATGCTACATGAAGAATGGAGCTAGAGGGTTAAGATGGAACAACATTAAGTATCAAAATAAAATTAGGGATAGATTAAAAGGGTTGTGTATACAGTTGTCTAAAATAATGTCATATGCTATAATATATACCAAGTCATTATTGTTGTTTTTCTCTGGAATGTGGTTAGTTTTTTCAAACCGACAATACAGTCGGTAGGGATGACTCTCGAAAGAAATGTTTTGTATGATTACTTTTGTGAAAGAATAAGTGTTTCGTATGAAATTTTGACAACAAAAGAACAACATGCCCAACTTTAAATGCTCCATAATTATTATTGAATTTTGATGAATGTTCTTTTTGTTCATGGATGTATCTTATCTTGATTTGAATTAACTTATATTTTTTTATATAAAATATGTGCTTTATTTTGAACTAATGCATCTTTATAACATAATAGTGCATTTGTTACAACATACGTCAATTATTGTTTTACTACTTACAACAGAATATTGTTCATATGCTCACACAAGTGACAAAAGTTTCAACATATTGCTCAATGTGTTAGCACATATGCTCAAATTTTGAAATATATGACTTAGATTTTTGCAACATATGGCAACATATGTATATATTGTTGAAACATAGGTCAATTTTGTGTTGAAATGTTGCAACATATGGATATCCTAGCATGAGTTTTTTTATATTAATTCAATTACATTTTGACCTAATACAACATGTATCACTAATATATAATGTTATAGCATGTCTTATTACAAAATTATGATCTAATATAACCAACTTCATTAAATTTATCAATTATTCAGTACATATAGTATTATGTCACTAGTTCACTATCCAATGACTAAGTAATTTCATATGATAGTTATATAACACTAGAGGATTTGTCACGCTCCGAAGCTATCCCATTGATGTAACACGGGACCTAGGATCACGAGTGACCCAAGCTAATCATGTCTACATAACATAAGCATACTAGAAATATCTAAGAAAATAGGAACTAATGCGGAAGCTAAATCAATTGATAACTGAAGATGGGGAACACCCAACTACTTTGAATGTATAAAACATACTAAGAATTAAATAACAACTAAAGGATTAAACTTAACAATTCAAGTTGATTTTATTATTATGTATGAAAAACCTCTAACTGACTAGAGTTACTGGGACATGCCCCAACTAATTCTAGCAAAACTGAAATCTAAATAAAAGACGAAAAATGAAATGCATGTTTGTTTTCCTCGAAGTATGAGAACTCACCACTAAACTTGTTGAATACGAATTGAGAATCAATCTATGCGTGATATGAATGATGAGTAAATGAACCTACATCATGAAAGGATGTAGCACATATTATGCGTCAGTACTTGAAATATACTAAATATGCAGGATATATATAATAAGCTGAACAAAAATGTATAAGCTGAACAATAACATAATCTAAACAAAAACATAGCTACTGAAACATATGACTGAAAAGATAAATTGAATTTAATGGCCAAGTACTATCATGAACATAACATGCTGGAACTGAATGTTGAAGTATAACCTAAAAATATGGTTAAATGCACCAGAGTCTGACAGTGGGAGTTACTATTAACAGACATAAAGCCATGTGAGCTAACGTGGAGCCCGATGTTTTCTCCCCGTCGAGAGGTCCAAATATGCCTTAATAGGGTATAAAGGAATGATTGGCATGATCACAAAATCTGATGCCCAATAGATGGGACTTATAATCCTATCGGGTCACGCAATTCGAGGACTATGAGGGTGCGCTCAACCCTAGTCCAAGTCGATGCTAAGTCTACTTCCAAGTGAATATATATATGACTGAAATGTAAATGAAATACTGAGTAGCTCAAAATACTGACATGTGAATATGAGAATCCAACATTTATGTACTAATAAAGTAACATTTGAAATCTGGTGCAAAATTATCTGTTTAACTGAGCTAGCAAGTATAATTGATAAACTAAGAGAATTCATATAAACTAGGGTACTGACTTTCATACAAGAAACTAAACAAACTTCCCCAGAAAACAAGCTAATTCGATTTAGGATATTACAACAGCTAAATCACAATAATTGTCCAAGTTTTTAAAAATCCTAGGTCTAAAAAAGATATGGAGAATCAAGAATCTGACTGAATTTTAGGGACCTAGTGGATGAAGGAACCCACTAGTAAAATCTCACATACCTAGTGACTAAGTTCACGGAGAAATCCTTTTGATTCGGGCTAAAACTTAAAGAACACCTCCTTCTTTTTCTTGAGAAACTAATGCCTCTTTTGTCTCTTCTTGCTCTAAGTTTCAGTGAATGATCATTTAGGGTAGGTTTTGACTAGAATATTAGGCTTAAATTGAGTAAAACGATGTAGTTTAGGGATAAAATAATTAGGAAAAGATCCAGCTACCCTAAGCTAAGAGTCAACAGCCGACCTATGGACCCTGACCGATGGACTATTGACTGGCCTACGATTCGTCCTGTATAGCCGTCAATTGGGTGAGAGATTTGATATTGGGGTCTTGAACCATGGACCCCTAACCACAAATTGTGGTCTGACCCATGTTTTGTATGTCAAGTTGTGGTTTTGTACTTTTATGGGCATTGCTCAGGTGATCAACCATGGACCACACCTACGGTCTATGGTCTCATCCAAGGGTTGAGGGTGGCCTCGTAGTTGGCAACTGCAAATTTTGGAAAATGTTGTTATTCATTATCTAATCCAAGGGTGTTACATTATCTCCCCGTAGAAACATTTTTCCTCGAATGAAGTCTAAACACGCTAAGTGTGGAGGTATTGGTTGCAAACCCTACCACTAAGTACTAGAAACTGAAATCTACTAAACTGAGTCCCAAGAATAACGCAAACTTTGATTCCAAAATCTTTGAACTGCTACTTTATCCGTAGGAGTTGAGCACATCAAGAGGAAGTTGTGACGTATTTCGCTTCAGCAGAAGATAGGGCGAATGAGTAGTTGCGCAGGACACCAGAAATGGTCCCAAAGAGTATGCCATCCGGATGTACGTTTTCTTTCCACTAAGAATCCAGTGTAGTCTGCATCAGCAAATCCTACCAGATCAAATGAGTCTCTTGCTAGTTACCATAGCACCAGGTTCATTGTTCCTTTAAGGTATCTCATAATTCTTTTCACCGCCTTTAGATGAGAGTCATTTGGGAATGATTGGAATCATGCATAGAGGCCAACACTAAATACAATGTCAAGTCTGCTGACAGTTAAATATAAGAGGGATCCAATTATCCCTCTATAATTTTTATCATTCACTAGGGGGACCAGGTTCGCCTTTATCAAGCTTCGTTATTCTTCCAATTGGAGTATCATTTGTCTTAGATTCATTCATCTAAACTTTCTTCAAGAACTCTTTCATGTATTTTTTATGAATTGAGATTCCTGGTGGAGATTTCTTGATTTGAAGCCCTAAGAAGAAATTGAGTTCTCCCATCATGCTCATCTCAAATTCTCTACTCAATAGTGTGTGAATTCAACTCAATAGTTGTTTGAATTCAAGCCCACTCCATCCCAAGATATCATGAGATTCATTGCCTCAAGCTACCTTGAGTAATTCAACTCAAGCTTCCATCAGATTAAACATCTCAAGCTACCATGAAGGAGCTAGCTTGTTCATGTCTCAGTGTATAAGAGAAAGAAAACATCATCACATTCCCTTCATAATGAATTCACCCCCAAAGCCCTAACAAAAATGGCATACAAGACCTATAATCCATTATCAACTTTAATCTATCATGATCCATGTCCAATTACAAGTTAATTCATTCAACTTGATCATTAGAAGGTAAATCTAATCATACATGATCACATAGGTTCAATTCCAACTTAACAAGTCAATATCCTCCTTAATAAATTAGGCCTGTTTCAATTCATATCTAGGTGATCAAATTATAATCAATTAGAATTCAATACAATAGAATGAAGAAGATCAACTTAGAAACTTCAATCTAGCCTCTAATGGCCTAAACCCACCATGATCACCTTCAACATCAAAACATGAATTAATCAAGTAAACCACATTAAAACATTATATAATCATCCTATAAACATAATTGAATGATATCCACTATATTGGTTTCACAATCAAGCCTTATCCATAATCCAATCACAACCCTCCCTAGATTGGATCTTTTGGATTCACAATTGAGTGATATCTATGGGAGCTTCATGGATGAATAATCCATGAATGAATAAGCTTAACATACCTTATATTAGAGTCTTAAACCCATCTTGAAACCTTGGTGAATTTCGTCCTAAGAGTTGCCCCCAATTTCTCTTCTTTTATGGTGTTCTTGAGAGAATTTTAGGGAGAGAGAAGTTTTTATTTGGAGTATAGAGTCTAAATGGCTCTTTTATTGTTTAAATACTCATAAAATACCTAAAACCAAAGAAAATAACCGCCCATGCATTTATTTGTACATGGGAGGAATTGACAAAATTACCCCACCCTCGGCTAAATCCCTAGAGTGAAGACTCAATCGACGCTTACCAGTGACATACCGTTGATGGAACGACGGCTCCGTCCTGCAGGTCCGTTGTTTGTGATAGATACCATACAATTTGGGGGCTCAGCTCCCACACCTAAGCGTAGAGTGACGCCCCAATCGACGGGGCGTAGCCTGCTTAACGGGGGTCGATTGGTGTCGTTGATTGAACACTGCAAAGAGAGTGTACTTCCAGATTTTGGGTCCTCCTCAAGGACCCTGAAGGAACCTGTACTATAAATTTGAACTCCAAACACCATGTAAAACATGCATAGGCACACTAGAACACACAAGCACATCTCAAGGCTAACTTTCGAACCGTCTTGATCGTTCTTGGATGTTTGACCTTTAAACTCCTCAAACTAACTTCTAATGCCATAATTCAAAATTTTTAGACCTTATAAGCTCATGAAACACATGTTAGGATCTATTTGGACCTAATTCATTTTGGGGTCCTTACAATATCCCCCACTTGGGAAACATTCATCCACGAAGGACACCTTCTTAAACACATTCTTAAAGGACCAACTCATGACTAGCAGCCCATTGTACATGCATTATACCTTAATGCACATACCCAAATCAAGGAAACAATTCAACTCCAGGCTAGACAGGTCTAATGCCACTCAATATGTATAAAAGAAACATTCTTACCAACATTCAAGGAGAACTAAGAGCTCTAGCTATGACATGTTCAACATACTTCAAGGAGCCTAGAATACTCATTGACCCAATTATGTCACAACAAGAGACAACTTCATGCAACTAGGTCACTTTTAACAAGGTCTACACACCTTCACAACATTTAAGGAAAACCATAGCAACACATAATCATATAAAGACTTCATGAAAAGGTCTCACTATCTTCCACTTGGGATTAATCCACACATGTCTTTCTAACATCAATTAATCATTATTAGGAAAATATCATAACCAACAAGGCAAATCAAAATCATAGGAAATTCTGGAATTTTCATAAATTCTTAAAGAAACACATACCAAAGAGGGACATAAGGAGATCATTCTTGATCACCCTTGGATCATAGAGAATAGAATCTATTCCTCTTTGGAGGACTATCCTCCACATCATTAGTAGCAACTTGCTTTACTTCCCTCAAATTAGCTCTTGCCATAGGGCAATCCTTCATCATGTGATCACTCTCACCATATCCATAACAACCATCTCTACCGGCCAAACACCTACCCTCATGTTTCTTACCACACCTCAGGCAAGTAGGTCGGGAATACTCATTGCTCTTCTCTTGAGGTATAGGGTTAGACATCCTCTCATCCTCAAACCTAGGAGAACTTGAATAACCTTGTCTGGAAAATTTTTGTCGATTCTTAGAATAACCATGTCCATCAGACCCATCATTTTCCATCCTACTTCTCTTTTTCTCCTTCTTAAGCTTGGATTCCTCTATTTGTTGTACAAACACCATTAGTCGGGAGATATGCATATCATCAACAATCATTGCCATATGACACTCTTCTTATACCAGTTCAGACACCCCCGTCATGAACCTATTCATCATGTCTCTAGGGTTTGCTACCAATATTGGAGCATACTTATACAAAAGAGTGAACTTCAAAGCATACTCTATAACACTTAAATTTCCTTGCTTGAGGTTTATGAATTCCTCCAACTTAGTCTCCCTCAATTCCCTAGGAAAGAACCTATCAAGAAAACCTGACTTAAAAGTCTCCCACTCTATGGGACCCGCCCTTATCAGCCTAGAATCCTTCTATTGCTCATACCAAACTTGAGCTACATCTTTCAATTGATAAGCAGCTAGCTCCGCTTTCTCCCTAAAAGTCGATCCTACAATAGCAAGAGTCGTATAAACCTCATCTGTGAACCCATTTGGATCCTCCTCCACCTTGGAGACACTAAATTCCAGAGGGTTCATCCTTAAGAACTCCCTAATTCTATAGGTACTCTTTCCCCCTATAGAGTTTATCACCACCTCCCTATTGGCTTGGGTCGTCAAGGCTTGACCCAACAAATTCATAGAGGTCCTAAACTCCTCTAAAGTAACATTCCGCGCTTATGGATCATTAGGAACTTGAGGAGGTTCTTGATTTCCTTGGGGAGGAAACTCTTGATCCTCAGTGACATCTTCTTTCCTTCTAGCATTAGCCCTAGTGTTAGTTATAATATGGAAAAAATCATAGACAAACGTTAGAAGAAGTACCTACTAAAGCCAAACTCTATGGCACGACTTGAAGAATGAAGAAGTTAAACTTTTCTAAGCATCCCATAGTCTCCTACTCATAGATGTGTCGCGACTCATACCGATGAATAAGACTCTACTAGATGTGGTTTTGAGACATCCTAAGACCATTTCATAACCTTATGCTCTGATACCAATTTTTTCACGACCGGGAGGCACCCCCTAGAAGTAACATGGCGTACTTGACCTCTCGGAGGTCTTGTATAAGCACTTAGACATCTTTCATTGCATATATATGAAAAGTAGCAAGGAATTAAAAACTTTTTCTTCAAAAACATAATGCAGAATAATTTCATATAACTTCTAACATATGTCTCAAAAACCATATATGTCAACATGAATACAAATATCTTGGGTCACAGCCCATTAAAGTCTAAACCTAGAAAAGAACATAAAAGACAACATAGTGGTGATGTCCTCAGTTGCTATGAGGATTCACAAATCTTTACTTCTTGAAAGCCTTGGAAACTCTACCCTTCAAAGAAACTCAATATCTTCAAGACACTACATTGGATCAGAATGTTAAAAAAATATGCATTAGTACAAAATGTACCAAATATGGAAACTATCATACCAAACATAAGATATTTTAAAGGGTTAGTCAATAATAGACATAATCATAAGAGATAAAGGCATAAGCATAACATGAATATCATAAGCATAATAAATAATCATAAAACACATAAAAGTTCATACTCAAATCATTGTCCTTCTTACTCGAATGAACTACATCGCAAGTCGGCTCCAAGTATACTTGTGCATGGCTAAGGTAGCATCCCATACTACTACAAAAGCTAAGTACCTTTCTTTGGTCATTCTTGATCATAATCCACTCTCATAATTAAGACTTAGGTTCATCATAACATATGAACTCTATGACCCTAGTCCACCCCAAAGCACACTTGTGCTATGCATGTGAGGCATCCCATTCTACTTCACACACTAAGCATATCTTGAAGTTACCCTATTCCCTTTCATTTTAGTTTAGGAGTCTCTAGTAGACCTATTTCATATTTACAAGGAACTATCATCTTAAGTCAATAATGTCATGGGAAGCAACTATAGTCAGTACCCAAGCCAAGCATATATCATGTAAGGGTCATGTCATAGGTAGCTTCAAGTCATACTTGTGTCATGTATGAATGGCATCCCATACTACCATCCACACTAAGCACTTCTCTAGGCTATCCTACTCCAAGATAACTTATCTTGCATCCTTGTCTATTAAGCTCAACATACTAACATAATAAACCTACTACCATGGAAAGCATCTCAACATACCAACCCAGCTAACAAAGGAAGAATAAAAGAGTACTATCTTAACCACCATGCAACCAATCACGTAGATACAAGATAATCCATAGGGAAGTATGAATTCTCAACCCTAAGCTACCATGAGAATACTATCTCAAGCTATTTCATGAAATGAACCTTTCATGCAAGTCAAGCTAACATTAGGAGAGTATAGGTATTTCCCCTAAAGCTACCATGAAATGGTTTTGGCCTAACCAAGTCAAGCTATCATGAAGGCACTCTAGTCATGCTATTTCAAGAATTTCTTAGGAGAGCTTCATTACTCGATCCCCAGCTACCATGGGAACCACAATCCCCAAGCTACCATGATCAAGTATCCTTGCAACACATGACCAAGCTAAACATGGGAGAGCTTACTTCCTCCATCCCAAGCTATCATGAGATTCATCGCCTTAAGCTATCATGAGTAATTCAACTCAAGCTTCTATGATATTCAACATCTCAAGCTACCATGAAGGAGTCATACTTAACTTCAAGCTATTACACCTTGGTCTTGTCTTACCAAGTCAATTACACAAGAAGTGACTATACAATACATCTTCAAGATAATCTAGTCCATCATTTCTTGATTCATTTTAGGTTGTTAGGTCAACCTAGAATCCATCTATGTGAGAGGACTTGTTTCTTCTAGAGTGTCCATGTCTAAGTGTACAAGAGAAAGAAAACATCATCACAATCCCTTTACAATGACTTCACCCCCAAAGCCCTAACAACAATGGCATACAAGCCCTATAATTGATTATTAACTTCAATCTATCATGATCCATGTCCAATTACAAGTTACTTCATTCAATTTGATCATTATAAGGTAAATCTAATCATACATGATCACATAGGTTCACTTCCAACTTAACAAGTCAAGATCCTCCACAATCAATTAGGACTATTTCAATTCATATCTAGGTGATACTATTATGATCAATTAGAATTCAAGACAATGGAATGAAGAAGATTAACTTAGAACCATTAATCTAGCCTTTAATGGCCTAAAACCACCATGATCACCTTTAACAGCAAAACATGAATTCATCAAGAAAACCACATGAAAACATCATATAATTAGCATATAACATAATTTAATGCTACACACTAGATTGGTATCACAATCAAGCCTTACCCACAATGCAATCACAACCCTCCCTAGATTGGGGTCTTTTGGATTCACAATTAAGGGATATCTACGGGGGCTTCCGGGATGAAAGAATCCATGAATGAATAAGCTTCACATATCTTAGATTAGAGCCTTAAACCCAACTTTAAACCTTTGTGAATTTCGTCCTAAGAGCTGCCCACAATTTCTCTTCTTCGATGGTGTTCTTGAGAGAATTTTAGGGAGGGAGAAGTTTTGATTTGGAGTCTAGAGTCTAAATGGATTTTTTATTGTTTAAATACTCATATTGTACCTAAAACAACATAAAATAATCACCCATGTATTTATTTGTACATGGGAGTAATTTACCAAATTACCCCACCTTTGGCCGAATTCCTGTAGAAAATGCAGACTCAATTGATGCCTGCCAGCGACGGACTGTCAATGGAACAACGGCTCCGTCCTGTAGGTTTGTCATTTGTGATAGAGACATAAAATTTTTGGGATCATCTCCCAAGCCTAAGTGTGGAGTGATTCCCCCAATCTATGGGGTATAGCATGCTTGACGGGGCGTCGATTTGTGTCATTGTTTGGATACTGCCAAGGCAGTGTACTACCATTTTTTGGGTCCTTCTCAAGGACCTTTAGGGTAGTACTTGGGGAGTCGTGCCTGGACGTTTCAACCCTAAATACATCCGTTTAGACGTTAGGAACCTTTCTTATTAATTTGAACTTCAAACAACATGTAAAACATTTACAAACACACTAGAACACACAAGCACATCTCAAGGCTAACTTTCGAACGTCTTGATCGTTCTTGGGGTTGACCTCCAAACTCCTCAAACTAACTTATAATGCCATAATTCATCATTTTTAGACCTTATAATCTCATGACACACATGTTAGTCCCTATTTGTACCTAATTCATTTTGGGGTCCTTACAACAATTTTGTATAAGGAAAGAAATTAATATTTTTCAAATACTAATTAGTTTCCTTCTTGAACCCAAATATCTCTTTCTTTATTTTTGTTGGTTTTCTTTTTCTCTTTCCTTTTTCCTCTTTTGACTCAATTTTCTTTATACACCAACTGCCTTCTTTTCCCACCTTTTGCTTTTGAATTTGAACATATGCTATGTGAACCTGGTTCATGTTGTCATCACCAAAATTCCCTTTTCGTTCGAAAGGTTTGGTATCTAATCAAAAAACAATTCTTATGAAGTAAGAAATTTGGGCTAGGGCCGCAGGATTTACGTCTAAGTGTGTGTCTTTGCGTAATTCAATTTGCATCCTCAAAGGATGTGGTCCTGGCTAAGAAAACTCTTCATTAATCGTCAGTGGATTCGTTTGTGACTTCACTCTTTCGAAGATTTTTCAGTATGACTTTTATAGAAACCGAGGTTTTAATTGAATAAAAACAACATAAAATACAAAGAGAGACACAAGTATCTCGTATCTCTTAGAACTAGATTTTGTGCATATAAAAGATATATTACCATAGATGTTATTATCTACTAGATCTCCTGTTATATAATAGATGACTTACAACTATTTAATAACTATTACTCTATTGGCAAAACCTCTAGGAATTCGAGAAGATGCAAATCATTACCTTCTCCTTTCTTTCTTCACTATTTCCTCCTTGAATAAGTGTGGAAGATACGTACCTTATCAGTACATCCCTCCTAGAAAGACAACTTGTGATCAAGGTGAAAATCTGGAAATTGTGCAGCTAACAAAGATTTTTTGTCATATGGCATAAGACGTAAAACAGAAACATCACCAACATTCGAAGATAGGTCTATGTGTTTATACTCTGCCTTCATAAGGTCTAACATTGCATATCTAGGCAACATCTGTTCTTCAAGTTCTGATTAGAAGGATGTTGGTGTGAGTGTTTTCTGAGGAACACCTTGAAGTTTATAAGTTTTATCATTCGATTGGAAGGTTAGCAACATCTCGTTCCTACTAACTTGTATTGTGCTCAGGGATTCTAGCCATTGTATACCCAAACCATGTGTGCGTCATTAAAGTAAAAAGGGAAGAAATAGTGCTTTATGACCAAGTTAGAAACCTCTATTAACAAGTAATGACAAACTTCGTTGCATTTGATAGTTTCACCATTGCCTATCTAAACACTAAAAGTAGGGATATATTGGACTTCTAACCCAAGTTTCGTGACAATTTGTTTTGTTACAAAATTAATCATCGAACTACTATCGACTAACATCAACACTTTATCCCCGCAAAGAGTGCCTTGAAGTTCAAAAGTTGAAGCTGATTCTTTGCCCAAAATTGCATGAAAAGAGATTTTGGGTAAGGAGAGGGGCGGACGAGAGTTCTAATAATCTCTTCCTTCCGGTCTGCGAGCGTCCCATCTTTTTCTTACTTGGATGAGATTTCCCCCAAATCATTAGGGGGTATGTCTTCATTCTTATTACCGTCAACACTTTGCACATGGTTCTCCTCTTGCGTTAACTCCAAATATGCAAAAGTCCCACGTCTGCAATGATGACCAAGGGTAAACTTGTCTCCACATCAACAACATAAGCCTTTTTCTCATTGAAATTTTTGTTCAGAATTCACTTGGGAGTGTTTGGAAGAGATGATGGCTTAAAAGGGTGTGTAACTAGTTGGCGTGATGATTGAAAATTAAAGGATTCTTGAACCGTTGGAGAGGAAGTCCCAAATGATGAAGGTTTGATACCGAAGGCCAAGTAGGCACATTATTGGACTCATGTACCCCTTGTTTTCATTCAAATTTTAAGGCCAAGCTAATTGCCTTATACACAGATCGAGGCTTGTGAATCATAACGTCCACACAGAGATCTTCTTTGAGTCTGCTAAGGAGATTTTCAAACAAACAATGTTCTGGCCAGGTTTGCACCCGCGCTGCCCATTTTGCAAATTCCTACCTATACTCTAACACTTTTCAGTTTGTTGGATACTATATAAATGTGCATCTAGATTTTGAAACTCAGTGGGTCCGTAATTTTCCTGTATAACTTTCACCAACTCATCCAGTAATAAATGTTTTTTTCAGAGTTGATACAAGCAAAAAGATACAATGTATCTCCTCCAAATACATTGAATCCACATAAACCTATCAATCATTAGGTGTTTGATAATTTTGAAAATACTTCTCTTCTTTCAAAATCCAACCTCGAGGATCTCCTCCCACATACTTAGGCAATTCCATCTTTGTGTGCGAACATCGATAAGTTTCTTAATGCCTCCAAGTGCTCTCAACCTCATCGTAAAACTTTAGATTTTCCATGATGATTTTGAAGGTTTTGTGATTTTAATGCAGCCACATCTGCAGCCAAAACATCAATGGTTCCCAATTTTCTATTGTATTGGTCAATTGTTGGCCAATATGAACAAGAGTCGACATGATAGGTTCATTGTGGGAAGCTTTGAGTCTTGTGTTAACCATTACATATCTTATTTCCCTGATACCAATGATAGAAACCAGGGTCTTAACTAAATAAAAATAACATAAAATACAAAGAGAGACACAAGTATCTCTTATCTCAAAGAACAATAGAAACTACAAAGAGAGAGACAAGTATCTTGTATCTGTGAGAACAACCTTTTGTGCATATAAAAGATATATTTACTATATGTGTTCTTATTCACTAGATCTCCAATTATATGATAGATAACTTATAACTACTTCATAACTATTTAGGATAAGGATAGATAAGTTTTAGTAACTATAAAAAGACTGCCACATAACTCCTAAAAACGGTAAGAAACTGCTCATTACTCCATGGGTGAAACCTCCAGGAATTTGAGAAGATGCAACTCGTTATCTTCTCCTGTATTTCTTTGCTTCTTCCTCCTTGAATAAGTGTGGAAGATATGTGCCCTATCAGACTTCCTACGGTTAGTAGGTTGGTTAGTAGAAACTTGCACTAACATAATATCTACAACTTTTCCTTCCAAACTCAACTTTCTTAGTCTGAGGTGTTACAATATCTCCCCCTTGGGGACACTGCCATAAGAATGGGAATCAAGATAGTTGAATAGAGTAGGAAGAGAAACTAACAACCCAACTGAATGCAAATCGAATCAATATGCACATAAATAAGGAGTAATTGAACCTAAACTAAAATAAACTTATAATAAGTTTTCACGAACATGAATGCATATGGAAACACAAGGATGACTAAAACACATGAATCTGAATGAGTGAACCTAATGTGATGACATTTGACAACATACCTGATGTTTTTACTAAGGATATTTGTGATAACTTAAATAACAAATAATGCCGTTTTGATATTATAATACTATGATAGGGAGGAAAAATGTGAAGACAGAAAGAAGAGCGAAATAGAGCTAAGTGATAGAAGATCAACATTAACGAGTCATCGCCCCTGTGACTGACCATTAGTTGAGTCGTCAAATATGCAGGAAACCTAGTAGTATCAAGCAACTTTGATGCTGACTGCGATGAGCCATCAATCTTGTGATGAGTTGTCATCACTCGCATCATAGCAATAGTTGTCAAGGTTAAGTTTCACAATTACTGATGGACCATCACTCCTATGATAGGCCGTCAATGAAGATGTACTTAAAACAACTTTTGACTTTACGAACTAGGTATGGTCATTATGAGTTCCTAGTGATGTCATTCGGTCTAACTAATACCCCAATGGCTTTTATGGACCTTATCAATAGAGTGTATAGGAATTACCTTTATTCTTATTTTTAATCTTAATTTTCTATGAACGATAAGTATTACTTTTCACGGTTTCATTTTTCATTTTATTATTGAAAAAGATATTACTCTACATAAAGTTTTTGAAGAGATTTTGAGAGTTAATTGAAATCATTATCATCGACTGTTTTCATCACTTGTAAGTTCCTAATTTTCTTGGATGAGTGTAATTGTCGTTTTTGTTTCATTAAGCATGAGAAGCTAAACTCCACAATCAAGGTTTGTGGCATCCATGACAACCTAACTTAAAACAAAAGAATCTATGGACTAAAATCTACAATATAAATGTATATCTCATTAAATCTTTCATTTTAATCGACTTCTAATAGATACAAATGCTTCAATTGATAAGCGTCCCTTTGATTGAAAAATAATTAAGTAATACCCTTAAGTTGATAAGCATCCTTGTCCTTTTTTTCCACTTGTGTGATTTCTATAATATACGATCTTGTGGATTTTCTCGCTTAACTCTTGGAGATCTTTCTCAACTTTGGACCCACAAAACTCTAGGTGATTAATACTAGTGAAGTACCTTACCCTTATTTCCACCTTACCTACAATTAGATTCACAAGAGCTACAACTTCTCTATTATCTCAAGTAGGTATAGTTTGAGCAGTTGTAAAAAGGCTCTAAACTCAGCATGTGACATTTTCTCAACAAAAGGAATGAGTGTAGATTGAAGAACCTCAAGACCCATATCTTCACCACCACTCCTTCTTGTGTTAGCTCTTCGAGGAGGCATTTCCTAAAGATGTAACACCCCGTAATTTCCATGACCTAATATAGAGACTCACATGAATAGAAAATGCTTATAACACTTTTTTAAGGCCTAAAATAATGCATATTAGACATTTAGGAAGTGTTAGAGACAGAATATCAAGGAGCGTCCATGACGTCCGGGAACTAGTGAAATAGGTGCTAGTGTGCCTTGGCATGTTCATGGGGTTTTAGGAGTCATAATCTAATGAAATTTGGTTAAAAGGGGTTAAACATGTATTAGAATATGTTAAGGGTCGAAACATCTGAGTACAACTCCCCAAGGACCACCCAAAAGGTCCTTGGAGAGGACCCTTCCAAATTGACCAAAACTTCCATATTAGGCAATGTCCATCGACGAGCCGTCGATTGGAAGACACTCCATCGATGGCTCCTTCATTGAACACTTAAACAAATGGCTGAGGTAGGTCCAAGAACCAATTTTTGACAACATCAACGGACGTGCAGTACGGGGGCAAGGGGTTGTCGTCGACTGACCTACGAGCTGTATGTCAAGGTCTTGTAGGTCAGGCCTGGTTTTCGCTAGTGAGTTTTAAGTGAGGTCATTTAATTAGTTAGTTAGTTAGTTGGTTAGTTAATGGTTAATGGAGGTCTAATTAATTTAATTAAGGGACTATATAAAGACTAAGCCTAATTAAACTAACCCAACAACCCCACAATTCCCAAACCCACATCTCTCTAACCTCTCCCTTCCCAAACTCAAAGCTTCCATTGAAACAATTCTAGGGCTTAAAGTTGAGGGAGAATTCACCAAGGTTTTCATTTCAAATTTGTGGAAATATCATCACTAAGGTATGGTTTCTTTCACTCTTGGGATTCCTTTCCCCAAGAGGCCCTTCCAAAGATGATTTTCAACTTCCCGAAAACCTAGGATTTCAATCTAGACATGGGTTCTCTTTTCAAAACGAAATTGTTAATCAATTGTGATGATTTATAGTCTTTTATCATTGTTTAACAAAGTATTAATGGTCAACTGATGTTAATCACTCAAGATTGCCCGTTTGATCCCTTGTTCTTCCTTACACTCACTATGTCTTGTAATTCTATAGTAGTTGTAAAAGATGATGATTGTATGAAGATGTAGAATAGTAATTACTATGTATTACTTCTTAAATTTACTTTAATTATGCATTGGCTATGTGTTCTTTGGTAATCGAAGTATGGAGGCAATGAAAGGGCAAGAAGGTATGAAGGTTGATTCTTCTTGAGTTCAATTATGAAGGATGACTTATTTAGATTGTAATGCTTCTATGTCTAATGTGTGGTTGTGATGTTGATAGCAAGTATCCCTCATCCTTAACCCTAGGCTATTGAATTGGTTATGAAGCATGCAAGTAAGTTATGGTATGATTATTATATGATTGAGAGTAGTTCCTCATGATTATAATAAAGTGTTAAGTAGAAGGTTTACTCACTTGTATGTGATTTCTAAAGTGAAAGGATAGTTCTCACCTATGAATACCTATGAGCTATTATGATAAGAAGTTCACATAGGGGTCTATAAAAGACTAATGTGATCTTGTATGGACAGTATGATGATTACTAAAGGGAATAGATATTTAGCACCGAAAGGGCATGTAAATGAGATGGAGGTCTCACGTTTAGTAATTTCAGCCTCCCACATGAATTTCCTCACGTTAGTATGTTCAAATTCTCAATTTATGTGTTGTCTCATGAGATGGGAACCCCACGTTAGTAAGTTAGGGTTCTTAGCAACAATCTCCTTGAGCCTTAACTATGTGCCCACATAGGACTCTAGCTTAGTGGATCCACCTAGATAGCTATGTACGAATGGTTACACCTTAGGCAAGTGTTAACCCTCTTTTTTCGGTATGGGAGTAGAACACCAGATTTCATGTGTATCACATGGTCTCATATTTGTTATTGCACTACTTTCCCTAATGTAAAAAGTAAATGACCAAGTTAAGTATGTGAACTCTTATTAGGGTTGTCTTAAAGTCTAAACGAGTACAAAGGTTGGACATAGCCAATACAAATTCAATATGCAATTATAGGCTTACATCAATGTTTCAATGATAAAGGAATGAACCATGTCTTTATGACAATACAACTTCAAAGCTAGAATCTAGAAAAAGGTAACATCCCCAAACATGAAGACCTATGAACACTTGAGAAAGGAGTCCAAGTCTTCTACAATCGGTCTCCTAGGAACTCAATGGCCGGAACCTGCATATTTGTAGAAACATAAAGAATATGGGTTAGTACAACCACTTGTAATAAGTATGGATATATGCATATAAAACATTTGAAGACATGCATGAAAGGGACTATTTCTTTAGAAAACATGCTAAGTCATTTGGAAAGCCTTTAATGCACATACAAGAGAGTATATACAAGATAAGGATCACAATAACATAAGACATGTTCATAACCAAAGATAACATCAACATAAGGCCATATCAACACATCATGTTCAATAGTTCATACCAACATAGCATACAAAACCCTGACAACCAATCCCATCCCAAACCTACAAGTTTTCATGATCGGGGGAACCCCCTAGAAGTAACACGGTGTACTTGACCTCTTGGAGGTCTTATACAAGCCCATAGTTATCATTCATCGCATCGACATAGTAAATTTAGCGGAAAATTTAAAACTTTTCATAGCACCTCATATGCTAGAAATTTTACTTCATATACATATTAAATATAAGTCATAATACATATTTAGACTCTAAATATCTTCGCCATCTTAGACTCAACAACATTAGAATACATTAGGGATACGGCCTTTAAGACATAATAGAAAACTATACAATATTTAATAGAGTTTACAATAAGTACGCATTAGGACATCCTTGGACTTAAGGATTTCTTTCCTTGAGCTTGGGAATCACCTATCAAGCTCTTCGTCATTCACGACATCCTTTAAGCATCTATAACCTACACTTTGTGTAAAAAGTAGATAAGAATGGGATTAGCACAAGAATGTACTAAGTATGGCAACCATGCAAAAACATGCATTAAAAAGGGACATTTTCTTTGAAATCATACTTCATGCCATTTTGAGTAAATCATCATAAAACCTTTATCAATAGCATATATATCAGTTTCATACTTCATATAAACACAATTAAAGGCCAAACATCATAGAAAAGCACTTATAGAATTTAAGTCCAATTGGAGGTCACTTTACAGTGAGCTCATTCCTCTTTACAATGAACTATTTCTTTTAATTCATTAGTCTCCCAAGTAATCCTTTAGCGATACTTGGTGCAATGTATCACCTTAGGACCACAAGGAAAAATCATACGTATCATCTACACAAGACAAACATACCATCATAAAAGTATAATACCACATAGACATAGTTAAGTCAAGACCTTCATCATATAGTCAACAAGATCAACATCATGCATAAAGACTCATACCATGCACATCTTCATAACAAATAGACAAATACTACAATGTCATTTATAGGGAACACATACATAATGACATGCATTAGAACACCTTTCTAGAACTTCCTAAGGAGCTACTTGTGCAATGTCTAGATGGGTTCATTACTTCCACCTATCCTAAGTTACCTCCCTTAAGTCATTCTATTTAGGGTCCTAGTAATTTAACTTCCATTGTCCATTTTACTTTAGGGAAACTATAGCCTCAACCGACACTAAGACCATGGGTGCTAAACATGGAATTTGGTGTTGTAGAGCCTTACACCAATGGAAGGTGTTCCTACCTATCCAAGTTAGAACATTAACATACATCCTAGCATCCTAAGTGAATTCACTTTGCTAGATCCTATGTGGCAAGCATAGTTTATGGAAATTGGGGCAAATCATGGAAATATCAACTCTACACCCTTTGTTAGGTCATGAGGCTATCCATCCCGTGAGAACTGTAGTGAACCCGACGTCCTTTACTTGGGAAAGTGTCACTCTATCACATGAGGACCGTAGTGAACCCTACCTTCCCTATTTGGAAAGAGTAACCCCCTCATCTACAAGTTCACGCGATTCTAAGATAAGTTCCCTTTACTGAAAAGCCTTTATTACATTTATTTATAAAAACATATGCTTTGTATATTCATTATTCATATGCTTATAGCATATTCAAGCACCTATCTAGTTTTGGAATATTCTATGAAACACCTCTCAATGTTCCTCCATTAACTAGATCATCATTCATGTGTGTGAGTGTATACATAGATGTGAGAAAACCTTTCACATAACACATAATGTCACACATGTTCATATATCAATGCATGAGTCCATAGGCATAACTATATGATCAATCCTCACATACCTACTAAGACACTATGCACATTCATACCTCATCATATCATATACATCGTATTCATAACATGTTCATATATTCATCCTTCATATACATAGAAACCAAACCTAGGAACTATCCTATCAAGATATACATATGAAATGTATAGACAAGGTCCCATACCCTTGCACATACTAGTACACCTATCAAGTCATCCTAGCAAGTAATACATAACATACTTCACATACATATACTTTACATGCATAGTAGTAGACATTAGTGAATATGAGAACAAGCTTTCATTTAGACACCATAACCTATACTACTTGTAACATGCATGTAAGTGAGAGTTTGTGTACATTGGTCAACATGATCACATAATGGCTATAAAATTACTCCTTGAGGCAGCCACCCTCTTAGACCACATTATACTTCCAAGAACATACCACACAACACATAATAGCATAGGAGGCAAGACAATATAAACATTATAACCAAGGCTCCTAACTTTAGCTATTTACACTTTCATATAAGGGGTACATGGGTAGGGTATACTAACCATTTTAACAAATCAATGGAAGCACCTATACAATACCCTAACATGAATATACGCATGCTCATACAATAGCCACACAACCTAGATCACAACTAGGTAGGAAGATAGGCACAATTACATCATAAGGTGATCATCTAAATCTCTAAATCATATATTCATCAATTTTCCTTCAAGGCCATGATCAACACATATATAATGACAATGAAGTAAACACCGCCACCATAAGTGGACCATATCACACAATGCCATACAAGGCTTCATCAACATTACTATAAAGAAATAGAGAAGTAGAGGAGTAGAGAGAATAAGCATTCTTACCAAATTGCACCCTTTGATCATCATTTATCAATACACCTTATTCATCAATAAAACACATATATGGGAGTAGCTAAATGTACTTCAAGCATATAATAAACCATGTACAAGTCGCTACAAGATTATACAATATCATAATACAACACATCAACATACTAGGAAAGTAGAATAACATAGATCATATTTCATAGAGTCTAAGTCAGTATCTAAAACTACATTTACCATATTGAAATCATAATTAAATACCTTCAAGATTAAGGTTACAACATAGGCATTTAGGCTTATCGATTTGCTAGAGTATAGAAGACTTCACCAATACTATGAACTCTTTAAGGCTCTGATCATCATTCATATTTTATAAACAATACACTAATTAGGAAGTAGCTAATTCGGTAGGAAATCAAGAAGAAACCATGCTTGATATAACAACAACTCAAGATCCATCACACACTTAGCGTTTTGACTTCATAGCCTAAAGGAATCTAGATCAATTCATCCAAGCCTTTCTTAGATTGTTCAATAAGGACTTATACCTACAAAATTCATCCATTATATCACACTAATACAGTAGATACAGCAGTTCATACATAATCACAACCTTACACAAACGATTCCACAATCGACTTCAAGATAACACATAGAAACATAGGCTATTAATGTTCAAATCTTCATACATTTATCATCATGGACTGATCATCCTCAATTCAACATAAATTCATGTAAATAACAGCATATACAATCACTTCAACGTAATAGAATCATAATTCAATCGATAACAAGTCAAGATCATAAGGCCCATGCAAGGCTAAATTCTTTTGGTGATAGAGCATGGGTTCATCATGCAATTGGATTGAAAACCACTTCCAAATCAGTAGATAATCATAAATAAATTCATATTATGCCTTTGAAATCAGTTTAGGAAAGAACCCATGGAAGATTGAAGAAGAAAGTGTTTGATCATATTTTTCTCTTTTGAAATCTTTGAGAATGGCTTTGTAGATGAAAAGATAACTAGAGATGAAGATCACCATACCTTTGATTAGTTGAAAACCTCTTAAACTTGATTATTCATCCATAGAAAACCCAGCTTGAATCTGTTCTTGAGCTTCACCAATAATGGTGGTTTCTAGAGAGTATTTTTGGAGTAAAGGTTTCAATCTCGTGAGAGGATTCTAGAATGCGGTGATCACGTTTTTGATGACTTATATACGATGTACCATGGTTTTACGGTACTTTCAATGTCTTTTCCTTAAGTTTAGTGTATACTATCTAATAGGCTAGTGACGGTTGGTACGAAGTAATAACTTAGTCAAATATCGAATATGATGCTTAATATGAGGTAAAGATAAGGTTTAGTAAAGCAACACACGTAGCCGGACCAAGGTGCGGAGTGAAATTTTCTAGATGCCGGACAAAGAATTTAGAGATACCTAACTTATAACTTTTCATGCAAGATACTAGGAAAGGATTGTTATAGCTAGAATTACTGAGTTAGGAGCCTGTGGGGAACACTTACGCCCTAGTTACTCTCATTGCTTGATTAAAACTCCAATACTTGAACTTGTCACTTGTGTACTTTATTTTAGCTAATTGATTTAATTAATCAAAAACCCCGTTTTGTTATTTGTGTTCGGAAAATAATTGACTAAATAGATGTAATAATAGAATAAAGTTAAGTCTGAACCATTTTCCTCGTGGGAAAGATCCCAACCTCACTAGTTGGGTTCTTTACTTGATACGGCCGCTTTTACTTCGTTTCGAGAAGTAAATTTGAGCGTATCAAATTTTGGCGCCGCTGCGGGGGAAAGTGGCTTTTAGATTAATTTTTAAGCTTATTACCGAAGTTTAGTCAACATTTTCCTAATTTTACTTTTTCTTTTTGTTTTTGTCTCCTGCAGGTCTAACTTCCTTACATGCCAACCACACAGAGTAGAGGAATACCCGTAATTGAACCTGACCCCGAACTAGAGCGTACTTTAAGAAGAATGAATCAGAATTCGGGCATCCAAGGTGATGAGGTCGACACGCAAATTCCACCATTGGTCGACGCTCGTGACCTTGTATTACCTGATATTCGTGGGGAAGGTGAAATACGGAGACAATCTCCCGCTCCACGCCCTCAAAAGTATAGTAGGGGCTATGAAAATATCACAAACTCTGATGGGCCACTCGTCTTGCCCCCTCTATCACACGGCCACACTTTTGTGGTAACTAGTAGTCTGATGAAAAGCTCACTACCGGAGGTTTGTTTTCAGGGCTACCTTCTGAGGATCCACATGCCCACATCGTTAAGGTAAGGGCAGTGTGCAAAAGTTGTGTAGGAGGTCCGATTTGAATATGGATGTAATCGGGCTAAAAGTTTTTCCTCTCTCACTAATGGGGGAGGCTGCTATCTGGTTTACTGAGCTCCCCTATAACTCAATCTTCACGTGGAATCAACTGAGGGATGCTTTCTTAGCACGCTACTACCCGGTGTCTAAGAAACTAAACCACAAAGACAGAGTGAACAACTTTGTGGCACTACCAGGAGAGTTACTTAGCAGTTCTTGGGATAGGTTCACTCATTCTTGCGAAGTATTCCAAATCACCGCATAGATGATGAGTCTTTAAAGGAGTATTTCTATCGGGGACAAGATGATAATAACAAAGCGCTGTTGGATACAATAGTAGGTGGTTCCTATGGGGGAGTGTCCTTATGCCGAAATTGCTAAAAAGTTAGAGAAAATCTCCCGAAATAATAAAGCTTGGAGTACTAGGAAGTCAGATACTGGGAGAAGCACCTTCGCAGTCCAATCCGCACACAAATCACTCGCAGATGATCTTCGTGAGGAGATGGCTCAAATGAGAACTGAGCTTGGGTTAGTGTTGAAACATGTTGCTGGGGGTGCGGAAAAGGTAAATGCCGTGAACTACTTGTCTAAACCACCACCGCCAAATGATGAATATTACTATGAGTAGGACTCCTATGCAATGAATGATCAGATGGGGGGGTTTCCGACTGAACGCCCAAGGCTCCAATCAGGAGAATTGGCGCCAAGGTCAAGGAAACCAAGGTCGGAACTATGGTAATTATAACTGTGAGGGTTATTATGTCCGAGATGGGAATTATAACCGCGACAACAACTTCAATCGGGGTAACTATGGTAACAGAAATGATAGGAGCGGGCCCTATGTTCCACCTCAAAATCGTGAAGTTGCTCTTAGTTATGGTGGAGGTAGTATGGCGCGAGTTGAGGATATGATGCATAAAATGATGAGGAGGTTTGATGCTAGTGATGAGCACACTAAAGAGTTAAGGAATGACTTAGCAGGTATAGGGCAGAAAGTTGATACACATGCAAACTCGATTAAGCATCTTGAGTTGCAAATGGCCCAATTGTCTGCAACTGTGAACACACGACAACTGGGCACTCTTCCTAGCAACACTGTCCAAAATCCGAAAAATGATGGGCATTGTATGGAAATCACTACTCGGGGTGGTAAGCAAACCATTGACCCACCTATGTCGTCTGGTGTAGAAAAGGTGATAAGAGATGATGATACAGTGGTGGATAAAACGGTAATAGATGTTGAGGTGCCCCAAAAGGTGACCCCCATGCCTAGACCACACCTCCTTTCCCAAAAAATTTAGTAAAAAAGACTGAAGATGGTAAATACCGGCATTTTATAACGATGCTGAAACAGCTTTCTATCAATGTCCTTTGGTAGAAGCTCTTGAACAAATGCCCAGTTATGCCAAGTTCATGAAAGATTTGGTTACAAAGAAAAGATCAGTCACTTTTGAGGATGATGATAGAATGCAGCACTGTAGTGCCATTGCTACAAGATCTCTAGTGCAAAAGAAAGAAGATCCGGGTGCTTTCACTATTCCTTGTACAATTGGGTTGTTACTTTTTGCGAAAGTATTATGTGATCTTGGGGCAAGTATAAATCTCATACCCCTCTCGATTACAAGAAGTTGGGTTTGGGTAACCCAAAGCCCACTGCGATGCGGCTACTGATGGCCGATCGAACGATAAAAAGGCCCATTGGTATACTCCACGATGTGCTAATAAAAGTGGAATTGTTCATATTTCTGGCCGAATTTGTGATTCTTGATGTGAGGACGACTTTGAGGTCCCTGTTATTCTTGGGAGGCCATTCGTTGCTACAGGCGGGGCCCTGGTTGATATGGAAAATGGGCAGATGAAATTCCAGTTGAACAATGAAGAAGTGACCTTCAACATTTGTAGGTCCATGAAGCAGATTGGTGAGATCCAAGCGGTATCTTCTATATCCTACAGAGCTGAAGAGTCAACTGTTGTACAAATTGAAGAGCGTCTGGGTGTAGAAGCATTGGCGGCAGTGATCATGAATTTTGATAGTGATGACATTGATGAGTATGAGTCATTGGTCGCGACACTTGATCGAGGTAATGTTCGTTTTAAACCAAAGAAATTTGAGTTAGATATGCAACATCGCGAATCTCCACCTGCGAAACCATTTATTGAGAAGGCTCCAAAATTAGAACTTAAGCCTCTACCACCTCATCTGAGGTATGTATTCTTGGGAAAAACTGATACTTTGCCGGTTATTATTGCATCAGATTTGAATGTGCATCAAGTTGAGAGTTCGGTGAAAGTGTTAAAAGGTTCAAAAGAGCTATTGGGTGGACTATTGCAGATATTATTGGGATCCTTCCCGGTATTTGTTCTCATAAAATCCAAATCATACCCGATCACAATCCAAGTATTGAGCATTAGAGACGTCTAAATCCTCTTATGCAAAAGGTAGTGAAGAAGGAAATTATTAAGTGGTTGGATGCCAAAGGGATATATCCGATCGTTGATAGTAGTTGGGTATGCCCTGTTCAGTGTGTACCTAAGAAAGGGGGAATGACTGTGGTCCCCAATGAGAAAAATGAGCTTGTTCCAATGAGACCGGTGACTGGTTGGAGGGTGTGTATGGATTATCGGAAATTAAATGCAAGGACCGAAAAAGACCATTTTCCTATGCCCTTCATGGATCACATGTTGGATAGACTTGCCGGAAAGGGGTGGTACTGTTTTCTTGATGGTTATTTGGGGTATAATCAGATTTCTATTTCACCGAAAGATCAAGAGAAAACCACCTTTACTTGTCCATATGGGACCTTTTCGTTCAAGAGAATGTCGTTTGGGTTGTGCAATGCACCCGCCACATTTCAGAGATGTATGATGTCAATATTCTCCGATATGGTGGAGGACACTATTGAGGTCTTTATGGATGATTTTTCTTTGGTTGGTGACTCCTTTGAGCGGTGTTTGAGTCATTTGTCTGAGGTTCTTAAGAGGTGTGAAGACTGCAATCTAGTACTAAATTGGGGAAAATGTAACGTCATGGTGAAAGAGGGTATTGTATTGGGTCATCGCATTTTAGAGAAGGGTATAGAGGTTGATCGAGCTAAAATCGAGGTAATAGAGAGACTTCCCCCACCTATCTGTGTCAAAGGTGTGAGAAGCTTTCTTGGGCATGCAGGTTTTTACCGGAGGTTCATCAAGGATTTTTCAAAAATTGTGCATCCTTTGTGCAAGTTGCTTGAGAAAGAATGTAAATTTTATTTTGATGAATCCTGTCTTAAGGCATTTGGTGAGTTGAAAGAAAAATTGGTCTCTGCACCTATCATTATTTCACCGGATTGGAGCAAGCCATTTGAGGTAATGTGTGATGCTAGTGGGGTTGATCTTGGTGTGGTATTGGGGAAAAGAAGGGACAAAATCCTTCACCCCATTTACTATGCTAGTAAAGCCCTAAATAAAGCCCAAAAGAACTATACTTGACTGAGCAAGAGCTCCTCGCAGTAGTCTTTGCTCTTGAGAAATTTCGCTCCTATTTGCTTGGCACTAGGGTTATAGTGCATACTGATCATTCTGCTTTGAGATATTTGATGGCAAAGAAGGATGCGAAATTGAGGTTGATTCGTTGGGTATTACTATTGCAAGAATTTGACTTTGAGGTGATTGATAGAAAAGGGACCGAAAATCAAGTTGCTGATCACTTGTCCCGTTTAGAAGATGAAGCAATGAGAGAATTGGGGGATAAAACTGAAATTGATGATACTTTCCCCAATGAGCATGTTTTGGCCGCCTCTCAAGACTTGATTCCATGGTTCGCAGATTTTGCGAATTATCTGGCTAGCGATATCATCCCACCGGACTTGTCCTTTTATCAAAGGAAAAAGTTTATGTATGATGTGAAAAAGTTCTTTTGGGATGAGCCATACTTGTATAGGAGTTGTGCCGATGGGCTTATTCGGCGTTGTGTGCCAGAAGTTGAGCTGTTGAGTGTTTTGGAGGCATGCCATTCTTTACCCGTAGGTGGACATCATAGTGGTATCCGGACCGCTCACAAGATCTTACAATGTGGCTACTATTGGCCAACTATTCATCAAGATGCTCATGAGTTCGCCAAGGCATGTGATAGATGCCAAAGAGATGGCGGCATTTCAAGAAAGCAAGAGCTCCCTTTAAATCCCATTCTTGTGGTTGAGTTATTTGATGTGTGGGGTATTGACTTCATGGGCCCTTTTGTGAGTTCTCAAGGGATGAAGTACATTCTAGTAGCGGTTGATTATGTGTCTAAATAGGTAGAAGCTATCGCACTCACAAATAATGAAGGGAAGAGTGTCACCGCGTTCTTGAAAAAGAATATATTTTCCCGATTTGGCACCCCAAGGGCTATTATTAGTGATGGGGAATCCCACTTTTGCAACAAATTGTTTAAGGGATTATTGGAGAAATATAGGGTTCGCCATAATGTGGCCACTCCTTACCATCCTCAAACTAGTGGGCAAGTTGAGGTGTCAAATAGGGAGATTAAGCAGATTTTGTCGAAAACGGTGAACGCTAGTAGAACGGATTGGTCAAGGAGACTTGATGATGCCCTTTGGGCCTACCGGACAACATACAAGACTCCCATAGGTATGTCCCCATACCAACTTGTTTGTGGGAAGGCTTGTCACTTAACGGTCGAATTAGAGCATAAAGCCATGTGGGCAATGAAGAAGTTGAAAATGGATTGGAATGAGGCTGCACAACAGAGGTTAAATGGATTGAATGAGCTCGATGAATTTCGCATAAAAGCTTTTGAAAGTTCAGCCCTCTACAAAGAAAAGATGAAGAAGTGCCATGACCAAAAGATTGAGAAACACGATTTTATGGTTGGGGATTTTGTGCTTTTATTCAATTCTAGGTTGCTCTTGTTTTCGGGCAAACTCAAGTCCAAATGGATTGGCCCTTACTTGATCACCCAACAATTCCCTCACGGAGTGGTTGATTTGGAAAACAAGGAGGGTGTGCGGTTTAAGGTGAACAGACAATGAATTAAAATCTATCTGGAGCATGCTGAAACGATGAATGAAGTGATCGAGGCATACCATCTTGATGAAGTCTGAGTAATCAAGTGTCCTCCGTCGTGCCGCGACGTTAAATCAAGTGCTGGTTGGGAGGCAACCCAATATGTATCCTCTAAGCCAACTATAGTTTTTTTTATGACTTTCTAATAATAGTTGCATTTTCGTTGCTTTTCTTATTTTTGTTAGAAGTGTTGGCTAGATCTTACTTTAGGGCCCGTGTCCAAAAAGTGTCTAGAAAATACAAAAAGAATAGCTTCATGGGTGTTAAATTTGCAGGTAGCACATCACCAGTAAATTGGTCTGCAGAACTCATTAACGGACCCATCGACGGACCGTCACGCCTGTGACGGAATGTCGCAAGCATCCATCCTGTCCAGGTAAGTTTTTCCATTTTTTCTAAATTAGGGCACCCATGATGGACCCCATAACGGACCATCACATTTGTGATGGACCTTCGACAGGGATTCGTCGCATCAATACCCATAAACCCGACCCGACCCGACCAGACCGATGAATATTAAAAGTTTTTAAACCTTTTAACTTCCCACCTCTTCATTCTAACCGTTTCTTTCCCTCACTTCCCCCATTTACTCCCTCTTAAACTCCCTAACACTCTCTTCCTCTCCCCAAAACATTAGATTCCCCATCCCTTCCCAAATTCCCCTAATCTTCCCTCTTCGAATCTCCCTGCTTTTTCAAGTAATCTGCCGGTCGGAGTCAACTGTTCTTGTGCTGATCACCAGAGTTGTGTGCCTTACTTTGTTTTCATATTCTCCAAATATCAGGTATGTGGTTCTGATCTCTAAATCATCTACATTTCTTTCTTGTTTTCCCATGCTCCATGCTTGATTCTGAATCTTGGATCTTCGAAATTTGACCCCTAGTGCATTCCACGAACTCAACCCGTTAATCCTACATGCCTTATGACCCTTCACATAGTAAACAGAATGGGGGTGTTGTGTTAACTAAATCAAATGGGGGTGTATGTTTCTGATAATTGTTTTTGACCTAGGTTGATGGTCCTCCAAAATGGCATGCTAAAACTCGAGAAACTATTGCCTTAGGATTGCTAGTATGCTGGATAATTGGGTTAGAAATTGTGGGTCGATAAGTATTCTTTTGATTAGCATTTTAGGGGACGAGAGAGGCATCCCCATTTCTGTCACTGAAGGACAGAACGAGACCCCGTCGACGGACCGTCGTTCCCTCGATGGACCGTTGTGAGGACCGTCCCACCAATTCCAATTTATTTTCTCCAAGTGTCCATCGACGAACTCTACGACGGACCGTCGTGCCCTCGACGGTCCGTCCTGCACAACTGTCATGGTTTTCAGAGAACCTATTTTTAAGGGTCTCAAAATCTTTTCTAAGTGTCCAACGACGGACCTCTACGACGGACCGTCGTGCTCTCGACGGTCCGTCCTGCACAATCATCGTGATTGTCAGAAACTTTCTTTGTGAGAGTCTAATAATTTTTCTCAAGTATTTCATGACGGACCGTCATCAGGGTCCGTCATGATCACGACGGACCATCAACTGGTCAGTCGTCCAGCACAGAAACTACAACAATATTATTTCAGTTTTGGTTTTACGTTTTTGTTCTCTTTTTTTTGGCATGTCTTGTTTGTTCCTACTGGTACTAATTGTTGTTCTTTTCAGGTACTAACACTTATGGCACCAAAGCTAGATCGTGTGTACGCACGAGGGAGCTCAAAGTCTGTCGCCCATCTGCTCGACTGGTCATTGACTCTGACGATGAGTGTGACCCTGAATACGTGCCCCAGGCACTGTCACTCCTGCACGGGATGCACGTACCACCAGAGCCACCCCCACAAAGGTGGAACCCGACGTAGTCACTGCCTCCCAGTTTGAAGAGGAGCGCATACTGACCGGCACGCCTTCTGGGTCTGCTACACACTCCAGCAATGCTTCCGGTTCTGAGGAAGTATCAGGTTCAGAAGAAGTCTCCGGGTCTGAGGAGGCTTCTGATCCAGCCACTGCATCCCAATCCGCCTCGTCTAATGAGGCCGATAGAGCTGATTCCACTCCAGCACAACTGACTGGAGTCCCCGCCCCGGTTGACGACCAGCCCAATCGGTGGTGTGTTGAGGGGCAGTTTCAGGTGTACTCCGACGCCAAGCTGCTGAATGATAAGGGCGTCATGACCCGGACCCTTACCCTGGAGAGGCGGTTCCTTACGGGGAGTCTCCCCACCATGTCGGATATCCAGGCACCGGCTATATTGGACGGCTCGTGCTTTGGGCTGATAGAGTGAGGAGTTGGTAAGAGAGTTCTACGCCTCGTATGTGGCGACTCTCCGATCCTAGATTGATAGGCGGGCTGCCCCTGCCAAACAGGCTCCACTAGATCACATCCGAGTCCGCGGCAAGCGGTTAGACATCTCATTGCCAGCCATCCGCCGGTATCTATACGGCGAGGATGTTGATATTTGGAGACATAACGGTCTTCTCCTTGAGTTCATCACACCGAATAATCTCAATTTACGCCTATTAATTTAAATTAATGAAAGTTAATTATTAAAATAATTTAATTTGACCAAGGTACGCAACCGCATCCTTGAGTTTCTTTTAGTGTCTCAGAAAGATGTGTAACCACATTCTTAATTGATACAAATATTTTTAAAAGGTATATAAAAGTTTATATAACGTTAAAAATAATTACTTTCCTTTATAATTCAAACCAACTTATTCAAAGAAAATAATTATTAGTAACTCCGACTAAATTTGTATAAGGTCCAACAAGTAAACTTAAATAGTAAACAAAAATTGATATGATTTATGATATAAGCTCCTTTAGATGAAATTTTGGAAATGTTAACACCAAAAGAAATTGTATAGCAATAGTAATTCAATTAATGATTCAACATATCTTAAGCCAAAATTGTTATTTTAAATAAACAAAACTCAATACTAACTCTAAATCCTTAATTAATTTTTCATATTCAGTGAAAATCTACATGACATTAACTAGAAACTTATTTAAAGCATCAAAATTGTACAACAATAAATAACAACAAATATATTTAATTCCAAATATATTTCAATCAAATAATGAATGAAACAAGACTATATAAAAAATGTATCATAATATTACATCACATTCCATAGATAAAGTAAAGAGACAAGATAATGTTTAACCTTAAGTAAAAAGAATGTGTATCACAAATTCTTGACTGAAGCTCGATTAAAAAAACCACTGATCTTTTGTTTGGTGTGTGGTGTTGGATTTTGATAGTGTGAGGCTAGAAAAATCTCCATTTTTTTCTAGCCCCACGTTATCAAAATCTAACACTACACACCAAACAAAAGATTAGTGGATTTTCTAATCGAGTTTCAGTCAAGACTTTGTGGTACACATTTGCTTTATTTAATGTTAAACATTATCTTATCTCTTTACTTTATCTATGGAATATGATGTAATATTATGATACTTTTATGTGATGTAATATTATGATACATTTTTTATATAATCTTGTTTCATTCATAATTCGATTGAAATAAATTTAGAATTAAATATATTTGTTGTTATTTATTGTTGTACAATTTTGATGATTTGAATAAGTTTTTAGTTAATGTCATATAGAATCTCATTGAATATTGAAAATTAATTAAGGATTTAGAGTTAGTATATTGAGTTTTGTTTATTTAAGATAACAATTTTTGGCTTAAGATAGGTTGAATCATTAATTGAGTTACTATTGCTATACAATTTCTATTGGTGTTAAAATTTCCAAAATTTAATCTAAAGGAGCTTATATTATAAATCATACCATTTTTTGTTTACTATTTAAATACTAGTTGGACCTTACACAAATTTAGTCGTAGTTAATAATAATCATTTTCTTTGAATAAATTGGTTTGGATTTATAAAGAAAAATAATTATTTTTAACGTCAAACAAACTTTTATATACATTTTAAAAATAGTTATCTCAATTAAGAATGTGGTTACACATCTTTTTGAGACTCTAAAAAAAACTCAAGGATGCGGTTGTGCACCTTTGGTCAAATTAAATTATTTTAATAATTAACTTTCATTAATTTAAATTAATAGGTGTAAATTGAGATTATTAGGTGTGATGAGTTCGAGAGGAGAAGATATTTATGTCTCCAAATATCAAGATCGAGAATGCAGTTATACTTCCAGATTAAGACTAATAAAAGTTTAATGATAAAAATAACAATAATAATTTTTTTAAAAAAAAAACATGGCCTTAGACACAATTTATCCCAAACCAATAAAAATAAGCAAGAGTTAATAAAAGCGACAGTACTAGAAACACGGGACTCGAGGGATGCCTAATACCTTCCCCTCAGTCAACAAAATTCGTTACCTGAATTTCTGATTCGCAGACCAAACAAAGAGTCATTTGCTTTTGATTAGGGATTAAATAAAAAGGTAACTTGGAACACCATAACTCATTTCCAAATGGAGACCCTGAACAATTAAAATAATCCATAATCAATAACGTCAGTTAAAATTGGAAAAACTCTTCCGCTGGAGCACAAAAAGGGGTGTGACATCTCTGGCGACTCTGACATTTGGTTGGTTTTCAAATATTTTTACAGTAGACTTACTGAAATATGATAAAATCAAAATATTTAATTTAAATATAAAAGAAATATTCGACTAATAAATGGTGTAAAACTTTAAGTTCGGTCAAAAATAATGTGTCTACAAGTTATACTCGACGTTCTGGACTTAATGAAATCGCAAAAACACGAAGCCCAAGTCTCCTCGACCGTACATCTGTAAATATCACAAGAAGCTAAGTTATGCCTAGAAGGCTAAAACATGCTCGGGACCTCTCAAAAATTAACCACGACCTCAACTAGGCCTAAAATCATCCCTCGAATCCAATAAAACTCTCAAAATTAAGATCCGAGCATATGTACCCTGAATGTTGACCAAAGTCAACATAAAGACTAAAATTTCATAATTTCACAACTTAGAACCTCAAATGCTCAAAATGACTTAAAATAGAAACAAAAATCTTTCATGGAGAAGATTTCACATTCTAAACTAATGGAATTGATGGAATCCCATTATGATACTCGAAACTCTAAAAGTCACCGAAAATCACTTTTTTAACAACTTAATCTTTCAAACTCAAAGCTTACCAAATTGTCAACACTTAACTCAGAGTTTAGAACCAACTTTTAAAACTCAATCATAGAAGAATCCGGGTCAATATTGGGAGGGCAATGTTATAAATTTATGAAACTTTCCAAAAATGACAGACTAGTTCATTACAATCTTGGTCACATCCAGATGAATATAGTACCGCAAATTATGAGATTCTACAAAAACATTCTGGATCAAGTGACCAACTCGAGCAACACAAATCATTCCTCTAAAACTAGTACACCTCCTATATCGAAAGTGGCATCTTAGGTCTCCCAGATAGCACCTTATTTCTGAGCTTATTCAAATCCTCATCCTCATACTTCTTAGCCTTAATTTTCTCCATAAAGGTGAGCATAACCTCAATACTAACACCCCACCCTTCTCAAAAATGCTCAACTACATGAACATAGACTCCAAGGCCTGAATCTCTCTAGCCAAGGGTCACTTAGACACTCCCAAGCAAGTCAAAATATCCATGCTAACAGTTTTCCAATTTCATGTGTCTGCCACCACATTGACCTTCCTTGGATCATACTGAAGGATCACATCATAATCCTTAAGACATTACATCCATCTCATTTTTCTTAGATTCAAATCTTTTAGAGTGAACACATGTTGTAGACTATGATGATCATTTATTACCTCACACTTTGCTCCATAAAGATAATGCCACTAGATCTTGAAAGCAAACGCTATCGCTGCCAACTCTAAATTATGGGTGGGGTAGTTCTTCTTATGGACGTTCAGTTGTCTGGAAGCATAGGCTATAACATTTATGTCCATCATCAACACAACATCCAATCCTAAATATTAATCATCACAATAAATAATGAAATCCTTACCTTCCACCAAAATGTCAAGATATGAGTTGTAGTCAAAAGATTCTTGAACTTTTAAAAACTCTTGTCACACTTCTCTAACCACTCGAATGGCTGGTACATCCTTTATAGTCAAGATGGGCAAATGCATAGTAATATAAGCAACATTTTTCATAAACCTACATTAGAAGCTAGTAAGACTATCCCGATCTGGGCCTATTCCCCGGACGTGACACAGCGTACTCGACCCTAAAGGGGTCATATACAAGCCTTGTAGCTCATTCATTGCACAGATAATAAAAATAGTACAGAATTAAAACTTTTTATTTAAAACCATACGATTCAAAACATTAAAGACATTTAAACGCTAGGGGAAGTCTATATCTCACATGGTCATCTTAGACACAATCTTGAAGAATAGTAGGGACACGACCTTTTACAATAGAAATCTAGAATAGTCTATTGCATGAAAAGGAAAGGAACTTCTAAACACTTGTCCTCAATCTATGGGACATACCCAAAATGTCTTGGAGAACTCTAATCCAAGCTTCACTAGAGAATGCAATCACTTGCTGGAACTTACACTTTGTAGTAAAACGTAGAAGAAGAACAGGTTAGCATAATTAAGTACTAAGTATTATAGTCATGCAAAAACATGCTTAAATCAGACATTTTATTTTGAAGTCATGAAGAATAGTAGGGACACGACCTTTTACAATAGAAATCTAGAATAGTCTATTGCATGAAAAGGAAAGGAACTTCTAAACACTTTTCCTCAATCTATGGGACATACCCAAAATGTCTTGGAGAACTCTAATCCAAGCTTCACTAGAGAATGCAATCACTTGCCGGAACTTACACTTTGTAGTAAAACGTAGAAGAAGAATAGGTTAGCATAATTAAGTACTAAGTATTATAGTCATGCAAAAACATGCTTAAATCAGACATTTTATTTTAAAGTCATGCTTTTATGCCATTTTGATAAAACTTCGTGAACAATCGAATAGAGGCATAATATATGTAATAACCAACATACAAGTCATTTCATCACAATAGAGGCACAATCAACATACATGCCATTAACTTCACATTGAACCCTCACCTCAAGTAACACTAAGTATACCTTGTGCAATGTATGGATAACGTCTCATACCACTATCCACACTAAGGTACCACCTTAAGGTCACCAAAGTGAACTTACCATTCGACCTTTCCATCTTCACACATTATTCACACATAAGAGACACAAACATTACATTAGACATATCACTTATTTAGGACCATCAACTAAGACAATTCTAAGTCATACTTGTGCGATGTCCAAGTAGCATCCCATACTACTACTCCCACTAAGTACTCTTTTGAAGTCACCATAGGCAAGGCACCTTCACATTCAATAAGTCACAACAAGGAAGTAACACATAATACAATCAAGTATAGCATGCATCTTCACATTTAGAGAAATAAGAGTCAACATTCTCCAATAGATTCGTTTAGAGAACTTTCACACATTTAGAGGGATTTGACACATTTAGTCATCTAGACTTAGAAAACTCACTATGACCATTTCGAGCCTACTGGCGCAATGCATGGATGGAATCCTATACTACCACCCACACGTCATAGAACCTCTCAACAGACCATAATGCACATCTCACATGATGGGAATAAGCGTTTAACCGACATAAACCATGAGAGCTAGTTCATGGAATCCGAAGTCATGTTACCCCACACTGTAAAAGGTATTCTACTTGCCTAAGGTAGAACTAAGTGTTTAGCTTAAGTGAATCCACTATCTATCCTATGTGGGCACATACTTATGAGATAAGGAAGGCGTTCATTGAAACCCTTGCCTAACATTGGGGGAGTCTCCATCATAACAAATTCAATTGGTGCTTAGCCTACATTCTCATAGAGTAGTTCATTTTCATTAACATTTATTGTACTTGAGAGGGCCACCAACATTAGGCCTACGGACCCAAAATACATTACACATGAAAAGTCCACCAACATTAGGCCTACCAATTTAAGGTATATTATAAGGATAGCTCATTGACTTTCCAAGAGACACCACCATTAGGTCTACTGCTTCAAGGTTCATCATTTCACATGAGAAAGGGTCACCACCATTAGGTCTACCACTTCAAGGTTTTACATTCACATTGGTTCCTAGACTCATCTTGAAGGGGCACCAACATTAGGTCTACCGGTTCAAGACATAGCCTAAAATACCTCATAGTCGTTTATAAAAAGGCTACCAACATTAGGTCTACCAATTAAAAACATTAGAACATTAAGTCAAGATACATTCAATATACAAGAAAATGATGCCTAAGTTTACCAATTCAAGATATACAATTCATAAAAGAAAACCCTTCACATTCTATCATCATCATCATTCATGAGTGCCTAAATGAGGATAAACCTTCAATTAAAACATTATTACAATATAAACATGACCGATAGACTATCATTCATTTGCCATGTATAAGCTTCACATCATAGGCATTCATTAGTTCTCCACATGTAGAGGGTACAAGAAAGATATCCATCAATTCAATACCACAATATCCGTAGTAATTAAGCAACTCCACCTTTCAAGTGGATCAATATCTCAAACACAATTCTAATTCAACATATAATTTGATCATAACTTTCCCTTCAAGGCCACAATCATAAGTCACAAATAAAACTTAAATCAACACAATTAGGCAAGAGTAATAACATAATTTCAACATTCTATATCCAATCACCCGTAAACAACTCACATACTTCATAATCAATCAAATCTCAATCTCAAATCACAATTTAGGAATTTGGGGAAAAACATGGGTTCTAGGAATAAATAATCTTATTTCACATTTATATCCACAATTTATTCACAATTAAAATGCAATAAAGCCTTTAGAAATTGTTTTGAATCGAACCCATATATTGATTGGAAAATAGGGTTTTTGCGTAACATTGAAGATTTGAAATCATTTTGAAATTGGCTCCTTGAAAGATAATAAATCAAGGATGAAGACCACCATACCTTTTCTTGAAGAATCCCATGAAAATACATTGAAAAACTTGAAGATTTAACCTTGAGAACTTGAAGTCTTCACCTCCAATGGAGGTTTTTTCAAAGAGAGAGCTTTTGGAGAAGAGAGGTTTCTCACTTTGGGGTTTTGAAATAGTGTAGTCTAAAATATGTTTTTACACTTTTAATACTCTTAAAATACTTAATAAACTTTAAATAACTATCCAAACATTTAACTAAGCAAAGGGTGAATTTATCAATTCACCCCACCAAGGTCGAACCACTCGACAAATTGCAGGTCCAATTGGTGGACCCCCATCCACAGACCGTAATGGATGTGTTGACGCCCCGTGCTGTCATCTTGTGGTTTGTATCAGAGGCATGGTTTTGGGGTCCTTGACCTATGGAGGCCATCCACGGGTTGTGTATGGACCAACGGGCAGCCTTGGGGCTAGGCTTAGGGTCCTCCTCAAGGACCCTTAGGGTGGTCCTTGGAGAGTCGTACCTTGACATTTAACCCCTAAACCCCTTAACCATAGCCCAGGACAACATCAAACAACATGAAACCTCAAATACACACACGTTAGGCTCTAATTACACCTATTCATTTTGTTGGTCGTTACAAAGACCCACAAAACTCCTAACTTTTGTCTCATAGTTAGGTCGGACTCAATTTTTAATTGTCTCAATCTTGAAGGGATCTATCATTATCCCTTCCTTCATAAACACATGCCTAAAAAAAGCAACTGAGGCAACCAGAATTTACACTTAAAACAAAATGTGTCCGCTTTTTTTGTTTTTGGTGATTTTCTATTTGATCTATGTTTTGTAAGATGGACTTGAGCCACTGTTGGACTCAGGTTAATTATTGCATCATTTTTTCAATAAAATGGCTTAATTGTCCAATTTAAGAGAAAGAGGCAGACAAGAGAGAATAACTTAGGGGGATGAGGATAAAATAAATGGTCAATATTATATTTTTAGTGGCTCGATAAAGTGGACAGGTCATTAAATAATTTAAATGGATATTTATTTGGTTTTAAATATTTTGATTTTAAGAAAATATTTTATTTAAGCAAATTTTAATGAAAATAATAATTAAATTGGTTGAGTGACTTTGTAAGTAAAATATTCATAGTTGAGTGATTTTTGGAGTTAAAAATCAAGTTTGAGTGACTTTCAAGAAAAGCGTTCATAATTGAGTGATTTGGTAGTAAAAATCAAAGTTGAGTGACTTTGGAGTTAAAACCAAAGTTGAGTGGCTTTCTGAGAGAAAATGTCATACTAAATTATCATCTTAGATATTATCTCAAAAATATCAAAACTAACCCGGGACTATTTAAAACTTAACCTGCTTTTTAGTCGTTAATATCCATACAAAATAGGCCTCTAAGAACCCACTGAGAGAGATTCATATCTTAACGCGCTCTTTGTTTGGGGCATGAAGCCTCTTGTGAAAACAATATTCATGATTTTGAGGTTATAAATAATAATCTCGACTATCGCAATAAAATTGATGGATGCCAATAGTCTTTAGATTATTCAGGTGAAAATGATACATGTTCAGAGGTGCATATCTTAGAAAAAATTGTGGATATCATTGGAGAAAACAATTTGATGATGAAGTTGAAGATGATACAATACCTTCGGAACTAGTTAGCATTTTCGCTTCTAAAACTCCTTACAATATTTTGGTGCAGTTCTAGAAGACAACACCAGGACTTTTGAATGCAATAAGAAAAGTTAAAGATGTGGTCAACTATATTTAAATTTTAACCAAAAAAAACACAAGAATTATGTTTTATTAAATTGTCTTAGATATTTTTATAATTTTAAATAATTCTTAATTTATAGTATTAATAGGACTATATAATTATATAGGTGGTCTTCCAAAAATATATTATCTTATTTCATATCAGTGAGTTTCTCCAACTTGCCCAAGTTGAGATCACATAAAAATATTATCTTAGAAAGTTCATTAATTTACCAATAGAAGTACTCCCTCTATTCGATTTTAAGTAAACTAGTACACGTATTCGCGCGTTGCGCGGTTAGTTTATAAATATAATCATAAATATTGATTTATTGATAATTTTAAAATATAACTTGTTATAGAGATAATATTGTGAGAGAATATTAATTTACAAATTGATATATTATAATAGAATATTTATATAAATGAATCCCTGTATAAGCTTAGTTCATTATCTAAATTTGACAATAATAATATAAAGTTAATTTTCTATTACCATTGCTATCGAAGAAATAAAAATAAAATAGAGAAGTTCTTTAGCATTGTCAACATATAATGACTAAGCAATTGATTTTGAGATTCTTTTATTTCATCTCTACTTTTATTTATAAAAAAAAGTAAATTAAAATTCAAGTTATCACTAATATAAAACAAAATTCATAATAT
>NC_028639.1:50030215-50105897 GCF_001406875.1 Solanum pennellii | reverse complement strand
CTTTCTTCTTCTTTTAAATTTATATAGTTTCATAACAGTATTAGATAATTATGATTCATTCTCTATTATAATTTTATTTATATTACATATTAATTAAATTATCTATACATAATTAATAAGAGAGATAAAAATGATTACGTGTCAGCACCAGAAAAAACATCTATTAATTATTATAATTAATTAATTAAAAAAAAGAACGGACATCTATTAATGGACACTGATAAACATTTGTCATTCATCCAAATATTAATAAATTTTATATTAATTAATACTTAGTTATTAGTCATCATTTACCATTCAATTTTTTTTGGAAGAATATTTTTATATAATGACAACATCTATTAATTATTATAATTAATTAATAAAAAAAAAACAACGGACATCTATTAATTATTATTGTAATTAATTTAAAAAAAAGAACGGACATTGTTAAGAATGTAAACATTTGTCATTCATCCAAATATTAGTACATTTTTATATTAATTAATTACTTAGTTATTAGTCATCATTTACCATTCAATTTTTTTTAAGAATATTTGTATATAATAATAATAATAATAATAATATATATACATACATATATATATATATATATAATAGGAGAGGTAAAAATGCTTACATGTCCGCTCCAGAATAAACATCATCTAATAATTATTATAATTAATTAATTTTTTTTAAAAAAAAAAGAACGGACATCTATCAATTACTATAATTAAATAATTAATTAATTGAAAAAAAGAACGGACACTGTTAAGAATGTAAAAATTTGTCATTCATCCAAATATTAATACATTTTTATATTAATTAATACTTAGTTATTAGTTATCATTTACCATTCAATTTTTTTTGGAAGAATTTTTTTATATAATAATAATAATAATAATATAATAATAATAATCTATTTATATTTAAATTTTAAAATGTTTTTAAAATAAACTACAACTACGTTTTTTTTTTCAAAATAGTGACCACAATTTTTGACATTTAAAATGTCTCTAAAAAATAGAAAAAGATGGGGAAAAAAGGGATGGATGGAAACTCATTATCCCATTTTCTTCAAGTACTTTCAAATTTTTAAAAATGCAGTTTTTTTTTTTTTCACAAGAGTTTGCAATTGTGAAAAAGAGTTGCAAAATTTGAAAAAAAGTTTTTAAAATTTGAATTTCAAAAATATAACTGACCTTATTACTTGAAAACACCCTCTTACTCTTGAAACTAATTTTTAAAATACATCATCAAACTAATATATCAACATCAAAACTAACAAAATCACAATATTTTTTTATCTCTTCTCTAAGACAAAATTTATCAGTTTTGGTATTTAAGAAGAAGAAGAAGAAATTCACGGGGTGAAGGTGAAAGAAGATTATGATTATTGTGTTAAATGTGAATAACATCTGATTATATATGATTAAATTCACGGGTAAAATCTACTTAAAAGCCATAGATTTGTCAATGTCAAATGAACATTGCAATTATCTTTGCTGAAGGAATATTACTATAGAATTAAACATCATTTATTTATGTTAAGAGGCTTATACTTTATCATTATGATGATGTTCATGAGAAGGTACATTTAGTGTTACACAATTCCCACTTTAATGCTTGAATTTTTTTTATTGTATTATTATTTATTATTTTGAAAAAATTGTAGTCAAATTAATATATAAATATGAATTAAAATATAAAGAATATTCATTTGTTAGTTTTTCACTAATCATTAGCAAAATAGGATTGATCATTCTAAATAATTAAATTTAAATACTTTATCATTACGATGATGTTTATGAGAAGGTACATTTAGTAAACAATTCCCGCTTTAGTGCTTCAAATTTTTTTTAAATTTTTTTATTGTAATATTATTTATTAGTTTTGAATAATTGCAGTCTATTTAATATATGAATTAAAAGATAAAACAATATTAATCTGTTTGTTTTTCACTAATTATTATAATTGAAGAATAAAATTTTACATGTCTACTATTTTATAGGTTGCTAGGACTTTTCATGTTATCAAAGATCTTGTGGCTTTAAATTTAAATATTTTCTTTGACATTAAAAATAAAAAGTTACCCTTAGAAAAATTAATAACCAATTTAAAATTTTACATATTTTTGACATTCAATTTATATTTATAAAATTAATTTTTTTGAAATGAAAATCAGTTGTTTAGTTATGAATTTTTTGAAATACTGCACAATTTTTTCTTTAGTATATTTAAGCATGATCTGGAAATCCAATATTATATAATTAGAGTATTTAGTTGTACATAAAATACTAGATAGGAAAAATACTAGGAATATTATAGTATTACAATTACAATTTTTATATCATATCTATCTATGTATATTATCTAAAGTAAAAATTGTCACGTGTAAGCACCTCAAAAATTTAACAATTATAAAATTCAAAACCAAATTTAAAAATAATTTAAAAAGAAAAATGATGATACATTCGTTATTAAAAAAATTTAAGGGGTGTTATTAGTCTTTAATAATTACAAATTTAAAACAAATATTAGATGTGAAATTTTTAATTTCAAATTATTAGTTTAAAATTCAAAAAATAATAATCATGCACGTTAATTAATGGAGATTTTTAAGGAGTGTGTTTAGTGGGTAGTTATNTAATAGAAGAGGTAAAAATGATTACGTTTCAGCACCAGAAAAAAATAATTTATGAATTATTAAAATTAATTTAAATTATAAAAATCTATTTATATATTGGAGAAGTGAAAAGTGTCACATGTCAGCACCATAAAAAAAGAATTTATAAATTATTAAAATTAATTTAAAATATAAAAATCTAAACATAAAAATAAAATTGCAATTCCTAAGAAACTTTTTTTAACGTCTATTAGCTCTTTTAAAAAATCAAATTTGAAAATTGAATTTTAAGTTTATTCTTATCGGTTGAGGTTATTTAATTATTTAAAAATTCTAAAAAAATTACTGTTTGGTAAAGTTGTAAATGCAAAAGTCTATCTATAATCTATAAAATAATAAAAGCATGAACAATTTTTTTGGTTTATCTGGATAAATATGTTTACCATTTTTATAAATTTATATTTTACTTACAAAATGCTCCTAAATTATAGGCACACATTAAAAGAATAACCAAATTATCTATCTATATTCAAATTCAATTAAAGTTACAACTTCCCCATTTTTACATAATTATAGGGATTTTCAAATTCAAACATCTATATCTTTATATATCTATACAGGAGGATATCTTAGTTCGTAGATCTGAAAACCTTACATCTAATGGTGGAATCTACTCAGCAAATTGTACGACAATGAAAAATAGATATCATTCATGATATACTTTATGATTGAAATTTTGACATTTTTGGATACCACGGTAATAATTGAAATCAATTTATTTTATGTTCAATTGTTTTGGAACATTCATGAAAATATTTCTATAGTCTTTATTGATTTAACTTTTTATATTTTGTTTTCTACAAGATGCTTGCGAAAATTTTTATATGAATGAAATTTTATAGACTTATACGACGCATATCATAACAAGGCAGAATATTGCGATAGGAGATAAATTTCTATTTCATTGATAATTTCTTTTGATAAATTTTTCTATAAGTAAAGTATATGATCATCTATTTCAATTTGATCGAAATTTTCTGATCATTCTCTATATTAGAGAAGGAGTTGACACAAATATCAATTTTACAAGTTCTTCAAGTTATGGCCTGATCAACATGTTTCTTTTTGAAAAGTTTTCAATACACTCATCGCTTTTTTGGATGCTTCACATATTAATTTTTGCATAATTGATGTGTTGCTGATATGAATATTTGGCAATTAAATTGATATGAAGCTTACCATTGATATATAAATTGTTTTCTAACAATAGCCTAATATATAGCCACCTAATAAATTCTATTTATTTATTTTTTTGCAATTTCATTTATAACTGTTAAATTTGACAAGATTCAAAAATGGATTAATGAGAAGATATGGTAGTTAGGAGGATAATTCTTCATTGGTATAAAAGTCAAGATAGCAACTTTTGTAGGTGAAATTTAGGTGAACCATAAATTGATTTCACAAGATAAATGTTGACATTTTGACATATTGTGATGTCATGGATGACATCAATAGGAAGAATTTACTCCTATAAATAGGTAGCTCCTAATTCATTTGTAACACACCTCTCACTTGCCTTCTCATCTCCTAAGACATTTGTTCTTCTTTCTCTCTTGTAGTATTTCACTTGTACTCTTTTGGAGTGAAATAAATATTGGTTGGTTGTGTCCGAGGAGTAGGCAAAAGAAAACAAAAGTTTGCCGAACCTCGTTAATTCCTGGTGTTCTTTCTCTTCTTGTCTCATTTACTATTTATTAGCTACCTTTAGATATAGTAGTTGTGATTTCATCACTCTCTATATATTCGGCTTCCGCAACAATTGGTATCAGAGCAAAGGTATTATCTGAGTATGCTCTGTGGTTGCAGCATAGTCTGAACTTCCACATCAGAAAAAGATTTACTTTGGTCTTTGCATTGTTAGCTAGTAAATAGTATTTGTAAAATGGAAGACAAGAAAAATGATGAGTCCACATCAAATGTCAATAATACGTCATCATTGGCATCTTCGCTTATGACAAGAATTGTGTCAAATGCGAAATTTGCAGTTGAAATTTTTGACGGGTCAGGACATTTCGGAATGTGGCAAGGCGAGGTCCTTGATGTTCTTTTTCAACAAGGGCTAGATATTGCCATTGAAGAAAAGAAACCAGACGGTGTAGGAGAAGAAGATTGGAAGATTATCAACCGTGTTGCTTGCGGTACCATTCGATCTTACCTTGCAAGAGAACAAAAGTATCCATACACGAAGGAAACATCTGCAAATAAATTATGGAATTCATTGGAGGAGAAATTCTTGAAGAAAAACAGTCAAAATAAACTTTACATGAAAAGAAGACTGTTACGCTTCACTTATGTTCCCGGTAGCACAATGAATGATCATATCACCAGCTTTAATAAGTTGGCGACAGATTTGCGAAATATGGACGTGACTTTTACGGATGGAGATATGGCCTTAATGTTGTTAAGTTCACTTCCCGATGAGTTTGAGCATCTTGAAACGACTCTACTGCATGGGAATGATGAAGTATCTCTCAAAGAAGTTTGTTCTGCCTTATACAGTTATGAACAAAGAAAGAGAGAAAAACAAAAAGGCGGAGAAGCAGAAGCACTAGTTGTGAGAGGTCGTTCTCAAAATCATATGAGAACGAAGAAAGGGAGATCCAAGTCAAGATCGAGACTCAGCAAAGATGAATGTGCCTTTTGCCGAGAAAAAGGGCATTGGAAGAAAGACTGCCCAAAGTTGAATAGCAAAGCCAAACCAAATAATGGGAAGGCTGTCATGGATTCAAATGTGGCTGATTGTGATGATTCCGATTACTCACTAGTTATAACAGATCCATCCAAATCATCTGATGTATGGTTGATGGATTCAGCTTGTAGTTATCATATGTGTCCCAATCGGGACTGGTTTATTGATTTACAAGAAGGAGAATGTGGAGTTATTCACACTGCAAACAATAATCCTCTTACCGCATATGGTGTTGGTTCAATCCGATTAAGGAACCATGATGGATTAAGTAGAACATTAACAGATGTTCGATATGTACCAGATTTGAAGAAAAATCTCATTTCTGTAGGAGCCCTAGAATCAAAGGGGTTCAAAGTCATTGCAGATAATGGCGTGATGAGAATATGCTCTGGTGCACTGGTGGTAATGAAGGCAATTCGAAGAAATAATAACATGTACCACTATCAAGGTAGTACAGTTATTGGGACAGCGGCAACAACATCCAATGACGAGAAGGAGGCAGAAATGACCAAGTTGTGGCATATGCGCTTGGGGCATGCTGGAGGGAAATCCTTGAAAACTTTATCAGATCAAGGATTGCTAAAAGGAGTAAAAACTTGCAACTTGGAGTTTTGTGAGCATTGTATCAAGGGAAAGCAAACAAGGGTTAAATTTGGAACAGCTATCCATAATACTAAAGGTATTTTGGATTATGTTCATTCGGATGTTTGGGGTGCTTCCAAAACACCTTCATTAGGTGGGAAACACTATTTTGTAACCTTTGTTGATGACTTTTCTCGAAGATTGTGGGTGTATACGATGAAAACAAAAGATGAAGTATTTGGAATTTTTCTCAAATGGAAGGCGATGATAGAAACTCAAAGTGGCAGAAAGATCAAGTGTCTTCGCACAGACAATGGTGGCGAATACAAAAATGATCTTTTTCAGAAAATTTGTGAGGAAAATGGCATCGTTAGACATTTCACCGTAAAAAATACACCACAACAGAATGGAGTGGCAGAACGCATGAACCGAACTTTGCTGGAGAAAGTTCGATGTATGTTGTCCAATGCTGGCTTGGGCAAAGAATTTTGGGCTGAGGCAATAACATATGCGTGCCACCTCATTAATCGTCTACCATCTGCTGCTATTGGTGGGAAGACACCATTTGAAAAATGGTATGGAAAACCTGCTGAAGATTATGGTTCTTTATATGTATTTGGCTCAATTGCATATTATCATGTAAGAGAGTCAAAATTGGACCCAAGAGCAAAGAAAGCTTTATTTATGGGAATTACTTCTGGAGTCAAAGGATACCGTTTATGGTGTCCAGAGACAAGAAAAGTTATTTTCAGCAGGGATGTTACCTTTGATGAATCTGCCTTGACAAATAAGGTAACACTTGAAGAAGCCAAACAAATTGATGGTGCTTCAAAGCAGGTGGAGTTTGAGGGAAAGATAATTTTCCCAACACAGGGATCAAACGAGGAAACAACAGAAAATTTTCCTCTTGAAGGAGAGCCAGTCGAAGAGGAGGTTCCATCTCAAGAACCTCAACCACAACTTGAATCAATAGCAACCGGCAAGCCAAAAAGGACATTAAGAAAACCTGCTCGACTCATAGATATGGTGGCTTGTGCGGACTCAATTGCAGCTGATGACATTCCTACCACTTATAAAGACGCAGTCCAAAGTTCAGAAGAAGATAAGTGGAGGATTGCCATGGATGAAGAAATGCAGTCCCTTCATCAGAATCATACATGGAGATTGGCCAATCTCCCAGAGGGCAAGAAAGCAATTGGGTGCAAATGGGTATTTGCAAAGAAAGAAGGATTTCCTAACAAAGAAGATGTTCGCTACAAAGCAAGATTGGTGGCCAAAGGATATGCTCAAAAGGAGGGAATTGATTATAATGAGGTGTTTTCTCCAGTTGTGAAACACTCCTCCATTAGAGTTTTGTTGGCTTTGGTAGCGCAGTTAAATTTGGAACTAGTTCAGTTGGATGTAAAAACTGCATTTTTACATGGAGACTTGGAAGAGGAAATCTACATGACTCAGCCAGAAGGATTCAAAGTTGATGGAAAAGAAAATATGGTGTGCAAACTTGAAAAATCATTGTACGGATTGAAACAATCTTCTAGACAATGGTACAAACGATTTGACAAGTTTATGTTGCAGCAAAGGTACATAAGAAGCAAATACGATCATTGTGTGTATTTGCGCAAGCTTGAAGATAATTCCTTTATATACCTTCTCCTATATGTTGATGATATGTTGATAGCTTCTAAGAGTCAAGAGGAAATTGAGAAGCTAAAGAATCAACTAAGAAAGGAGTTTGAGATGAAGGATTTGGGTGAGGCAAAGAAGATTCTTGGCATGGAGATAAAAAGAGATAGACATTCAAAGAAACTCTATTTATCTCAAAAGGAATATTTGAAGAGAGTACTAAAGCGATTCGGTATGAATAAAAAAACGAAGTCGGTTAGCACTCCGCTTGCTCCTCATTTTAAGCTTAGTGATGCTATGTCACCTAATAATGAAGCTGAACGAGAATATATGTCAAGAGTACCATACGCTAATGCTATTGGTAGCTTGATGTATGCAATGGTTTGCACAAGGCCAGATATTTCACACGCTGTTGGAGTTGTAAGCAGGTACATGCACAATCCTGGAAAGGATCATTGGCAGGCTGTAAAATGGATTCTACGGTATATTCATAATACTGTAGATGTTGGTTTGGTTTTCGAGCAGAAAGATAGTCAATATCTTGTTGGATATTGTGACTCAGATTATGCAGGTGATTTGGACAAACGAAGATCAACTACTGGTTATGTTTTCACTATTGCAAATGCACCAGTTAGTTGGAAGTCTACTTTGCAGTCAACAGTTGCTTTGTCTACCACTGAGGTAGAGTACATGGCAATTACAGAGGCTGCGAAGGAAGCAATTTGATTTCGAGGATTGCTTAGAGAGCTTGGTATTGGACAAGAAGAAATCACAATATTTTGTGATAGTCAGAGTGCTATTCAATTAGCAAAGAACCAAGTTTATCATGCAAGGACGAAGCACATTGACGTCCGATATCATTTCATACGAGAAATCATAGAAGATGGTGGAGTCATAATGCAGAAAATTCATACTACAGATAATCCTGCCGATATGTTGACAAAAGTGGTGACTGCGGTCAAGTTTCAACATTGTTTAAACTTGATCAACATTGTTGAACATTGAAGATTAGGGTTGAAGACACAATCAAAATTGTTGTTGAGAGAAAGTTAAAAATGGAGAATCTTGCCAAGGTGGAGATTTGTTAAATTTGACAAGATTCAAAAATGGATTAATGAGAAGATATGGTAGTTAGGAGGATAATTCTTCATTGGTAGAAAAGTCAAGATAGCAACTTTTGTAGGTGAAATTTAGGTGAACCATAAATTGATTTCACAAGGTAAATGTTGACATTTTGACATATTGTGATGTCATGGATGACATCAATAGGAAGAATTCACTCCTATAAATAGGTAGCTCCTAATTCATTTGTAACACACCTCTCACTTGTCTTCTCATCTCCTAAGGCATTTGTTCTTCTTTCTCTCTTGTAGTATTTCACTTGTACTCTTTTGGAGTGAAATAAATATTGGTTGGTTGTGTCCGAGGAGTAGGCAAAAGAAAACAAAAGTTTGCCGAACCTCGTTAATTCCTGGTGTTCTTTCTCTTGTTGTCTCATTTACTATTTATTAGCTACCTTTAGATATAGTAGTTGTGATTTCATCACTCTCTATATATTCGGCTTCCGCAACAATAACCTTCTCAATTCCTTCCCTTTCGATTCACCATTTGTTTCTTCACACTGAAAGTAATTGTCATCATGACATAAAAATGATTAAAATTTGAAGATTGTCATTGTTAAAGTTTGCTTCTTTATCAAATTGTATATAAATTGGTTTTTGATAAATGAAACTATTTTTGAAATCAAGCACATATTTTTAACTTGATTTTTTACACTATTGTAATGTGTTTGTTCGCATAATCTTCATCACCATGAACTAGATGTAATATGCAGTTGATTTTGCAGAACGAAAAAGTTGGAATTCATATTTTACTATCAAGTTATAATATCACAGTTTTACTTTTTAATAATAATAGTGTGTTAATTTAATGTTTGGTGAAAACACACCATCTCAAAACAGTTTCTATTATTTCTATCTCTGGATGTAGTCAATGTCAAGTTGGCTGGCTGATGAATTGTTGATTTTGATGGTTACTTGAAGTTCAAATTTAAGTCATTTCGATGTTGAAAGTTGTAGGAAGTTCATTTAGTAAATAAAATTAACTTAAGAGTTTCGATTTTATGACACATCTACTCTAGCATTATCTTTTTATTTTCTTATAATTTTTGTCAAATAATTTCTTGACATGACGTAGTTCAATTTGTGTATTATGACATACATTTTGTAGACCTTCGTTTGGTGGATGCAATGGATCAATGCAAAGAGCAAATATATGTTATGACCGTTAATGAAGTAAGCATTCACACGTTCATAATTTGAATCGTAAATTTACGAAAAATTATAGAGTATATAATAGAACTATTATAAAAAGATAGGGTAACTGATAAAATAAAATTATTACATAATAAATGAAAACAAAATGAGAAAAATATATTAAGCTAATGACACAAACCAAATTGATCACCAAACGATGAATTTAAATGAAATGATACAATAAAATTTAAAAACAAGCAGTAAATTTTAATTAAACTTTGACTTATTTGTTATTATTAAACCTCATATATTGACCATATGACAAATTTACGGTTAATAAATGTTTTTTAAGAATATCTTATTCTATTACTTCTAAATCCAAAAAAAAAAATATCTTTTTTACATAATCATAAATATGATGTTAGATGTATAATTTCTTAATTGGGAAAAGGGTCAAATATGCCCCTAAACTATTTGAAAAGGTCTAGATAAACCGTCCGTTTTTAAAATTTGGTTCACTCATGCCCTCGCCGTCTAACTTTTGGTCCAAATATACCCTTATGGGCGTTTATTGACATATCCAACTCATTTTTCATTTCTTTAAATGTCACATTGAATTGTCATTTTGACATTAGCACATGACATTTATATGAAAATGGAAATATATTTGGATTCATAAACACCTAATCCAACCCATAAATCAACTCCTTTTAAATTCACTATCCGGCCCATTTTTAACAATTCTGTTTAATTTTTATTTTTTCGATAAATCTCGAAAATGAGTAATTGATTAATAAAAAATAGGAAAAATATAAAAAAAAATATATAAAATTAACGCCAAAAAATTCACAAATAAATATAGTAACCTTAAATCTAACATTTCAATATTTTCTCAAAGTTTTTATTTTTTCGGTAAATCTCGAAAATGAGTAATTGATTAATAAAAAATATGAAAAGTATGAAAAAAAAATATAAATTAAAGCCAAAAGTTCACAAATAAATATAGTAACATTTCATTCTATAATTTTTTTTAAATTTTTATATTTTTTGGCAAATCCTGAAAATGAATAATTTATCAATAAAAAGGGAAAAATATGAAAACAAAATAAAAAATTTACGTCAAAATTCACAAATAAATATAATAACCTTAAATTCAATAATTTCAACAATTTTTTTATTTTATATTTTTTTTCATATTTTCCTATTTTTTATTTGTGAATTTTTCATATTTTTTATTAATAAACTCAGTTTTGGGATTTGCCGAAAATATTTAAAATTAATAAGTTGTTGAAGTTGTTGAATTTAAGGTTATTGTATTTATTTTTTAATTTTTGACGTTAATTTTATATTTTTTTCATATTTTTTATTAATCAATTTCTCATTTTCGGGATTTGTTGAAAAAAAATAAAAATATTTTAAAAAATGTTTAAATTGAATTTAAGGTTACTATAATTATTTATGAATTTTTGGCGTTAATTTTATATTTTTTTCATATTCTTCCTATTTGTTATTAATCAATTATTCATTTTTGGAATTTATCGAAAAAAATAAAAATTAAACAAAATTGTTGAAAATCGGTCAATAATTTATTTAAAAGGGTTTTGATTTATGGGTCGGGTTAGGTGTTATGAGTCCGAATATCTTTGCATTTTCATATAAACGTCATGTGGTAAAGTCAAAATGACATGGCAATTCCATGTGACATTTAAAGAAATGAAAAATGAGTTGAATATGTCCAACATGACAACTAACGCCCATAAGGGCATATTTGGACCAAAAGTTGAATGGCGAGGGCATGAGTGAACCAAACTTTAAACGGGGATATATATAAACTTTTTCAAATAGTTTAGAGGCATATTTAACCATTTTTCCTTCTTAATTTAATTAGTTCAGTTGACTTTTGTTCTTGAAATAATGAAATACATCTTTCTGTTTCTCACGATTCAAATTTCCCCTTATCCTTTCCTACTAGCCTTATAAAATATAATTGTGGATCAAACATTTTACATTTCATAATTGATAAATAAGTTTTAAAAATTAGTATAATCAAGTAAATAAGATAATATTTTTATTTGGTATATATGGTGTGTTTTTTAAATATGGTACTTTCATTGGTTACTGAATTTTTTTTTTGTTATGTATTCTTATTTAAAAAAATTATATTTAATTAAATGAAATCATTTTATTTTGTAGGATTGAACTAGAGGAGGCTAAAGAGGTTGCAATATCCTTTACAAATTTTATTTACATTTCACTTAAAAGTATAGTCATTATTGTTGATACTAAATCTAAATTTGTTTTATTAATTCAAATTTTAGTCAATTAGCACAAATATCAATCCATAAAATAGGCTGAAAATTGAATAACACCAAGTGTTTATATAAAATAAAGTATTATGCATGATTACACCTGCACTTCTATTACTCAATAATAATTCGTATTAGTTATTTTTATATTAAAATTTTTATTATATTTTAGAATATTCGCGTATCACGTGGACACATATACTAGTTATCTAAATTGTAATTGTAATTATGTCTTACATAATCATGGTATTATTAAATAATAATCATGGTATTATTAAATAACATTTGAAACGTACATGTTCATAATTTCATAAAAAGATAAATACTATATATATCCTTAGAATTTTATAACTATGAAAAATAATTGTAATAAGTAGTAATAAATCATTTCCTATACTGAAAAAGTCTGTCAACATAATCGACACATTACACATGTAATCAAGATATAATAAATCAAATTTACGTTATTTTAAGAGAAAAAAGCTTAACAAAATAAGTTAAATTAAAGCAATGTATAAAAAGTCCAACAACTTTTTATAGTCAAGTTTTGTTTAGTTTTAGATTCTATTACAATAATAATAATATATAACAATTTAAATATCAATAAATCAATGTAATCCATGTGGAGGATAAATTAACCTAGTAATTATTATATTGAAGTAGTTGTTAATTTGCTATATAATAGACTCTATATAGAAAGTGTGATTTAAATTTTAAATGGTATAGTTAATTTTGAATTTGTAATGCTTTTTTTTTTCATTTGTTAAATTTCTTTTTCTGAATTTTCAATTTACGATAAAATACTTTGAATTAAGGAAAAATAAGTATTTTTTTTGGGGGGGGGGGTTCGATTTATAAATAAAATTCTTTGAATTATGAAATTTTATAAAGAAAAAAGAAGCATTCGAATAAAAAAACATATGAGTATGAAAAAAGGTCACAAACATAGAATTGTTTTATTTTTAAAATTTAAATATTACTTTCGGTTATTGTATGGAATTATTCTATTATTCAGTATTGATGTATATCAATTTTTTAATAATTATTTTGATATTTTGTGCAATATCAATTAAATTTATTGTCCTTAATAATATATAACAATTTAAATATCAATAAATCAATGTAATCCATGTGGAGGATAAATTAACCTAGTAATTATTATATTGAAGTAGTTGTTAATTTGCTATATAATAGACTCTATATAGAAAGTGTGATTTAAATTTTAAATGGTATAGTTAATTTTGAATTTGTAATGCTTTTTTTTTTCATTTGTTAAATTTCTTTTTCTGAATTTTCAATTTACGATAAAATACTTTGAATTAAGGAAAAATAAGTATTTTTTTTGGGGGGGGGGGTTCGATTTATAAATAAAATTCTTTGAATTATGAAATTTTATAAAGAAAAAAGAAGCATTCGAATAAAAAAACATATGAGTATGAAAAAAGGTCACAAACATAGAATTGTTTTATTTTTAAAATTTAAATATTACTTTCGGTTATTGTATGGAATTATTCTATTATTCAGTATTGATGTATATCAATTTTTTAATAATTATTTTGATATTTTGTGCAATATCAATTAAATTTATTGTCCTTTTCATTTTGAATAAATTTGAGTTTGAATCTTATATGATTTTTACTCAATATTTTAATATTTTGTTCTATTACTCTCCTTTAATACAATACAGTTAATTTTTATTGAAATATTCATTTGGTTTTAAAGTTCCAAAAGATTGTATGAATTTTTTTATTATTTAAATATATTTCGATATTTTTTGAATTCTTTTGTGTACATAGATATATATTATCTACATAGCTCTTATATTATGTGTAGTTTATTTTCTTTGTTTAGTATATTTACTTTTCACTAAAATATGTTACTATTGATTTAGATTTTTATCTCTTTTCAGATTAAGATGGTAATTGTTATATAATGAAAGTGATAATTACCCACTGATATAAATGAGATTGGACAAACCCATGAAGGCCTTGGTTAATGAGTAATGTCACCACTCCTTCGCCTTTATTTCATAATAAAACAACTTGCAGTACCTTCCCCAAGCTACTAATATAGTGTTTTCTCTTATCTTGCTCGGTAGTTTGAACCCTCTATAGAAAATTATCATTTTCTTTCAAAGTTATTTTTCCTACACAAAAATAGAGAAATAGAACAAAGTAAATATATTTAATTCAATTGAATTTATTTATTTATTTATGAATATGCAAAGATAAAGTGTATTTTTAGATAACCACTCTTCTAAATTTAAACAAAAAAGTAACCATTATGTCATGTCATGCTTTTTTGGTTCCGTGTGGGTTAACTCAAATATAAAAGTAACCACTTTTATTTTTGCTCTAAGATTCATTGTTGACTCATGAAAGCAGTTTACTGCGAGAACTATGATTTCAATTCAGAAGTTATAAAAAATTTGTGGTATTTGAGACATACCATGTCATAGTTGTATGTTATAAAGGCACACCATACCTTTATAACTTTTCCATATTTCTTCTCACTCCTCTGCCAACCTTCTATTTAACCCCCTCTATGTATACTACTTTGTAAAATTTTAAATTTTAAATATATTTTTTACACAATAAAAATAATAATATCCTAAAATTAGTAATTTATTATCTTTTTAAAATATTATTTCTCTAATTCTTTAATACAAAAATAGTAATGTCCTAAAATTACTGATTTATTTTATTTATTGTTTTGATAATCCATAATGTTCATTTGTTAAAAATCAATAGAGATAAATATATTAATATTAATTTAGATTTAAAGTCACATAATTACGTATTTTAAAAAAAGTAGAAATTAAGATTTGTACTCTTAACCTCATATAAATAAATTGGATTATTTTTATGACAAGAATAAATAGTTATTTAAAATTACTTGTAAATCAATAAAGTCAAAATATAATTAATTATTTTTTTCTTTTTACTCTCACTATTAATTTATTATTATTTTCCCAAAATTCAAGCTATAAAATATTTTTTATTATATTAACATGATAAGAATGACAACTAGTAATATTTTAGGTTGAAATTGCAACTTAGTGAGAAAGTTATATTTTTTTAACAAACACTATAAGGTTCATTTCTTACCATGTTAATATATAATAACAAAAATTAAAATATTAATTAATTTCACATAGCTTGAATTTCAAGAAAAGACATATATCATATAAATTGAGAGAATATATATGTATGTACGAGTTTATGGATAATTTTCAATTTTGGATTACATGAAAATAAAAATAAAATTTATGTGATTATTTGTGGAGATTACATATGGTCTTTCTGTTATATTTTCTTATTGGAGAATACTGTATATATTTAAGTGTTTATGAAATTAGAAAATTATAAATTTTATTGAGAAAAAAAATTAATTTTACACTCTTTTTTATTAGTTATTTTACTATTTTTACACGTTCTTTAAGAAATTATTAATAAAAATGAGAATTTACTAATTTAATTATTAAGATATTTATTTTTTTACAACTTTACAAATTTTATTTATACTTTCAAAAAGAAACTTTATGTTATTATTTGTGAAGATTACAGATGGTCTTTCTGTTATATTTTCTTGTTGGAGAATACTAGATACATTACTTAGAATAATTGTTTATACAAATTTTATTTATACTTACAAATTTTAAATTAAAATACTAAAATTAGACTTCACAATAAAAGTTTATGTGATGCTTCTTTCGATATTGTATATAGAATTTTGTCCTATATTGCAACATTATGATTATGATGTTGCCACAACGTGAGCATATTATGAGTCAATCCATATGACAATTTTCTTAATCACCGTATATAACATAAAATATCAAAGGTTAAATCAAATTAGATGAATGAAAATTTTCAAAGTAGAATCAGTATAAAATTAAAGTTCTACAATAAATTTTATAGAAAATTAGTCTATTGATGTCAGTTCTTACCTTGTGAATGATAAATTCTAAATGATAACAACGTTTCAAATATATTGATATAAAATGATAGGTTGCAAGTGTCTCTTTGCATGATCAGTCAATTTCCTCCTACACAAAAAGACACAATTAACATTTTAAAACCTTGTGAACGGTTGCAACTGTGTTTGGGAAATTAAAAGAGGTGTCAAGTTTTAAGAGTCACCGATAGTACTCTTTCTGTCCCTATTTACTTGTCCATATTTTTTTTTAGTTGTTCCTATTTATTTGTCTATTTTGACAAATCAAGAAAGGACAAAATAAATTCCTATTATACCCTCATTTAAACTTCTTGAAAATTTCTAAATTCTAATTCATCCTTTTTGAAATCATAATTAATAAGGATAAAACTATAACTTCACTATGCTAATTATTGTTATCTTAATATGTGTATCATTTCTAAAGTGGACAACTAAATAGCGACAGAGAGTACTTGTTTAAATATATTGACATGTACATTCTTTTTTAAAAAAATTCAAATTTATAATATTTAATTAATGATTTTTTCTAAATTGAAAAATTTAAGAATAATTGTGGCGCTGACATATCACATTTTTTACCTCTCCTATTATATATAGATAGATTTTTGAGGCATTTTTCATTTTTAAAATTAACTTAATTGTTCAGTTTTCAAGACTATTTTTAGAGTGTTCTTCCAATTTTACATTTCATTAATTAGTGTTGAAATTAGTGATTAATTAATAATTAGTTATTTTAATCATAAATTTAAAAATAATAATACCGATAAAAATGGAAAACTAAATTCAATTTATGTCATAAATCTACTTTTTTTTAAAGAGTGTGAATTGTGAAACACCTCAAAAAATAACTTAATATAGAATAGAGAGTATTAATTTAGAGAAGTTGTAATGTAATCCTTGTTAGAAAACATATATGCACAACAGAAGCATTCATGAATTTGTACTGCTCACATGAATAATACATAACCAATAATGTTTATGCTAAAACATATATCATGCTAGAACACATAAACATAACGAAATATAATTCAATAATTAACTCTTGAAGCGTGAGCGGATACCTTCAAGTGAATCTAAAAGATAAACGGACCTTCAAGCGAATCTACAACATAAACAATAGTTATGGTTTTTCTACAATGATCTCAAGTCACATCCGAACTCTCTCAATGGGTGGGCAAGTATCTAATAGAATATTAATCTCCTCTTTTCTAGGTTAGGTTAATCCCTATTTATAGAGATTTCTTCCTTATCCAAAAAAGACCAGAAAACCTTGTTTTTCTAGAAGACTAGAAAACCAATATTATTCTTCCTTTTTTACATAGAAATAGGATTCTAAGTTCTAGTTAAATATGTGCACTATAGGGACCAGAGAATTAATTACTGAGGTTTCCTATTATGTAAATAATTCCAAATAATTAATTTGAATTATTCTTAATATGATAAATTACAAATCATTTCACTAGAAATTCGTTATTGCACTACTCTATTTCGTAATTTCACATTAAACACTTATGCAATTTCCCATGTTAGGATTTCTGATATACTAATCAATAAATTAAATTACTGACGAATTTAACTTAATGATTAATCTCCTTTAGAGCACGACTTAACTTATTTTATGTGTCGGATTCATAAATCCACTTGCAAAACTTGACACAATGAAAACTTATAAGTTTCTCAAAAAGGCATATCAATCAATCTTTATAACGAGACATGGATTTCATCAACTAACTTATTATTTTCACCAACATATATTATTATCATCCAACTTACCAGGCATATTGACCCATCTCCAGAATCTCACTTTTAATAAATCAAACGATAATTAATATATACAGATCATAATAGTTATATCAGGATTAAGAATATAAGTACATTTAATAGTTTAGAGAATATGTTTTTGTCAGTCAGTCTAAAACAACTATCTCTACTAGGTTCCATTCAATATAATACAAAATGTACTAGCACAAGAAGTTGGAACTATATCGTTCCCATAATCAAGATAAAGTACATATAATCTTGTTCTACAATCGTACCGATGGCATGTCCAATTTCTATCCTAGATTGTTAACCAAAAATTTTATACTTATAAGAACCGATGATTTAATCCTCTGTGTATAAGTTAAAACTCTACTCACTAAATCATCTACTATATAAGTAAATAGACACCATAAACGAATATATGATCTATTGAAAATGAGCAAATATTTATTCTCTAATAAATATTATTTCTTAACATATGGTTAATAGTATATATACCAACAATCTCCCACTTAGACTTTTAACCATCACAATTGTTATAATGTACTATTTCTAAATGTATGGTTAATAGTATATACCAGAACAATCTTCTACTTAGATATTTAATCTTGAAAATTGTGAAAATACTATGTTTAAACACATGATTAATAGTATATACCCTAACAATCTCCCACTTAGACTCTTAACTATGCATCTACAACTTTCACAGACATTCATTTTGTTTCTTATCGAAAGAAAATTTACCAAGCTATTTTCTCATGTGATTTTGTCTAGTAGTGCTTCGTCGTAACAAATCAATTTTATACTAGATCTTGAGAGACCTTATCATGAAACCCTCCATGAGTGTACTTCTTTTCAGGAGCTCTATCATAAAAGTTCTCTCAAGCATACAAAACAAATCAATCTTCGTTATGATTCTCCCACTACGACTAAGTACTACTATTATAATCACACTTTAATGTTCTTGAGTTTTAATATTGTTTTTAAAATCTTTCGATATTGAAATATTAACAACTTTTCATGAAGTGTTCTTTTAATTTGCTCAACATCACTCCCACTACTTGAAATAGTAGTTTTCTTATGTCTAGTAATGTTTTTTCCACTACTTAAATGCAATGGAACGTCAATTCTGACATACCCATTTGATGTTCTTGAGCGTCTGAATTTATAATTGACTTATTTGTTATTTGTTTGTTCAACTCCTGTAAAACTAGTTTACTTCTAGGAACATCGTTTACTAAATGATTTTTTTTTTCTAGAAATCAGACAGTTGTGTTAACCATTGCCTTATTTTCTTTAGGACACTATGATAAACCCTCTTTAAGTCTTTAGGATATCCAACTAACACACATTCTGTTCTTAATTCCTTATTCTCCCACTCAGCATATGTGTTGGACGATCCTATATCTAAACATGTCATAGATTAGACTTACGTCATTCAACTAGTTCTATAGTTTTCCAAGGTACTGATCTGAAAGAAATTGAATTAAGATTGTATATGTAGTTATTAGATCCTAACAAAAAAGAAACAAAATAACTATAATAAGTCAATAATTAATCTTATCATCTTCATAAGAATCTACTTCTTTTCTCTTTTACACCAATCTATTATAGAGCGTCTGATGTAGAGAATTGAAATGCAATTATTCTATAAGATAAGTGACTCATGAGCTCTACAAAGAGGTTTACGTTACTACAATTAGATTGCAGTGATTTTATATATATTTTTCATGATGCTATATTAGCTTAAAATATCTTGATCAGTTTATCAAGATATTCAGATTACCAAAACATCAAAAAGAAGATATATTCATATCATGAGTAACTGTTTGTGGAAATCTTAGAATATTCAAAGACACCTCTTGCCCGAATGTTCATTTACCTCAAAAATCAAGATTGAATAATTCTAACTTATCACTAACACCTTTTCCTTTTTAAAGGAAAATTCTCTTAGTTATTTTTCATTCTAAATAGAACTCAAATGTTGGTAGAGACTTCACTTTCAATGAACCGTTATGTCCATCCATTAACCAACCTCGAAGTTCTATTCAAAATAAATAACTTAAGACACTAGTGTACAATAAGTTTCATTTAATTTAAAAGATACTTTCTCTTATCAGATAGATTAATAAAATTCAAATTATGTGAAATAATATTAATAAAAAATCACGCATCATACCACTACAAATGATACATTCATCAAACTCAATGATAGGAGAGTTACACACAAATATATCAAATATTCATCTCTTATCTAGTTAGCAACTGAAAATAATTCTTTCTAACACAAGGTATATGTACAATGCATTCTTTGAATTAATATTTTATCCCTATCAAAAGAAAAACTTAAGTAGTACTAAGTGGGTGCATAAAGTCCATTGAGAATATGAGATATAATACATTAAATAGATCATAATATTTCAAATAATCCCAAATAACGAAATTCAGGGCTCATTTATACATATATATCCATGCACCTCGAATAGCCAATCGATGGGATTGGAGAACTACTCATGCAATACACATGTACAATGACCGATTATTAACTCCATGAACTTATACAAACCTAACTCAGATGGAGAGTCTATTGTTAGTTTAAGTCAAATGAAAGTCCTCTAGTTACATTGATCCAATCTTGTATTACTCAGTTTATGAGAGTTAATACAGATTATCAAACTAGACGATTAAATACATATGACTTGTATCAATTTCATCTGATAGGGAGGAAGGTCTAAGCCAACAGATAAAATTAATACTTCACTACTATTTAATCAAATATGACCAAAAACTCATATAACAATCCAAAATAAAATTAATTTCTTACTAGGTCGTTCTTATGAATTTACCAAATTTAAGATCAATCAGAGTTTTTTTTTTTCAAATTCTAAAACTATGATCAATTTGATTGAAAACGTTATTTGGCCATAATAGAATTTAAAATTTTTCCGCTCAGTAATTCTTATCATATGTAATCATTTTGTGAAATAGATACACGGATCAAGAATAAAGAACGAAATTCTTAAATTCCAAAAGAAAAAGTATGTTTATGTATACATTGAATATTAAAATTCAAAACACACCTCATAGATTTCCATGCATCTTAAACAATAAATTTTGATGAAAAAATGACTACTCATGCAACATACATATGTGGTATTAGATAACCACTTCAACAAATTCAAAACAAACGCTAACTCAGATGGAGAGTATATGTTAATTTAAGTCAAGTGAATATCATTATTCCTAGATCCATTGATCCAATAAAATATTACTCAGTTTAAGAGAGTCAATACAGATAATCAAAACTAGAGATTAAATTGAATAACTTGTATTAATTGTTAGGTTATGGAGCCTGATTAATATATATAACTGTGGAGGCTTTACTATTTATTCTCTGTAACCAAAAATACTCTGATTTATTAATATAAATATACCCCACCGCCGTGGAAGTTTCCTCACGGGGTGTTACCACGAAATATTGGGTTTTCTCTTTTCTCTCTCTAGATCTCTCATCTCTTTCTCTCTGAAGTTCTTGTGTTCTTCATTCATCAAGTGTGTGTGCGTGAATTCGATCCTAACAACTGGTATCAGAGCTAAGGAGATTCAACACGATCACTGAAGATGGATAGTTCGAAGCTTGGAATCGAGAAGTTTGATGGATCCGATTTCAGTTTCTGGAAGATGCAGATCGAAGATTATCTGTACCAGAAAGATCTTCACGAACCGTTGACCGGGGTGAAGCCAGAATCCATGAAGGAGGAGAAGTGGAAACTCAAGGATCGCCAGGCTCTAGGGTTGATCCGGTTGACTTTGTCAAGAAACGTGGCGTTCAACATCGTGAAGGAGAAGACTACGTCTGGTCTGTTGAAGGCACTGTCAAACATGTATGAAAAACCATTGGCTATGAACAAGGTATATTTGATGCGTAGATTGTTCAATTTACAGATGTCTGAGAATGGATCCGTTTCTGATCAGATAAACGAGTTCAATATGATTGTGAGTCAACTCAATTCTGTGGATATTAATTTCGAAGATGAAATTAAGGCGTTGATTTTGATGTCATCTCTGCCCGAGTCTTGGGATACTGTTGTTGCTGCGATTAGCAGTTCCCGTGGATCTGAGAAACTGAAGTTTGATGAAATTCGGGATGTTGTTCTTAGCGAAAGTATTCGCAAACGAGAAGTGGGAGATTCATCGGGCAGTGCTCTCAACGTTTGCATTTGAATTCTTGTACTTGGCTTTAATGACTGCAACTTAAGCTTAAATAGAACTTTGTGCATGAACTGATTGTGTTGTTGTGATTGTGTTGTTGTGGCTGATCCATCTTGACTAGAGCTTGTTCCATGAGCAGTGAGGGATTGTAGTATCCATGTAATACATCTGAGTCTAGAACTTGACCAACGTGTTATTGAAGAGAAATGAAAGTATTTCTCTGCCTAAGAAAATGATAATACGCCTTCTTTGCTTTGTCACGTCTCACGTGAATATTAATCTTTTCAAAAATAACATCCCTGGTATAGCCCCGTTGAACTTGTTTGCCTTAATTTTGTTCTAACCTACATATTTTAGTTGAGTCCCTTTTATTGACATCGTCAATTTTGATACCAAAGTAATCCCTAATGCACTATGTTAAAATGAAAATAAGGAAAATAGCGGTGAGACTTAATGGGGTAGAAATGCTTGTTTTTGTGCGGAAGAAAAACAAGAGGTAGAAAAAATGATGCCCTATAAGTTCCTAAATCTGAGATTGGCCCTGGTCCTTTAATTTTTGTGCACTTCGACTAAGGCTAAAAGTCTAAGTTGAAGGTGGCTAACATAGAGATCACTTTGATAATGGCCACGGTCCTTACAAAGACAATGTGCACCTTAACTTGAGATAAATCTATAAGTTGAGGGTGGCTATTGTTAAGTGTCAAAAAAAAGGGAAAAAGACAAATAAGGAGATGTGTAGAAAATAAGGGCGAGGGTGGAAGTACTAGTGAAAAAATATGCAGAAATGGGGACTAAAGAGATGAAAAAGTTATGAATGTAGCAAGAAAATCAATACAAGTGCATTGGAGAGGATAAGTCACTAATTTTTCACTTGAATATATCCTCCTTTACCTCAAGATTACGTTACAACCAGTATCCTCTTTGATTTTGAGAATAGCACGATAAATTAATGGAGATGTACATAATGGGCAGGCTTATGATTTTCACTGCATACATGTATGTTGTATTTGTGGAGTGAGAGTGTTTTATGTTTGTGAAAACTATATTCAGTTTGTTGAGTTGAATGTGTGGACTATTTTTTTGAGTGAAGGGCACTTTTTGTATGAAAGAAAGGTGATATGTAATGATGCACATGAAGTTGCATGTATTGGTTGCAAAAAGTTGTCAAGTCAATACTTGACTTTATGATATATGAAGGTGGACACGACCTATTGTGAGCGAGAACATGCTTGTTTTAAATGATTAAAGACCCTTAAAAGAAAGTGGCGGATGCACAAATATCATAGAGGGAGTCTAGGCCTAGGATTTGTTAGTAAGTTGTTCGAGGACAAATAAAACTCTAAGTGTGGGGTAGTGATCTTAGACGTATTTATGTGCCTAGAAACCTAACAAAACCCGCATTTTTTCTAAGTTCAGATTTTTTTTATTTTATTTTGTAGCCTTGCCGAATCTTTTGATTATGTATATGCTAACCAACATGATTAGTTGTATAGGTAAGCTTGAATGAAGAAAGGAGCACTAAAACAGGCTTTAGGGAAGCGCAAAAGGATCCAAGTCGAAAAGCAAGATGAAAGAATGGAGATGTAGGTCTCCTGTTGGGTGATTTGAGGTAGGAGAGTCTTCACTCCTTGGTCCTGGTTTAATCTATGGAGCATTGGAAAAGGTTCGGATGATAAGGGATAGGTTGAAAATAGTCTATAGTCAGCAAAAATATTATGCTGACAATAGAAGAAGAGATCTTGAATTTGAAGTAGGTGATATGGTCTACTTGAAGATTTCACCCATGAAGGGGTGATGAGATTTGGTAAAAAGGGAAAGCTTAGTCCCCGGTATGTGGGTCTTTATGAGATAATCAAACGGGTCGGGAAGGTTACTTATGAGTTTAAGTTACCAACTTAATTAGCCCCGGTTCATCTCGTATTTCATGTCTCCATGCTTATGAAGTGTATACGTGACCCTGTATCCATTCTCCCGATTGAAGGATTAGGAGTGAATGAGAACCTTTCTTATGAAGAGGTTCCTGTTGAAATTATAGATCGCCAAATCAAGAAATTGAGGAACAAAGAGGTGGCCTCCATAAAATTCCTATGGAGAAATCACCTAGTTGAGGGAGCAACATCGGATGCCGAGGCCGACATGAAGTCCCGTTATCCTCATCTCTTTTTTCAAAATTCTAGCCAAAGTTGAGTTTAGTAATAATCCTCTTAAAATAAAATAATGAATAATGTTGAACTTGACTTGCTTTGCTAATATGTGCATATTTATGGTAAAGGTTTATGCTAAAATGAGTTCTCATGAAAAATGTTATTTTGGTTAACTTGCACTTATATGTATGTGTGTAGTTGTCTTTATGAAATGGTAGTGAGCATGTTAATGTTGCTTGAAAGAATATTTTCATGGTAACTCTTGATGATTATGTTGAGATCATGTTGATATTGAGAAGGTAGTTCCTCATTATGTGATATGAAGTATTGCGCTCTTATTTGTGGTAAGTTGTGAATTGAGTTTCTATGTGTAATGTCATGTTATGTGTTGAATGGAGTTGTGAAGTACTCCTATGGGATGTGACTCATTATGATTTATGTTGTTGTTGTTTGGGCCGATAGTATTGAGTTTCATTCTCGCCCTATAAAAAGATTTAGGTGTCATTCGGGGACGAATGTTCCCAAGGGGGGATAATATAACACTCGGAAAGTCCATGACCTAGTCTAGAGCCTCACATGATGAATTGAGCTCTAAAATATTGTTTCTAAGTCTAAACTAATGTATTGAAACTAATTAGAAAGTGTTAGAGTCAAAACGTTAAGAAACGACCATAACGTCCGGATATTTGTAATAGATGAGCTAGTGTGCCTTGGTATGTTTCAAGGGGTTTTAAGAGTCGGAATTCAGTCAAATTTGGTAAAAAAGTGTTAAACACATAGTATAGTGTGTTTAGGGTTGAAACGTCCTGTACAACTCCCCAAGAACCACCCTAAGGTTTTTTTAGGAGGACCCTACATTTATACCCCAAAACAATCTTGTGGCAGTGTGCAACCACGAGACCAATCGACGAGCCGTCGATGGTAGTCTTTTGTTGAAACATAGACACATCACCCAAGGTCTCCAAAATGGAGTCTCTTACCAGAACTACGGATGACCAAAACGGTCCGTGGTCTGGTCGACGGGTCCTCGAGTGCAGTCGTCGATTGGGCCTGGTGCACTTTCTTAAAATCGGCCAAGCTTAGGGGAGTTAGATAATTAGTTATTAAATTAATTAGGATTAAGGGGTTTTTAATTAAGTTATTTAATGACTATAAAAGATTTATAACACATTAAACCAAATTAACACCCCATTATTCCCAAACCCAATTCTATCCAACTTCTCTCTACTTTCTCTCTCTATTCAAAAGACCACATTGAAGACCAAGCTTCAAGGTTCACTAGGGCTTCAAGACTCAAGCTTTTATCCATTGTTCTTCAAGTAATCCTAAGGTATGGAAGCTACTCACTCTTGGGATCTCTTTCCCCAAGAGGCTCTTCAAAATTGGTTTCTGAAGATTCCAAAACATGGGTTCTCATCCAATTTCGTGAATGATCTTTCAAATTGATTTGATGTTGAATTCACTTGGTTTATATTGATATATTATGATTTTATATTGGTTAATTGTTGTAGTTCTTAGTCTTTGACCTAGTTATATGGAAGAATTCATGATTGAACCTTTATCCCTAACCCTAGGTTATGAATTGAAATTGATTTGATTAGTGATGATGCAATTGACTTAATTATTGTATAGATTACTATTATATGGTGATAATAAGTGAATTTATGAATAAATATTTTTGGATTGATGGTAATATCCTGAAGGAGCTTTTGGAGGCTATTTGGTAAGACCTTTATGGTTATGAGTTCTTTAGTTCAATAATGATGGTTATTATTGATGATGATGTTCAATTGAAGTATAATATGTGAATATATTAGGAATATGATGATGATAAGAATGTGATGGCATGTTAATGAGTATTTTGAATTGTGAGATCTTGGTAAGGTTATGATGATACAAGGTTGAAGGTGATTCTCTTGTGTGCCTATTACTATGACTATGATATGTTGATCTCACTAATGATGGTTTATGATGAAAGGAAGTTCTCATCCAATACCTAATGAGATAATGACATGATTATACATGGGGTTAGTCTCCTATGACCTATATTAAGATATGATGATTAAGAAAGGCTTAAAGACATTTCAAAAAGAGACTTTAGCTTAGCATTGAGCGAACTAGATATGAGAGGTGTCCCTTCCAATGTGGGAAGGAAGGTTCACAATGTTTCTCATGAGAGAGGACTCTAATGCTAATGGCCATGAAGAGGGTTCAACACATATATCCTAGTTCCTTAACTATGTTACCCCCATAAAAAACTAGCTAGTGGATCCACCTAGAATGTTATGTTCATTTTTTGGTTCTACCTTGGCAAGTAGAACACCTTCTTCTGGTGTAGGATTTTATGACACTGGATTCCATGTTTAGCTCACATGGTCTATTGTCGGTTAAGGCGATTATTCTCGAAAGTAAAATGAATGAATGGAAGTAATAAAGTGAACACTAACTAGGGTGACTTAAGGGCTTCTACTTAGTGTAGGTAAGGGTATGGGACTTTACCTATGCATTGCACAAGTTGACCTTGAGGGGAGTCCTAGGTAGTTGTTCTTATGTACTTATGATTTGAATGAAATGCATATGTTGACTTTACATGTTGATGATGCTATATGATGTTGGTTTCATTGATAAACATGATATTGGTCTAAATTGCTATGTATGATGATGACTATACATAATATGATGTTATATGAATAATAGACATTACTTATGATCTCTTTTCTAGTTTACTTGATTATGTGGGGTTATGGGGCTTCACATGAGCATTGCACTTGTAAGATTGGGATTGGATTGTGAGTAAGGGTCTTGTATGAATTGATGTCATGAACACTTGTACATAATTTGATGTTACGAACTCTTGTACATGAATTGTTGTTATGATTTTATGATGAAGCTATTCATGCTGATATAACTCTATGATGATGCTATAAATGTTGATATGATTTTACTGATGATGTTGCTCTTGTGTTGGATATGAACATGTCTTAAAGATGATATGCCTATTGACTTGTATATGTTCTTGTATGTGCATCAAAGGCTTTGAAAATCACTTAGCATGGTTTCGAACAAAATGTTCCTTTAAGAATGATTTCATTGATTTTACTTGCATATGTTTTCATACTTAGTACATGTGATTTGTACTAACCCATATTCTTTCCCTTTTCCCCAAACAATGTAGGTTCGGGCCGTTGAAGTGTAGGAGGCCACTTTAAAGGAAGACTTGGACATATTTCCCAAGTTATTGGTAGGTTCTCAAGTCCGAGGATGTTGTCATTCTTCTACTCTAGATATGATGTTGCTTATATCTAAAGATAATTGTTCCTTCCTTTATCATTTGAGGCTATTGTTGTAAGCCTATATGTGGCATATTGTATTGAAGTAAGGGTTATGCCCAATATTGTAATTCTCTATTAGATGGTTTATATGTGAGACAATATTATTAGACTATTTCTTATGAATTGGTTATATTGCCTAAACGAGAAGTCTATGTAAACTTCATAAGTGAAGAGTCAATGTAAGCTCCATATATGATATGGGAGAAGTCTAAGTATACTTCACTATTTAAAAGTTTTTAATTTTCTGCATTTTCGACCTATGGTATGTTATGAAGAATGCTAAGGGCTAGTCCAAGTCTTCTTCGAGGATGAAGACACCGGTTACGTCTATGGGGTGCTCCCGGTCGTGACACCGGTTTCGGGCCATTTCAGCTTAAGTATAAATAGACTAATATTTTATTTTATTAAATATTCTTTTTCTGGCTTTTGAAGAACGATGATTTGGAGAGCTATTTCATCAGTTTTTAAGGTTCTTTACTAAACTCTTCTACTTTCGATATACTTATGACATTTAAACTTTGTTTAATTGAAATTACTATTATGAGTAGCTAATTCCCTCGGTTGTGGCTACATAATAATTGTAACTTATTGAATTTTTATGGATTGAAAGTTTAATCATGTGAATCTCTCTTATGTTAGTGTTTTTTGTATTTATTCATGATCACCATTGAAATAAACAGATCATCGGAATTGAACTCGGAAAAGGAATAAGAGGATAGAACATGCGGCATAAGGAGCATAATTTTCACTTAAAAGTTAGAGTTAATTTGTATCTAGGATAGGGATATACCTAGAAACATTGATTTGTCATTATACAAGAAGAAATTGTAATGCTTGATACTTGGTCCAACCTATCCCCGCTCAATAATGTAGTTAGGTTGCCAATTATTGTAGGCGACTAGAGGTCGAGAGACAATAATCATACAGTTAACCATGTGATCATTGATTCGATAGTTGATGAATATATGTTTGACAAAATAATGCACATGATTCATGAATAGAGATACAGGACTGGACCTTAGTCAATCATTGTTTGAAACCTTAGAAACTGAAACTTGTTTGTTTAGTTTTTGTTTAACGTTTCGATTATTAAATCAACAAATCTTGTAATCTTAATAATGTTTGTGTTTAATTGAAAGTATTGGATAAATCAACTCATTCTTATCATAAGTCTATGTGGGTATGATACTCGGCTCTTAATAAGAGCTACTTAAATACTTGAACGACCACTTACACTTTGTATGTGCGATCTGGGCGCAAGAATCATCCCATTGATGCATCTATTATATAGTTACAAATGTTACACATGGGAGGTGAACGAGCCATATTCACCTTTTTATATGTTCGAAACCCCCAGGGAATACAATCCCTACCTTAGTTGGTATAATGGTACAATGAACATTTTATCATGAGAAAAAGAAACACAAGAGAATTCTTGAACAATCTTTAATTTTTCATGATATAAACACACATGAATTCTCAATTACTTTTGCATCATATTTGGCCAACCGGTCAGGTCAACTGATCTTTATTTTTTTAAACCTCCCTTAGAGGTGAGTTGTGACATAAATCATTATTCTCAATGCTATCATGGAAGTGATTGGTGGCATGTATCCAACCCATAATGATTTATCATATCTTGACCCATTCTCTTTCAGAATAATTGAGCATTCACGATACTTATCACAAGTCACATTCCCTTCAAGGAATAAACTAATCATTTATATGTGTTTCATAAATTTTCATTATAAGCACATTGTCATGCCTTTGCATGACCCACCTCAACATTACTTTGAAAGGTCAAGTGTATCACCACTCTTTCTTTCTTTCTTTTTATAACACGCCTTATCTGAATATAGGTGGAACCATGGACCGTAAGTGTGGTCCATGGATCGGATCCCCAAGAATAGGACATTCTGACTATGAACGATGGTCCACTAGGAAAGGTTGTGGGTTATACCACGGTCCGTCTACTAAGATCCATGCTTGGGTACCTCAGAACAGTCTAAGTTTGAAACATGACTAGACCCACGAGCCATAGGTGGACCCACGAGCCATAGGTGGGTCCACGATCTGTGTTCCAGGGGTTTGTGGTTTGGCCAAAATTATCTGACCAATAACTACAACTCACTAGGATGTACCTTAGGTCCATCCGAGGTTCATCGACTGGGTCTGTAGGTCAGCAGGTCGGTGACTAACTTTGCAGTTATTTTTAGGGCTTAAGGGTATTTTCCGATTTTAATTAAATTAAAGTGGTGGTGTTTTTCCATCATTTAGAACCCCTATATAAACCCTTTTAACCCTAAGTTAACCCCATTTAGTTCATTCTTCTTAAATTTAAAAAGAAAATCAAAACCTCTTCTCAAATAATCTATCTCGATAACTTGAAAAAGAAGAAAATTCAACTAGGATTTAAAGCTAAGGATCCAAATTCTCCATTGAAGATAGGCAATAGGACTTGAGGTACGATCGATTTCATCCATTGTTCCTTCCCCTATGGATTCCTCAAATTCCTCTATTTCAAATGGTAGAATTTACCAATTAGTTAAGGTTTTCTTCATGCACCATGGGTTCTTTTGATTACTAATTTCAATGGTTTAATTATGTCAATATATGCATGAATCGATGATTTGAAATTCTTTTATGATTTTATCCCTATGAACCCATGAAAACCCCCATGATTTTCCAAATTGTGATCTCATAATACAGATTGTTGGGTATGAAAGAGGAGTTGTATGATCTAAAGCATTAAGTAATAGAACTACATGAACTTTATGACTAATTCCCTATATAATGCTTGAATTCTAGTTTTGGTGATTTAAACTAACTTTGAAACTTAGTACGACAAAGTCTGACTTTATGCATGATCTTAAGAAACAAATGTAAATGCTTTAAGAGTGCTTTGAGAGTAAAGTGTCAATTTTGATTATGTTATTGTGTTGTTGAAAACTTATTCTCATGAAATACTTACAACCATTATGTAAAATGTTTTCTCACATAGAAATGATTCTTAGGTTGAAAGGCTATGCTCACCTAATTGAATCGATGAATAAGAGCTATCCTAATGAACTAACTTTGATTGGTTGTCAAGAACATCCTTCCATGAGACATAAGTTAAGTAAGACTTAGTAAGTATTCCGTGGGAATTATGCTTAGAGCCGAGTCGATATTTACAATGAGATAGAAGCTCTCATGTTAGTTTAGGTCGCATTTTTGGAAGAGGCCTCATGAGATGGAAGCTCTCCCGTTACTAGAGGTTGGGTTTCCAGTAGAAATTTTTGTATCCCACAAACTATGTTCCCCAATAGTTTATATATCTAGTAGATCCACATAATCTAAGAGTTCATGGTATTACCTTAGGCAAGTCGAACAACCTTTTTTGGTGTGGGAGACACCAGAGATCATGTCTTAGCTCACATGGTCTCTATGTCGGTTAAGACTATTCTTCCCACAATAATAACATGATTAGTGAACTATGGTTACTTAGAATCTTCGTATATGAGTTCAAAGTTTTTAAGATGTTGTTGACTTATTTTATCCATGATTATGACTTATAATTTCTAATATATCATATGATGTTTAAACATGGCAAAGTGCATGCTTTGAAATGAAATGTTCCTTTAGCATCTTTTTTAAAATGTTTTATGCATATTTATCGTACTTGGTGCATTTTGTACTAACACATACGTTTTCCTACGTTGTTCCCCAATATAGGGTTCGACAGATAGGGTTTCCATTCTGGTGGGTAGATCTTGGACTTGACATCTTTCTAAGCTTGGTGAGTCCTTATGGTTCGAGGACGGAGTTGTTTTTTAGTTTCCACTTCTTGTATTTTCCTTTTTCATAGTTTGAAGGTCTATTTGAAGAACTCAAATTATTCTTTCTTTTATAATTACCACAATGATAACTATTATAATTTTTTCCCTTCACGCCCTTATTCATATATTTGATCACTTGTCATCTTTTGGACTTATTATTCACTACTACCACATTCATATGATAGAGTGGAGAAATTTTGGACGAGTTTTAAATCTATCATATACGACAACTACATTTGCTTCAGGGAATGGAGAAAATTAAACGTGATGAATTTCATGGCTTTTCATCAAAGCCCTTAGTCATCATTATATCATCACTATGGTGCATTGACTAAAACTCATTTTCTTACCCATATAAAGTGTGTTAGACTATAATTCTATAGGACGTGAATCCAATCTTTATCATGGCGCATAAAAATTCAAATTGATGTCTCACCCTCTTGGTGCGATAGCACATGGATCTACCGTCCTATCCTCAATTTTTCATTATAGTGCATCCAGATTTTAACGTGTTGTCTTAATCTTTTGGTGCGATAAGACTTGTATCTGTCATCTTACCCTTAACCAACCGTATAATAGACCGAAGTACAACATGACTCACCCTTTAAGTCTTTCAAAATAATATTCAAACTCATGTGATTAAAAATTTATACCTTATTCATTTAAGGAATTTTGTCGAGCATTGATATACCGTGGTTTCACGGTATTATTAATACTTTTTTCTTAAGTTTAGTATGTCCAAAAGCCTTTTTGTACTAATTTTTATGTAAGTTTCTCTTTATTTGCAGGAAATCTGTCTAAAAGATGAATGCGGAGGTTTTTGAGAGAGAAATACAGAAAAGTACCACCTACGGAGCTTGTGACGGTGCGTCGTGCCCATGACGGTCCGTAGGTGGCATCGTAGTGCAGCTGCTGAAGGAAGATGGGGAAGTCTGACCAAGTGTGGGGCTACGGAGTGCGTGACGGACCGCTGTAACCATGATGGTCCGTCCTGCTGGTTCGTCATGAAGATCAGGGAAGTAGTCCCAGTACCCAAATTCCAAGAGTTAATGTGTTTTGGAACGGAGACCCTCGACGGACCGTTGTGCCTGTGACGATCCGTCATACCTGCCGTCGAGGGTAATGAAGAGAGCAGCAGAAGAAATTGTATAAGTATAGAACGACGGAGTCCATGACGGTCCATCGTAACCACGACGATCCGTCGCGATGTCCGTCGATCCAGCCGCATTTTGACAGATTTCCAGCAGATAGAGTCCTTATATAATAAGGTTTTTATTTTTTATAAATAGTTCAAAAAACCTCGTTTTGGAGGTTAGACCCTTGATTATTGTAAGACTCTTGATTATTTTTTAGACTCTTTGTGAGATTCTTGATTATTTTTGAGATTCTTGAATATTTTGAGACTTTTGTAATTGATTGTTGGTGACTTTTGCTGATTAATCAAGTGAACTTTCGGATTTTACTCTTTCTCATCGAAGTAAGTGCATGAATTCTTATATCACATATTTGAATATTGTAATTATGACTACGGGTAACTAAACTCCATAACTAGGGTTGTGGGAACCATAGGAGAATAATGAGGTAAAACTTAACTAAAATAACAATTCTAGAATAGTGTCTTGCATGTATTGATAATTCTTTCGCTTAGAAGTCTTTTTAACGGATGGCCAATGTTAGAACTCGCCTTAATGCTACTTGCCGGACCAAGGAGGTAGATAATAGGAAAAGAATTATCAACATAGATTGAAGTTAAGTCTAAACTANATATATATATATTTGATTTTATGCATATTATAAGTTGATTCTAGTAGTTATCATTTTTCGTTCTTGATTCTCATAACGAGATCAACCAAAACATGAGCTAACGAAAAACCAAAACTCAATCTCAATTGGCTAGAGTCTCGTTCTGATAATATATTATAACATACATGCAATATATTGCAAATAATATAGAAAAAAGATATATGGAGTAGAATATAGAGATCATCTTATTCAAATGTATTCTTGTCTCTCATGTATGTTTTTTTATATAATGGACAACCATATTTATATGTTGATAAATCATTCTAAAAGTCACCATATTAAGTATCATAATAAATAGATACATTCTTATCCAAAAAAGTTCATTAAACCTAGGGAATACACAACTTAGTTCAATGAATTTATAACATGTAGGACATTTTGCTTCAATTTTTGCCTAATAATCATAACCAAATTAAGGTTAACAACTTAAGTCAGAGGTATACTATTCCTTGTCAAAATGTCATCATGTGTTTCTCATAGAAATATTAAAAATGCCTTCCAATTTGATGCAAATTATTAGTTTGTAGTCTTAAAAACATTTTTTTATTAACTAACTAAATTTAGATACAACCTCAATCTGCAACATGACATATAAAGTGATCTGAAACACTTGTAGGAGCATGAAATTCTTAATAAAAAGATGAGACAAGTGTTGAAAATACTCTTAAACTTGACAAAAATTCAGATTGTATTTACTCATGTTGCAAGATTGGAGGTGTCTTTATATTCAGACATTCAATTAAATGAGTGTTTTTAAGATTGTCAACAATTTGGAGATAAAACTAATAATTGACATCAAATTTAAAAACATTTTAATACTTCTCTCTTGTGTTTTTCGACATTTTAATTTTTTAATAAAAAATTAAATAATTGTCCATTTTATGAGCATATACTCTCATACTTAAGAATAGGACAAGCTAAGTATCATTTTATGATAATATAAGATTCTCAAGTAAGTTGTCAAAAATAATATTCATCTATCACAATCCAAAAGCCGCAAGTCAAATCATGACACCTACCTTCTCTTATAGATAAGTGCCCAAACTACTATCCAACATATTTAATAATAAAGTAATTAATGTGGAAGTAAGACATTAACAATTAGTTTAAAATCATAAAAAATCTTTGACAAAAATTAAGTATATGAAGATAAACATACAATCCAAACACTTTGTGACATGGAGTTCAACCTCAAAATGATTTTTTTTAAAGAACTACAGACCAAGGGGAACCTGTCTAAAAATACAGACCAATATGGACATTGCGCTCATTTATGACGTTCGTCACAAATAAATGTAACTCTGTCAGTCACCAAAGAATCGGAAAATATATCACACATTAAAAAGGTAGTTCACCCACAAGTGGGTGAACTATCATTATTTTTATTTAATTCTCACATGAAGTAATGTCTCAATTTTAAGTGTATTGTGAAGTCTTTTTGATAAATAAAATTTTGAGTTTTTTTTTAATAATAAAAGTATTAAAAATTAAAATTCTTTATAAAATAAATTTTACTATTTCTTACAATCATAGTAAATAACTACTAAGGTCGAAGGAGACGATTCCTTTTATTATAAAATTAAAAATAAGGAAACAAGTGAACATCCATACATTTTGAAGTGAACAACTTAATTATTTACCTTTGAACATGCACAACTACAAAACCTACGATCGTGAGTCCTTGATGTTTTCATTTTACAATACTCTTTCCATTAATAAATATTCGATTCAATTGGATATACAGACTTTTTCGATTGTTGAGACATGACTATCATGTAAGAAAAATACTTACTTATGGCCCAAGTTTACTTATGACCCAAGTAATATCATAAATAATGTTTAATAAAAAAATAGATTTCATCTGTACATTGAATACTTGATGGACGTACCAGATTAAGTCTTAACCTATATTGGTCCTTCCTCCACACCCATTAGGGTTACCACATATTCTCTATATTACTTCCATCGCTGGCAGTTGTGGTAATGTAAGGCTATGACAAGGAGGTAGAAACCAATTTATGACTAATGCTTTTACTTTTATTTTTGATAATGGCTTCCGCATCAGGTATATGCCCCTAACGATCTCTATGTAAGATTATCGTGTTCAAGATTATGATGTGTATTAAAGTATTTAATCTTACATGTTGCATCTGAGTCTGGATTGTTGGAAACGATAATCTTCATAAACTATATAGAGCAACTTACAAAAATGACTATATTTATAGGGTTATTAAAGTTCAACAACTATAAGTATGTTATTTACAAAAAATGACTACAATTTATGTCTTATTATAGTTGTATTTTCGTATATGTTTTTTTTTCTATTTAAACATTGATGCAATTTTAATTACAGTGAACTAAATAAGGAAAATGTATTAATTGTACAAATTATATGACACCCAGTAGTCTAGTAGACTAAGTAGGGCTAAGTGTGACGGCAACAAGCTAAGGACTAGGGGCAAGAGCCAAGGAGAAAGGACAAGAGCCAAGGGAAGGGGCCAAGACCGCCCAACTTTCCAAAGGCACTACCCACCTTCCCACGAGGGCCTTCACGTCTAATGGTGGCCACCCCTCCCCGTGGTCAGTCAATAAGCCCCCAAGACTGCCCCATGTTGGCCTCCTCCACACGAGCCACTTCACGGCTCGTGGTAGTGGTCGTGGTCTTGTCATGGGTTTCGGAGGTTTTAGGGTGGAGTGGCATAGCCACTGGTCAAGGGACCACGAACACCATAAAGGGTCGTGTGACCCTTGACGGACCATGTGCCCCACGTGGTACCAGGGCAGCTGACTTAAAATTGAGGCTTAGTTGGCTTTTTTCGATTTTAATACAATTGAAGTGGAGTGATTTTGCCTAAGTCTAGGACCACTATATATATTATTTTAATTCTAAAACTCACCCAAAGTAATATTTTCCAAAACCCAAAATATTTCTCAAAGTTCACTCCCTTAAAATATTCTCTCTCTCTAAAACCTTGAAGAAGAAGAAGAAGAAGAAGGAGAAGGAGATTCAAGATGGGGCTTCAAAAGCAAGCTATTTCAAATCAATTTCGTCGGGAATTGTGATTAAGGTATTGTAGTTTTTCATCCATGGAGTCCTCTAAAAATATACAATTTCAAAAGATAGAAATCCCCAATTGTTAGGGTTTGATTCCAAAGTCTTATGTTATTATCAGCATGAATTGATGATCTATGTTTTTATGGTGTTACCCTAATGAAATCCCCATATTACTTAATTGTGATCTTATAATGTGGGTCTTTGTTAATGAAAGGAGAATTTTATGAATTGATGCATGAAGTGATAGAATCACATGAATTATAATGAAATCCATGTCAAATGCTTGAATTGTAGATGTGATGATTGAAAGTGGGTTACGAACCTTGAAAGAGTAAGTATGATATTATGTATGTTATATGACTTTATGTAAATGCTTTAAGGACACTTTGAGAGTAAAGTATCAATGATTATGCTAATGTTGTTGTGTGATTGAAAGGACATTCTCATGAACACATAATGAACATGATATGAAAGGTTTTCTCACATAATGAAGATTCTAGGTTCAAAGCAAAGAAATTTGGTCATGCCACAACTATCCATATGGAAGGAAGTTTTGTTGATGCATTCTACTTGAGAATGAAGAAGAAGAGAGATCTTCTTTTTAACAGGAAAATTTGGTCACGTAGATCTTCTATTTAAAAGGCTTTCTTACCTAATTGAATCGAATATTTACACAGACATGTACGGTGAAAGGTTTTCTCACGCATGATATAATGATCTATCCTAATGAACTAACTTGGGTTGGTTGTCAAGGACTTACTTACATGAGACATAAATTATGTAAGACTTAACAAGTACTCTGTGGGATTTATACTGAGTTAATATTGAATGAGATGGAAGTCTTTTACGTCAGTTGAGTCCGGGATTCCCATTATGTCTCATGAGATAGAGACCTTCTACGTCAGTTGAGTCTGGGTTTCTAGTAGCAGTTTCTGTATCCCATAACTATGTGCCTCCATAGGTTATTTAGCTAGTGGATCTACCTACGCTAACAAACCATGGTTCTACCTTAGGCAAGTAGGACGTCCCTTTTCGTTGTGGGTGTAAGACCCCGAAAATGACTTAGGTTAACTAGAGCCTAAAATGTTGGTCTTGATGGTATAAGGTCCTAAATATGTTTAATATATGGATTAGAGGCAGTAGCTAAAGTATTAGGTGTGCTGGAAGTCAAACGTCAAGGGACGACCAAGACGTTAGACGACTAAGTCACCTATGTGCCTCGTATGTGGTTCTATGTGATTATGTGTGATTCATGAGGTTATAAGGTTCTTAAATGAGTTATTATACCATGTATAGTCAGTGTGTCAAGTTTCGTAGAGTTTGGAGGTCAAACGACCAAGAACGTCCATGACGTTCAAAAGATATGCCTTGAAGTGACCTTGTGTCTAGGCATGTTTCGTCGAGTTTTACGTGTTCGTTTTGGATAAAATTCATGTGATAGGTGTTAAACTCATAGACGATTGTATTTGGGTTGGAAACGTCCGGGCAAACATCCCCAAGGACCATCCAAGGGTCCTTGAGGAAGGACCCAAAACTGTTGGCAAAGCTGTCCTAGGGAGACCCCCAAACGACTGAGCAGTCGACGGCTCGTAGGCCTGTTGACGCCCCGTCAATGGGTGTCTTCGATGGGGACTTGGACTGGGGGAAGGAGGAGAGACTTTTAAAGTCTCTGAACCCACCGACGGTTGCCAGCACGGCCCGTCAATGGGGTGACGTCCCGTCGAGGGCAGTCGTCAGTGAGGGCTGTTTTCCTGCGCATGTCTGCTGTCAAGTTAGGGGTGAAAATGTAAATTCACCCCACATCAAAATGGATGTACTGGCGGTATATTAAGGGTATATTGGATATTTTAAACAAGTATGTAAGTGTTTAACACTTAGATATTTCATTTACCCAAATCAAAACCCCAAAATCCCTTAAGGAATCTCAAAGACTCCATTGAAGTCCAAACCAAGGAAAAGCTTGGAGGTGAAATTTTGAGTGGAAATTCTTCACCAAAGTGAAGAATTATCATCCTTGAGGTATGTCTTTTGATCCTTGAGACTTGTTTCATCAAGGAGCCCAACTCTCAAGATGTTTTCTAAAGTTGAATTGTCCAATTTCATGATTCTACCATGGATTCTTGCACAAAATGATTTATAAACATTAAATTATGATCTAATTGATATTGTATTGATGATTTCAACCTAAATTACCTATTAACCCATGAATTGGATAAACCCTAGATTTTGACTAAGTTTTGGGTTACTTGATATTGATCTAATGTTGATGAATTCTTATGTAGTTTCTTATGGGCTTTCTAATGATGTAATTATTGTAATAAATTGATATCTAGGTTGTGTTAGATTGATGAAGTTACATTGAATTAACCTAGTTCATTGATTATTGTAGTTTTTATGTTGAATTGTTGGTTATGGCCTTAGGTAAGGGTCTTGTGTTATCGAATTGAGTAAGTTGTCTTTTAATTGATGTTTTGAGGATGATGTGGGGGTATGCTAACCTATTTCACTTTTTTGATGTTGTTTATACTTGAATTCTATTATGGTTGGTATGGTCCACTTATGGTGGCGGTGTTATGTGTTTTACTTGCAATTGATGTGGCCTTGTTGGCGTTACTTTATGCAATATGATGATTATGGCCTATTGGCAACTACTTGAAATAGTATGACTATTTGTGTAGTTTGATTATGTGAAGCATGACAACATATATATACATGTGAAGTCATTTATGTATTCTTCTATTCATGTTGTCTTAGGTAATCATGTTATACTATGACTTTGACATTATGAGTATAGTGTTAGGGTTGAGTCTTGGTTATTCCTACTTGGCTATATGAGTCTATGTGGAGTATATTGATGATGTTATGATAGTATATAGGATGACTTAAAGATGTGAGATTGTTTCCTATGTAATTCTAGAATGACTTACATTATGAGTTAAAAGTGAAGTATGTGGTATCTTGTGTTGGCTGACTTGTGTCCCTTGCTTGATGTATATATGATTATGAATATGGGATATCTTGAATTAGGGTGTTAGAACTCTTAGTCTTGAATGTATGAATGACATTGACCTTAAATGATGTTATGAGAGTCTTTTATGTGAAAACCTTGACTTAACGATAAGGTTAAGATTGTTGAAGTTGTAAGCCGTAATGGTATCCTTCAAAGTAAAGGAATGATGGACTTAAGGTTAGTTGGATGGAAAGGCATCATATTAATCCTTAATAAAGTCATCATGAGCTTCTTGTCGCCATTATAGGTAGCCCTAGTGGACCTTCTTTGGTAGGGTAAATGTGATTGGGTTATGAACTAGTTATGGAACCCTTTTATATGAACCTTAATGAGAATTGATCTATGAGAACTAAGGCTAGCACCGAGTGAGTATGGTAAGGGAAGTAGTTTAAGTATGACTCTAGAATACAATGAAGCCCTTCATATTCCTTAACCATGTGACTACATGGGATGTGTCCAAGTTCTACCATTGGCAAGTAAAACAACCTCATCGGAGTAGGATAGAACTCCAGATTCCATGTCTTGCTATCATGGTCTATGTCGGTTATTGTCTATTCTCATCATATGGAATACCTATTAGCATTGAAGAAGTTTATGAGGTTTAGGTGGTGGTATGGGACGCTATCTAGACATTGCACAATAGACTTTGAAGGTGTTGTTTGGAGTTCCTAGGTCTTGTCCAAGACCATTACTTGAATGTCCTTTATGTGATGTATGAGTCTTAATGAACTAATGAACTAATGACCTTATGTTAAGGAGTATGTAAATTAATGAGTACCTAATCTAAAGTGACTTAAGCATTTTTTAGCTTAACTGTGAAGAGGGCATAAATGATGATCTCTTCATGTCTTATCTTTGGAAGTCTTGAGGATGACTCTAGTTAGGGAAGTTGGTTGATTTTGTGGACATGATCTAAGCCTTAGGTAGTCTTAAGGACTATTTAGGTAATCTTGAAGAGGTCACTATGCACGTTATCTTCTTGATTTACTTAAGTAGGTCTTTTGATAGCCTTTGGAAGGAGAAAGTCATATTGTCTATATGTTGATATGTTTGATGTCTTGAAGTGTGTATGTGACTCATTATAAGTAGTCTTGAGGATCATTCAGGCATGCCTAGAGAAGGTGTATGGGCGGTCTCGCTTTGTGTTGCTTAAGTGAGTCTTAGGATAGCTTTAAGTGGGAGAATTACATGCTAGTATATGTCCAAAGCAAAGGGGAAGAACTTCACTGTAATAGTGAATTATTTCACTGTAAAGTGAAGTGCGTTCACTGTAAAGTGACTCCAAAAATGTGCTAATCGGTTTAATTGTTTCTTTATGTGTTCTTAAGTTGTTAAATGCTATTATTATGATTATAATATGATTTTTAAATGAAAAGATGCATATTTCCAATAAATGTCCGTTGTCATGATTTTTATGCATAATGTCATACTTAGTACATGTGGTTGTACTAACTCTATGCTTTTATCTATATAGTTCTTGGTAGGTGAAGATCTTTGAAGTGAAGAATTGGACTTAGAAGATCGTTCAAGAAGAAGTTGAAGTATGTCCTCACTTGACACGAGGACATATATGTCTTTTATGTTTTCATTCAAAGTATTGTAACAGACTAAGTATTTCTATATTCGTATTTTGAAGTATGGGCCGTGTCTCAAATATTCTTATGTCTTAAGATGATGTGATTGAGACTTAGTATTTCCTATTACTTTTCTATGAAAGAGATTTTGAAGAATATATTATGTTTTGTGAAAAGTTTTAATTTCGCACTACTTTTCACTATGTTTATGCGATGAATGATGTGAAAGGACTTGTATAAGACCTTCGAGAGGTCGAGTACGCCGGTTACAATCCGAGATTTTACCCTAGCTTCTAGGGTGTGGTCTTGGGATGTGACAGTGGGTAACACCCGGTGATCATGTTATAAATCATGTGGTCTCATGTCGGTTAAGACTAATCTCCCACAACAAGAACATGAATAATAAAACAAGGTTACTTCAAAAGGTATGGTACATGAGTTCAAAAGTTCTAAAGATGATGTTGACTTGTCCATGATTATGACTTATGACTTCTAATCTTTTATATGATGTTCAACTTGGCAAAATGCTTGCTTTGAAATGAAATGTCCATTTTTGCATGTTTCAAGTGTTTTTATGCATGGCAATCATACTTAGTACTAATACCTACTTTTGCACTAACACCTATTTTTGCCTACATTTTTCTGAAGTGTAGGGTCTGGCACTCAAGGTGAAAATTCTTGTGGCTAGAGCTTGAATTTGATTGTTTTCCTGAGCTTCGTGAATCTTTATGGTTCGAGGACATATTTTCATATGTCTAGTTTCTTTCATGTACTTTCCCTTTGAACATGTTGTATGGGCTAGGCCCTATTCATTCACTATTGTAATATATGACTATGATGAGACAAAGTGTCTAGACTTTCACTTTCTTTTATAAAATAACTTTTTAGTCTTGGAAATATGTTTTACCTTGTTGTTCTATTTCTAATGTTATGAAAGATAAGTGGCTTGAATGGAGTCCTTCAAAGTTCTATACACCATGTTATATCTAAGGGTACCCTTGGGTCGTGACTAAGGGTGGACGTTTGGTTCTTTGGTTCGATTTTATCAAACTTTGGTTTGGTTTTTTGTTCTCTTTTGAAAAAGGGTGCACCGTATATTAAACCAAACTAATTCGGTTCGATTTAGTTTTTGGTGTTTTTAAATTGGTTTTCCGGTGTGAATGAAAAATAAAATAAGGATAAAGTATAAGATACTTAGAAATTGAAAACTATATTATAAAATGATGCGTATTACCATGGAACACTTATTGTACTAACTAAAAGACTATATTTGTCTTTATCAAGAACATTGTGCCTCTAACAATTTATCGAGAAAAACAAGTATGAAAATGGTTCCTTTACATAATGTATATTAATAGAAATATGTTTGAGTTTCTCTTGAAAATTAATATTTCAAGTTAACTATTGAATTGTACATTTCGTTGTTACTTGATTTATTCGTGAATGATTTAATTGTTGATTGAATTTATAATATATATATATATATATATATATATATATAGACACACACACAAATATATACATATAAAAAATATATTTTAATTTTTAACTTTTAATTTTTTAAAATAAAAGTTTGGTTTTTTGGTGCACCAAAGTTTTGAGACTCTTACACCAAACACCGAACTGAAGAACAAAAATTTTGAAAAAATAACATTGACACTGAACTAAAAACCAAAACTAAAGAACCAAATTACCTAGGTGATTTTTTGGATTTGTGCCCACCCCTAGTCATGACAAATTCAAATTGGTATCGCTATTTATAAAATTTAAAGTATTAATACATCAAGGATATAAGTGATTATACAATTTAATGAATTGATATTGTAACCTTCCACCTTAGAAAGAGTTAAATGTATAAAGAACTAATTTGGAAAAGAACCAAATTTGATATTTCTTCAAGTTAAGCTTAAGATGTGAGTTTTGAGTAAACGTCAAATGGTCTTAAATTTTAGTACTAGATGATGATGATTTAGGTGACCCATAAGATATCAAATGAAAAGTCTTGGAATCCTCTTTCCAATACCATTGAGTTTCCTAAAATTCAAGTTCAAATGAGGGAGATATGCCCCTTTTGAAGTCTACCTGTCCAGTTAATGAAAGTTACCCAAAATTATGAGGGTTATTTTGGTCTTTTCCTTTTCCCTTCACATTTAAGTGTTTTTAGTAAGGTTTTTAGGGGCCTAAACTGATTTGGTTCGAGGGATATGAATTCAAGGGTTATGATTCACGTTATGAATGATTTTTTGATGCTTAGTTGTAGTTTAGAGTAACTGGAATCAATAGAGAGTAAAGGTACTCCTTAAAAGAACTCAACGGGTCAAATGACGGAGAATGGGTGGGGGAAGGCGACCTTGGTGCACTATGTGGCGCCTTGAACTACATGAACATGTTCTAGCGCACTGCGCCAGCCACTGCCCATATTCCCCAACAAATTCTCTGTCTCGTTTTCTTACCCCAATTCGCCTAAATTTTAATGATTTCTTTTCAACTCATTTATATTCAAATACCCAACTTAAGTACACGATAATATACTCAAAATAACCCTCAAATCACTAACATTCATCTCAAGAATTCACAAAACCCCAACAATCAAGATTAAGAATGAAATTTAAAGAAAACTCATCAAGAACACCAATCCTTCAACCTCAAGAAGAAATTGCATTAAAATAGCATGATTGGCGTATGTGTGAATGAAACCAACACAATGAGAATTCAGATACCTCTTAGGTATAAAACCCTTGATGAAACAACCCTCGAAGCAAGATATTTCGATGGACGCCTTAAACTATTTCCTGGTTTCTCCTTTTTTCTTTTCTTGAACTCTTTTCTAAAACCTTAAGCGTATTTGGAATTACAAAACTGAACCAAATTAGTTTAGACCTCTAAAACCTTACTAAAGACGCTTGAATCTGAAGGGATAAGGAAAAGAGCAAAATACCTCTCATTATTTCGGGTAACTTTCCTTAACTGAACATGCAGACTTTCAATCAGACATATCTCCCTCATCTGAACTCGAAATTTAGCAAACTCGGTGGCATTGTAAAAATAATTTCAATACCTTAAATATCATATCTTTTGGGCCACCTAACTCATCATAAACTGAAAGTTATGACTATTTGAAGTTGACTCAAAGTTCACATCTTAAGCTTAACTTGAAAAAATCTCAAATTGGGTTTTTCCAAATTAGTTCTTTCTATATTTTGCTCATTTTATGGTGGGATGTTACAATATCAAAAAGGGTAAAGTACAACAATTTAGCATATGAACACGACAATTTGATAAATGGATACATTGTTATTAAGCAAAATAGTATGACTGTATTGATTTTAAACAAAAGATTGATACACTGGACAACCCAGAAACAAGAAAATGAAAAATAATAGAATGTATAGGTATTAAAGTGTGTAAGTATTCAGATGTATCAAAAATTGAAAAAGCCAACAAACGTTAATATCTTTTTGGTCAAATTTTCCTGTAATACTTGAGACTTAGTGTTAACTAAGATATTTGCTTATAAAAATATTGTATGAATGTATTTAACTATACTTGTATTGCCTAATTAACCTTTCAAATCAGATAGATTACTTATGTATCCAAATATACTTTTATTCACAAAGTACCATTTCAATCTAAAATTCCTTATTTATTTAATGTATTCAAGCCAACATTTAATGTATTCAAGCCAACATTTAATGTATCCAAATTACATATTATGTATTCGAATTATTTTATAATGTCTCCGAGCTAGTTTTTAATGTATCTGAGCTACGTATTATGTATTTGGTTTTATGTTATAATGTATCCTAGAAACTTTTAATGTATTCGAGCTACATATTTGTGTATCCAGTTTGTGTTACTTTTTAAGGGATTAACATAATTACAAACTAACGAGAGATAGATTGTAGTTATCATTGACTAATGAGTAATTACTTAACAAGAAACCTTAATACCACAATAATATACATATACTCTTCTAGTATCATTGACTAATGAGTAATTTCTGGACAAGTAACCTCAATGATACCACAAGTGTATATATATACACTCTCATAGTATCATTAACTAATGAGTAATTTTTGAACTAGAAACCTTAATGATACCACAACAACATACATATACTCTTATAATATCATTGACTAATGAGTAATTTCTGAACACAAAATCTTAATGATGCCCCAATAATATACATACTCTTATAGTATGATTGACTAATAAATAATTTCTGAACAGAAAACCTTAATGATACCACAACAATATACATATACTCTTATAATATAATTGATTAATGAATAATTTTTGAACAAGAAAACTTAATGATGCCATAACAATATACGTAATAATAATAATATCTTTTATATAATATTTAAATTAAATGTATTTAAATATATTATGTAACATGTGAAAAGGTAACTTTATGAAATAGTAGGAGTTAATTTAGAACTCCAAAATCGTGACTTTTTAGTTTTAGTTAGGATAATGAAATTGTTTTTTCCTCGTAAAAGCCTAGTATTTATTCAACTTTAAATTCAATTTGAAATGTTTATTACAATATTTATTAAGTTTGTCCTATTTCCTTTAATTTATTACAAGGCAAATAGTAATAAATGTAAATAGAGGAAGTAAAAGGAGAAAGGAACGAGGAAGTTGTGTATGTAGGATGTGAAAGTGAAAGTGAAAAGAGATGCACGCATACAATAGGGTACCGAGTAGTGGACAGAGCAGCCCATCAGCACCATCATCCCCCCGCCTCCGTTCCAAACCCGCTCCTCGTTTTCCCGCCCCCAAAACCCTTCCCCAACATCTTGCTTCCCGTTTTCTCTCTCTTCTTCTTCGTAGACAAGGCATTTTTCTCTTTGCCCCATTGATTTACATCTCTGCAGTCCTTTTTTACATCAATACTCTCGACTTTCACAGCCTTCCACCTCCTCATTATGCACCACCTGGCTCTGTTTACCGTAGCCCACAACTTTATGCTAATCTTAGACCTCAAATGGACTCCGATAATTCCAATGCTGATGCGGTTAGCTTTTCTCAATTTCATTTATTTTGTAAAAAAATGCATTTTCTTTCTAAATTACCTATTATGTGTAAGTTTCCTTCCTTTTTCTTCAGAATTAATTGCTTGAATTGGAGTTCTTTCCTCTACATCTGAATTTGGTTTCTTCTTTATTCTGGACCATATCCGGTTTTAGTGTCCTTTAGCATTTAGAAGATAGAAGATCAACGTGGAGTGTTGCAATAGCTTGATAGCAAGTGTAAAAATAGTCGTTTGAATAACCATCTATTGAAGATTTATATAGCTTAACCCAATTAGTTTGGAACTGATACCTACTGATTCATCTCTAATCAGAGCAGGAACGAAGAGGAAAAAAGCTATAGAAACACAATAAGATGATTTATAACATATTAGTAATATTAGCTAATAAACCAACAGGGACAATGGCACAACAGTGTAACTGGCACACTAAATTGAACTTCAAAAAGTTTACTCTTTAAGGGTTTGTTTCTTGCCAAACAACCTCCAGTTAAAGCTTTGAAGTACATTAACTGTATAATACATCTCATCCTTGGATAAAAGTTCTGCACTTATGTTTGGAGCTGGAAATTGAGAGCTGATAACCCAAGGTCCTCCTGCATTGCTACTAGAAGAAGGAGTTATATGCATTGGATCAAAACTTGGTTGAAGCAGATTTCCTGTCCTAGCCATTCTCCTATCTACATTAACTGTTGGTTTGGTTAATGGTTGTTTGAATGTGAGAACCAAAAGTTGATGAAGGAATCATATGATTATTTTTCTGATTGGATACATGGATATTGGTCAGAGGTTGGAGCTTAAGCACATTGGTGTTTATAGGCCACTGGCTTGTCCCCTTGATAATGCTGCAAGGCTGTCAAACTTTTTGGCTACTAGTTTAAGGCGGGAGCTCATGTAATGCACCTTACTTTGTGATTGTTAGAATAGGAATAGACATATACAATCCCCCCTTGAATAGGACTATGAAAATTATATAGTTATCCTACTAGTTAAAGGATTTAATTGTACGGTCTATAAATAGGGTCGCTGTGGCCTGTGTAAAAACATAGATATACAATTCAATAATATTTCTCTCCTATGTTTCTCACGTGGTAACAAAGCATCAACCTTCTCCAATTGTGGTTTGGCTTTTGCATCTTCCTCACCAACCTTTGCCTTTTCATCTACCATACAAGCATTGGTTGTTAGGTGGTCTTGGACACCTTGACCCCTGCACCACAACTCAATTGAGGAATCCCAAGCTAAATAGTTTGAGCTTCCCATTAATATTCTGGAGTGATCACAGGGCTTGAACTTCTCATTCCTGTATTTTAGGAGCCAAAAATACTCGACTCAAGCTCATCATAGCCCTTTTTGTGACTCGCCAAGATGGACGGGGCGGAGGGAAACCTAACGATTGTTCCAATCGAGAAGGGGGGAAGACAGTCGAGCACAACCTCCCGAGCGCTAGGTTCATCAATCCCGAACAATATCTTGTGAAATCAGGCTTCGGTAGCCTAGCTTAAAATCTGGAAAACAATTTGCTGAATCCAAAAAAAAATTAGATGTGGTCGTCGAGAAGTGGAAAAAATTATGTCTGGGTTGGAATGACGAGGCGACCCTACTGGAAAAAAATGTTGAAAAAGTGGCTAGAAAAGGCTAAGATTTGTTTGAAACAGTGGCTGGAGTAGCCGGAACCTTACTGTGACTTGACTTGACATCTCTTTTTCTGGGAGTGTTGTAAGTCACGTTATGACTTCCCCTTGAATAGTCATTGGGATGCAATTGTTCATATTTGGTGATATATAAAGGCAACACCCCGTAAAGGACTACTCTTCGAGGATTAAGGCCATGAACATATCATTGGATATACAAACGATGTGGGCAATATCACGTTCAAAGGGATGTTCGACATCTAAATTTTGTGTTTTTGTAGGAGGCAATTTGATATAGTGGAAGAGTAACAAACAGAGTGTGGTTGCTTTAGCGAGTGAAGAAGAAGAATATCGAGCAATGTCTGTAGTAACTTGTGAGCTAATTTGGATCAAATAGTTGTTGAGAGCTAAAATTTGACAAAATTGATCTGATGGAACTTGTGTGTAATAATCAAGTGGACCCTTCATATCGCATCAAATGCAGTGTCTTTATGAGAGAACTAAGCATTTTGATATTGGTTGTTCACTTTGTTAGAGAAAAGTTTCTCTCAGGAGATATTGTTACATAATTTGCGAAGTCAAGTAATAAGCTTGTAGATATCTTCACCAAGTCCCTCATCGATCCTTATTACACATGTAACAAGCTAGGTGCATATGATTTGCATGCACCAGCTTGAGGGGTTTGTTAGAATAGGAATATGTGTATACAATCCTACTTACAATAGGAATATATATAATATATAGTATCTTATTTCGTAAAAAATTGTATTATAGTGTCTATAAATTGAGTCTTTGTGTAATGTAGATACACAATTCAAATAATTTTTTTATCCTATATTTCTCATAGTGATAAAATGTGATAATCAGTGATTGCCTTTAGCCAGAATGGTATTCATAACTCTTAGAAACTTGTAGTGGCCTGCGGTAGGTTTAGTTGTGAGAACTCATGCAGGCAAAATTGGTTTCTCTTGGAAATCGAGAGACCAGGCATGCTACACTTGTGTATGATATTTTGGCAGCATTGAGTCCAAAAGTTAAAAATGCGATGCAGCAGAGTTTGTTTAAATTGAATGAGTGTTCTCTAATTCCAACTTTAGTGCTACATGGAGCTCGATTGTGTATTACATTTCATAGGGCGTCTTCGAAGGGCTGATAGTTGTTAAGAATACCTATGAGTGACAAGATCAATGCCCTTTCTTTAGCTGTTGATTCGAGTTAAACTTATGACAACTAATTAATAATTATTGAGAATTTTGGGAAGGTAGTTCTTTGGAGGGAAAGTATGACGAAGGGCATAAAGATGGTTGGTTTATTTTCTTTATCATTTGAGTTGAAATAGGGAGCCAACTTATGTCCTAATTGTTAAAGAATGACAAAAGTTCCACATTGGTGGTTATAAGGCTTATAAGGCTTGGGTAATCCTGCTCCCTTTGAGCTAGCTTTTGGGGTGTGAGTTAGGTCTAAAAATTAATTTCACAAGGTATCAGAGCATGACCATCTCACCCAATGCTGGTCCCCAAAATCAAAATTGCCACGTACCATATGCTAAGCACTAGGCGTGAAGTGGGATGTTAAAGAATGACAAGAGTCCCACATTGGTAGTTAATGAGTGGACTCTTTATAAGGCTTGAACAATCCTCCTTCCTCCCTTTAAGCTAACTTTTGGAGTGTGAGCTAGGCCTAAGACCTAATTTCACACTAATAAAACCAGGCTGCTGATGTCCAATAGTTACATTTGTTTCATGTCTCCTTTGTAGCTTTACCTCCTTTGATGAATGCATAATGGAATACTATAATTTTACTGAATAGGGCTTGACCACGTAATATTTGGTACTGTCATGATGGCCTTGTAAGGTAAATTTGTGTATCATTTTTCTAAATGCTGCTAACATGAAGTACTCAATACATGCAGATATCGACAATATGGAGAAACTCCTATAAAGGTGGTGAATGGAGACCATGCATTGACAAGTCTTCAAGAGGTAGAAAATCTGAGGACTGAACTTCTCTCGCTCCTGGTTTTTATGCTCAAGTACTCTTTCCTTTTTCCCCTGTTGGATTTTTTTCACAAAGTCTTAGCATTCAGGTTACTGCTGTATGTTCTACAAATGTGCAAATGCATAATCTTATATTTTTACCCTACTTCTATTAGAACCGGAGTCTACTGTTTTCACCCTTTGACTGAGTCCTCAAAGTGGTCAAAGAAAAATCGTAATTCATGACTTGAGGGAGGAGAATGAGCGGTTCAGTAGTACTTGGTTTATGTAGGAGTAGGTGAAGTGGTATGACTATGCTGTCACACACAATATGGGACAGATTACTGGTGATGTGTGTGAATTACACTGACTTACCTTATCCTGGCTAAATCGTCTGCAACTTTTCTTATTGTTTGTTCACCTATGTATTTCAAAGACGGTTAGCATATCCTAGTTTGTCTTCAAATATCTGTACATAGTTTGTCTTACTTGTTTAGTTTGGAGTGTAAGTGATGTTGACTTGGTAAGTATATCCGTTTTTCTCTCCCTTAGGTGTCCTGCTAATTAGACATAGTCTCCTTTCACTTTGGTTCAATTAGATGTTTGGGTTCCTGGTTAGATCAATTTTACTATCGGATTTCATTACTTTGCCATGTTCATTGATAATTTTTCCTAGTGCATTTAGACATTCTTGATGAAAAATTGATTCGAGTTGTTTTCAATTTTTCAAACTTTCTATACTGAAATTTAAAATCAATTTGGGGTTTATATAGATCCGTTGTGAATGCATCAAAATATTTGTTTTTTGTTCAATAGATCATGAACTTTCATGAAATCATTCATCAAACATCTTGTCCTTGTCATCTCACCAAAATGGGGTAGCTGAGAGGAATAAGCATCTTATTGAGACGGCTTGGACCCAACTCATAAATCTCATGTTCCAATGCGTTTTTAGGAAAAAATCGTACGCCTTCTGCACCTATCTAGAATCAAGTCTCACTCTTTGTTTTGTTCTCACACTTAGCTTTATTCTTTTTACACAATGTATTTTAATATATTTGGGTCAGCCTTCAGTTGATCAGAAAGAAAGATGTCCACTTAAGCAAAAGTAGGAGGAATTGTGCTTAGAACATCTGGCCTCTTCCTGTCACTTAAGCTCGTTGATTACTGTTGTTAAATTTCTGAAGTCTGATACTTCGTTGAGACTGATAATATAAAGAGGAAGTGTAGAAAACATGTCTCTGATTTCATCAGGCCAGTGTTATCAAAGGTGCGCTTCAAGCGCGCTTAAGCCCTGAAGCGAAGCTCAAAACGTGTTCTGCGCTTCGACTCGCTTTATGTGCGCTTCAATGTTGTCATCAAGGTTCTAAGACAAACATTTCCTTGCCAATAAGCTTCTTAGGAAGAAGTAACACTAAATAATTGACATTTCACTTTATCATGATTTTTTTCAATTTCTTTGGTCATATATTTGTCATTCATATTTATAATTATTAGTCTTGGACTAAACATATATATTTTTATTCTTTTTTCCCTTTGCGCCTTTTTCATTAAAGCCCACACTTTATTTGCGCTTAAAGCCCCCACGGACCTTAGAGCATTTATGCGCTTTTCGCCTTTGATAACACATCACGCAGACCTATATTAAAATTTTATGGTTCCAAACCTTTTTGCATCTAAAGTCTGCTGCTAATTTGATGAAATAGTGGAATTCTTGTCATGCTTCTTGCTGATGCATAGTAGTTCTATATGTTGCTTCATCCTTTCTAATAGCTACTGAGGGACTCTGTTATTTTTGCTGATAGATCTTTTATTTACCTCCCGAAAAAAGTTGTAAATAATCTTTGGTTATGCAGTATATATCTATATACTGTAGTAAGTAGTATCCATATTATTGATGTCTCTAATACGGAGGAACTGTCTTGGATTTTGGGAGGGGAAGTAGGTTCTTTGCCTAACATTTATCTGGGCATGCCCTGAGGTGCCAAATCAAAGGCTTTGAACATCTGGAACCAGTGATTGGGAAGTGTGAGAAAAAGCTTACCAGATGGAAATCTCAATATATCTCCTTGGGAGGTAGAGTCACTCTCATTAATTCAGTTTTGGATGCCTTACCTACTTACATGATGTCCATCTTTCCTATTTCTAACGGGGTGATACAAAGACTTGATAAAATTAGGAGGGATTTCTTATGGGAAGGGACAGAGGAAAATGATTCCACTGTCAAACATTTGGTCAAGTGGAACAAGATTCTCTGGGGGAAGAAACATGGGGGTCTTGGAGTAAGGAATTTGAAAAAACAGAGCAAAGCCTTAGACTTAAGTGGTTATGGAGGTATTCTCAAGAGCCTCAACCATACTGGGGAAAAGTAATTCAAGCCAACTATGGAGAGGAGAACAACTCGATGACAAAGGAGGTCCTTACACCATATGGGGTAAGCCTATGGAAGTCCATCAGAATCTTGTGGCCTCACTTGAAGATCAGTACAACCATCAGCATCAGGGTAGGACATCAAGACTTCATTTAGGGAGGGAAAATGGTTAGGCAACTTTAGCTTGAAAAGTATCTTTTCAGAGATGCATGACTTGGCAGTGAATAAACAAGTGAGTGTAGCTGAGGTTTGGACACAACATGGATGGAATTTCCTATTTAGAAGGAATTTCAATGATTGGGAAATCGAGACCGTGACTGATTTTTTTGGAAGGCTGGAAGCTTTTACAGGAACAAGGGATGAACATGATAGATTATGGTGGAGCAGAAATAACAAAGGCACATTCAAGGTAAACTCTGCATATAAGTTGCTAAATCAAGATGGACAACATTCTTCTCTTGGCCTTGAGCAGATTTGGAAACCTAAAATCTCTTTCAAGGTGTCATGTTTCACTTGGCTTCTGGCAAAAGAAGCAATTTTAACACATGAAATCTCAAGAGTAGGAAGTTCTCCATGTGTTCTAGATGCTATTTATGTGGGGAAGAGGTTGACACAGTCAATCATCTGTGGGAGCTGCAGATAGAGATAGATGGAGGATTTTCCCAGCCTGTATTTGGTGGAGTGTTTGGAAAGAAAGAAATGCCAGATGTTTTGAGAGCAAGAGCTGTGATATTCAAAAGATCCAACTAAACTGTATCAGGTTTTTTTGCTTCTGGTGCAAGCAAATGTATTTAGAGGACACTAAATCCATTATAGATATCCTAGGTACCTGTTAGGATTCAGATACAGTTTTCTTACATTTTGACTAGCTGTAAATATGGTTTAGTGCAACCCATGAATATACACAATGTTACCTTCAGAAAAAAGTGGTATCTTGTATGCTGGTACAGTTTTTGGGATAATCATTTATGTTTTCAGTATTTTATAGATGCTACAGTAAATCTATATTGAATCTTTGTTAGAGTGTCAACTAAACTTGTATCAAATATCTTTAGGTTTACCTGAATCAAATGGGTACATTTACATCGAGGCAAATGGTGGTCTGAATCAGCAAAGAACATCAGTAAGTACTCTGTTCTAAGATGATTATAACAACAACATACCCAATGAATGTTCTAAGATGATTATTCTTGTAATGCTGAAGTTTCATTTCAGTGACTGAGATGCCTACCTCTGGTTGCTTTTGTGCTTTCTAGATATGCAACGCTGTTGCTGTGGCAGGTTATCTTAACGCGACCCTGATCATTCCACATTTCCACTTTCACAGCATTTGGAGGGATCCAAGGTTGATTTTCTCTTCTATTGTTCTATTCTTTCAGGGCTCAGTGATTTTTTTATTTCATAGATACACATATAAACAATGTACCACTCAGGAAGTGTGTAAAGCCTGCTAACATCTCATGGTTAGCTGTTACTGGTAAAAAACTCTTGGTTATGTCATATAATTGTGTAGATCAGTGAAATGCATTAAACCTGACTATGACATAAAAAGTTTGGCAACTTTAATTGATTAAATCATTAAGAGAACAAAACCGGCTTTATTACCCAGTCCTCTCATGTTCATGCGCCGTTCAACTAAAATGAACTCTGAATTTGTATCTTTCTTTTCATTGAGTTGGTGGTTGCTCCGTCTCTTGGTGGACATACTTTGATTGATCCCTTTTTTTTGTGGGTGGTGGGGTGGCGGTAGTTATGCTTGTTACACTTACATCTCTTATCTTATTTTTTTTGTAACAATTCTTGACCTTATTATGATTAATGTTAAAAGACTTCCAAGTGAAAGAACTAGATAAGCTCACTTTTTGCTCCGACTTTGGAAATGGGCCTTGGCCCTATTATACCTTATCTTTTTTGTTTCTCATCGCCATTCACCTTTTCCGATGGCTACTTGCTCGTTCACAATTACTACCACAAGAAAGTCACCCCATCTCTAAAAGGGCTTATGCACCCTTTTATTTTCTCCATTAACGGAAGATCGTATGATCTTCGTTTTTGGGGCGAAATCCTTTATAACATATTAATACTAGTGCTGATTGTGATAGATGGTTCTCTAATTGAGCCGCAATAGGTGATTCACGAGCAAAATTAACATTGGATAAAACTAATCTGAGATGGGTATGCGATAACCTTTACAATGCTTCGAAGGGTAGAGACTAGAGACACTGTTTACAGTTTTTGGGGAAAAATATTAACTCATACACTTGCAAATCTATCAAAGCTGTAACATCTTTGGACAATTTGTTAGAATCGAAACATAGCTGGTTGATCAAAAAAATGCAGCCATCATTCCAGAGGCAATACACAACAAAGGCTGGGGCAATCCCAGATTTACTAGTCTAAATCATATGTAGAGTCAGGCGAGGTCTCTTAATGACCAGAAAATGCAAAGATTGATTCTGGTGGAGAACTCACAAGTACTAGCAAATATGTTTCATTGTCATTGGATGCCTGAATGAACCCTTCCATCACAGTCCCAACCCAAATACAATTCAAGATAGTTCATTAGTAGATGGAATATATGTTCTACTATGAAAGTGATGTCGATGATTCATAAGCAGTTCCTTTTTAAATCCCATCTAGGCACGAGGTTGTTCGAGTTCACGTATGGGACTGTTACTAGAATGGAAGACGTCTCTCTTCAACGGTGGTCTCTATTCAATGCGTCAGAACTGACAGTAATGGAGGAGCAGCATTGAGGGACCAATGTTTTTGGTGTTTTGTTTCAGCTTGGACTCTGATGTACCAGCATTATACGACACATTTGATGCTTTTAACTATGAGTTAATGCTAGTTCTTAAGCAACATAGTGTCTTTTAATAGTTTTTCTACTGTGTTAGATAGGAGATCAGTCAAAGTAGGAAAGGAAGATAAGTGTTGGCAAAGACAGCCTTGATGATAGGACTGACAGACCCACGCGCGCCGTCAAGACCAATGTCAGCGGCCAACAGACGGGTGCAAAAATAGGCTCAGTGATGGTCCACCTGACAGACTATCACACATGCGACGGATTGTCCGGACCATTACTTAGGGTCGACCAAAGTAGTTCTTGATTTTAGACGACAGAGAAGGTGACGGACCGTCACACCTCACAGGTGTGACGGGTTGTCAGACGAAACTTCGCGCAGACTTCAAAGGGCCAACTTCCTTATTTTTAAATTCAAATTTCCTAGGACTATAAATAGTATTTTTAGGGTTTATTTCATCGTCTTGTTTTAATCTAAGAACAGTGCTTACTCTTGAATGAGTTTTGTTGAGATTTTCATTGGTATTTGAAATCAAAGCTTGTGATTGCCTTAACTTTTGAAAGTGAATCCTTATTGAATGAATGCAAGTATCTTCCTTACTTGAATTATCATGAGTTGCTAAACCCCACGATCAAGAGCTATGGAATACACGATGACAACCTAAAATAGGTTTTTACGAAATGAACTGTGTGTTGTGATTGTGTATCTTATTAATTCTTTTATATTAATTGCCTTCTAATGGTTGCAAACATTAGAACCTGCCCTAGCTTTGACTTGTTTGAGTAAAAAGTGTAAACCCTGGGAAAAAAGTTAATAACGAGGATTCAATATGTTGAACTCGTCTAATGGTTGATGTTGTAGTAAGATTAACCAACTCGGAGTAATTATCATTGATTCGAGTAGAACACTTTTAGTTTGTGAGGATAAAAGTGACATGCATCTAATTGGTTGAGAAGCAGTTATGTGTAATATGAGTTTGATGAGCTGGTATACTACCATTGCAAAGTGAAATTTTGAATTAACCCGCTTAAAGCAAAGAGTCACTGTTGAACACAATCCTGTGTTTGCTCTTTATAAATTTTACTCTTAACTAATATCAGTGAAAGTTACTAGTTACGAACTGATACAGAAAGTCAGTTCAAAAAAAAAATTGATAGGGAAAGCATCCAAATTCTCCCAATTCCCCCCTCCCCCTCCATTCTTTTGGAAATAAGAATCTAATAGTAAATAATTGCATACGACATAGTTCTTGCCTTATTCCTGGTGGGATTCGACCCCAACCAAGTTGGGTTCTATATTTGACAATGACCTTGTTATACTTCTTTAAGGAGGTGTAATATGGGTGTATCAGACTCTAAACACATTCAATTGCTACATCTCATAAGAGATTTTGGTTCCATTGATCAATTGGAAGTTGATGGGAGCTTGGTTACTGACCCTGAGGTGATCAAGAAGAATGCTTAGGCCTAGGAATTACTACCAGAATTTGTACAAGGAGCTGAAGCTTGGAGACCTGAGTTGCAGCTTCATAATATACCAGTAATCCCTAGTGAAGAACAGGCATGGCTACAAAGACAATTTGAGGAGGATGAGGTTCTAGATTGTATCAAATTGTGTGTGCAGAAGGCTCCTAGACCAAATGGCTTTCCAATGCTGTTCTTTCAATCCTTCTGGGAAATGCTATACGAAGATATCACAAAAACTACTAAATTCTTTCATTCCAACTAGGTTTTTGAAAAAAGTTTCACTGCCACCCTCATGGTTTTTATCCAAACGAAACTAGGTGTTGCTGTTCTGAAAGACTACATACTTATAAGTCTGATAGGTGGAGTATATAAAATCATTGTCAAATTGCTAGCTGAAAGATTGAAGGAGGTGGAGAACATGTTGGTCTACAAACATCAGATGGCTTCATAAAAGGGAGACAGATCATGAATGCTGCACTTATAGCCAATGACTGTATAGATTTAAGAATGAGAGGAGTAGAGCCTGGTGTTGTGTTCAAACTTGATATTCAAAAAGTTTATGACCATGTAAATTTGAAATTCTTATCATCATCCTTAGACAAATGGGTTTTGGCAACAAGTGGTTGAGTTGGATTGAGTTTTGTATTTAAACAGTCACGTTTTCTGTTCTAGTAAATGGTGAACCAGTGTTTTTTCCTATCAGAAAGGGGTCTCTTTTCAGACAGGGTAATCTTCTATCCCCTTTCTTTTTTTATTTTGGCAATAGAAGGTATTGATAGCATAATGAGAATTGCGTTACAAAATAAGTGAATCGGGGATTTGATTTCGAATTGGTGCAAAGATGGGCAGGAAAGGGAAATTTGTCATTTACATTATTATGCAGATGACGATCAATTTTTTGTGAGTCAGTTGCTAACGAATCACCTACATCAGACTGAGGCTGGTAGTATTTGAAGCTATTGCGGGATTGAGGGTCAACTGGGCAAAACAGTATGTTCCCTATCACGTTCCTCAGATTCATGAGTTGGCAAGCATTCTAGGCTGCCACATGACATGTCAGAAATCCAGAACCATGAACACCAATAATTCTCCTCGGCTAGATAATTCCAGAACACTAATCAAAATCGAAATTGGATAGCGGTTTGCCCTTTCAAATCTGTGATTTAGGTTGAAGAACCCTAGAAATGAACTCTCTCACTTCCTCAGAATTTCTCCATGATTCTACCTAAACAATTTACTCATAATCACACAATAAACTTATCTAATAGATTGGATCATTACCTTTATGTGTTGAGTCGAAAATCCCTATTTTTCTCCCTTTCTTTTCTTTTCTCTTACTTGCGGTTTTTTTTTTGAAATAAGAAGGATATCATCAGCAATAAGCATCAAGAAGATGCGAGCATTACAAAGAGATTATCAGCTTCCAGGAAGGCAAAAAAGCTATCACAACTATCAGCATACATCTATGGAGCTAATAAATTCTAGGGAAGAATCAACAGTAATTACAGAGGAGTAGTTTACCCAACTAAAAAGACTAGTCAAACAACTAGCCTTGAGAGAGGAAATGGGAGTTGGGATGCGATCAAAACATGTTTTGTTCCTCTCTATCCATAAACACCACAATACAAGTGGGAACCAAAGACCAGATCTTTTTGATGGACTTCCCTACTTTCCAGGAACTCCAACACACAAAAGCCTCTCTCAAAGTGCCTGGCATGGCCCAAGTCATACCAAAGAGAGAAAAGAACATGTTCCAAAGATCTGTGGCAACAATGCAACGAAGAAACAAGTGATTGATAGATTCTGGGTTGCATGAGCACATGTAGCATCTGTTGGCTAAACAAAACTTCCTCCTCATAAGATTATCTTGTGTCAAGCAAGAACTATAAGACTAATCCAGCTGAAACATATCACTTTTGGTGGCATCATAGTTCTCAAGATAAGTTTCCAGGGCCACAGATCAATAAGTGTCTTCCTTAAACTTAGATGTAAGTAGCCTTCTCTGACTGAATAGGAGCCATCTTTGTTGCTTCCCCAAGTGAGTCTATCCTTGCTTTGGCTGTGGACTGAGCTGGTCTGAATGTAGGCCATGAGTGCCATAAATTCTTCCAACTCCCAGTCATTTAGATTTCTCCTCAGAGTCATATTCCAAGTATTATCTTCCCAACACTGAGAGATTGTTGAGTCTGGATTGGAGGAAATCTGAAATATTCTTGGAATACGTTCATATGAGGATGTTTTCCAACCAAGTGTCTTTCCAAAACTGGATGTGCTCCCCACTTCCCACCTTGAAAGTAGCATTGCTTTAGAAGACCTCCCACAACTTCCTTATAGCTTTCCTTGTGACTTCATTAGAGCACCAGTGACGAGTGCTACCAAATTTTGGTTGGATCACCTCCTTCCATAGACCAGTTGTCTCCTGATTGTACCTCCAGTGCCACTTCATAAGCATACACTTGTTATGTAATGCCAGGTCTTTAATCCCAAGCCTCCAAACTGCTTTGGCATGGTGACTTTGGCCCATTTCACAAGGTGGAATTTGTGGTTCTTACTATTACCTTCCCAGAGGAAGTCCCTCCTAATCTTGTCAAGATGATTTTGCACCTTAGCTGGCATGGGGAAGAGGGACATAAAATATGTGGGAACACTATCCAAGACACTGTTGATGAGTGTTACCCTGCCCCCTAGTGAGAGATATTGTTGCTGCTGGGAAGCCAATCTTCTTTCAAACTTTTCCACAATACCACTCCAAGCCCCAACTGATTTGTAACTAGCACCCAATGGTAACCCCAAATAAGTTGTGGAAAAAGATCCCATTGAACAACACATGATGCTGCAAAATTCTCCAAGTTAGGGACCTCATTAACAGGGTAGATAATGCTTTTAGAGATGTTAATGTGGAGTCTTGACATGGCTTCAAAAAGCATAAGAGTGAGTTTAAGGTACTGCACTTGGGATTTCTCAGCTTCACAGAAGATCAGTGTGTTGTCAGCAAACAAGAGATGTGATATGGAAATTGTTCGACTAGAACCATTGCCCACCATAAATCTCTAGCCAATGTAGATGTTTGGCCTTTTCTAACATCCTACTTGCGTTTTCTTCTTTATCTTTTCCTGCGTTCTGCTTCTGCCAATTTCTGATTTTCTCACATTTATTATTTATAGCTCCATATCTTCTTTTTTTCCTTCCCCCATTCTGGGCTTGGCCTACTTTTTTTTTCTTCTTAATTCATTTTCTTATATATAAATGATCAAATAACCCTTAATATATGGGTTATTACATTCTCCCCCAATTAAAATAACGTTCGTTCGCAAACGTGGCCAAAACTTTTTGAACTGTCAAAATATGAACTCTCACCATGCATGTCCCACTTGTACTCTTTAAGTAGTCTTCCGTAGTAGATAGTTATGGCAACTTCCTCAAAAGCGCAATTCTCACTTACCTACACTTATCTTAGTAAAGTAACATGAGTGGAGTCATAAATGTATTCGCGGAAAGTATTTACAAATATAACATGTACTTCTGGTAGCATAACAAGTCTCTAGCTACGTCAACCTATTACCCAAAACCTTATCAGCCATATGCTTGAACACCAGCTCATCCTTCTTTCAATATCTCACACAATAACACTAAAAGCAGTATGGCATATGCTGGAACACCAGCTTATCCTTCCTCGCAGAAGAGCTGGCTGAAGAAAAGCATTTGTTTTGTGTTTGTCCTATAACGTTACACTATACTGTACAGGATAAGGATCTGAGATCTCTTGACCCATATCAACCAGGTGATACTAAACTATTAGTGGATATTTAGGTTTCTCGGATGATTAGTGGAACTGGTTGTTCCATGTAGGTGTCATGACCAAAAGTTCAATTCTATGTAATTTATATGCCTATCATTTAATCTTCTATTGTTCCTTTCAATTTAGAAAAACTCATTGTGTTTTATTGATCATATTGTTTTTGTCGTTTCTTACAATGTGCTTTCTAGAGAATAAGAATTGAGGGATGATAAATCATTCTGGTTATTGCCAGAAAATATGAAGCCACCCATGAATGAGTTGGTAAATTTGTGGACGAGAATTTCTTATAGACTTAGCTAACTAAGTTATTTTTATAATATTGATTACTTAGAAGAATATAATATTAAAATGGTAAAGAGGACATAGTATTTCTTTTAACAATAAAGATAAATAGGTTAAACAAATTGTTACAAAATATTAAAATTAGGGAGGTACACATAATTTTGTAAACCACAAGGAATGTCAGTGTTACGGAATGAAAAACCTAAAGTGAGGTCTTCGAAATTATCCCTAGAATGCTTTAGCCTTTTTTTTTGTTTGGGGTGGGGGATCATACCTTTTCCTTTTTTTATTACCAAAAATGAAAATGTTTTATTTTGTCTGTGCAGCAAATTCAGCGATATTTATGATGAAGAATTTTTTGTTAAAACCCTAGCAAATGATGTAAGGGTGGTAGACAAGGTTCCTGGTCTTATTATGGAACGGTTTGATCACAATATGACCAATGTGTACAACTTCAGGATCAAGGCATTGTCCTCTATTTCGTACTACCGGGGGACAGTTCTTCCTAAGATGGTTGAAGAACAGTGAGCTTCTCTATCTCTTTTGCTTTCTTTGTCTCTCCTATTCCCTCCTTGTTTGAACTGCTTCCATTAAGTAACAGTACTAACAAATAACTCACACCTATAAGAGATCACTTCTCTGTGGTAAAAGCTGTCAGTGCTAAATATCGAAAACTCATTATAATTCCTAGTTTGGAAATTTTTAGAAAGTTAACATTTTATAGACAAAATACACCACTAGTGTATTTCAGTAGTAATTACATCAGGAGTTTGAAGTTAGCAAAACCAAAAACATCTATCACCTATACTCATCCTAAGCTATCTCCAAAGTGAGTAATATCCTCCACCATTATGGGGAGTACATAGTTACACCAAAAATAAAAGGTTATATGGCATGGCATCAATTTTTGAAATTGTCACATAATTAGTTTGCCAAACTAGTTAGTCTAATTATAATGAACTGTGTGCCTCTTTTTTTTGTAACCCCCTCCCCCCTTGATTCCCACTCCTGCATCAACTTTACGCTGATTTTTTGTTATTAGGAAATTATTGATTCGTCTTTCGGTTTAAGATATGTAAAGGTTGCTATTGAAACACCCATTGTATTGAAGGGAAGAAAACCAAGTTTTTCTTCCTTTCTTATTCTTTCACATGGTATCAGAGTTCGTGGTGATTGCTCACTGCAAATTTACCAGCAACTTCACAAAAGAGAATATCGTCACTATGCATTTACCACTGTGAAAGTTGCCCTCCGTCTACTGTCAGGTCACATCATTATCTTCATGAGTTCTGTGCAAAGTTCAGCACCACCACTATGTCCCGGATACTCCGGCGAGAAAAACCAGACCATCCAAGTCCATATGGGAGCCACCACACATCATTAGCAGTATAGACTCCGGTGATGCATTACAAATGCGTGCTGGGCGCGTGATGCCTTTTCTAGCCACCCTTTGAAGCAGATCTCCTTGGGGATCGGCCAATCATACCAATCCCACCAATATAATGTCTTGTGATTTCAGTTCACCGGAATCCTACTTTGGCAATTTCAATTGTCTCTTCCAGCATATTTCCCTCATTTGGCACTTTCCGGACTTCAGATTCTGTCCTTCGAGTCTTTTATCTTTTTGGAGTCCACCCCAGGTATTTTATGTGAACTTGGTGCGACCAAGTCACTATTTCAATCAATCTAGATTTTCTGGCGACACCTCTTCCTTACACTTGGGGTTCAACTGAAGCGTATGGTTCACCAGATTCAGCTTTAAAATTTCTTCCCTCTTCTGTCCATTAAAATAAGCAGTTCCTGGGTTCCTTGCTCTTGATTATTTATGTTGATTCTCTTGAATAACTTCGAGAAAATTTGATCCAGTACTTTGAATGGTTGGATGGTTTCTGTACCTGAATATATTGAGTTCCTTTGGCATAAGATACGTAAGTAGACATCCTCTGAGAGAGCTTATGTTGTTCAGACCAGTAACACTGTTGCTTGTGTTTCTCAATCTTCTTCTATCAGTCATTGGGTCATCAATTATGGTGCATCCGTGTCACAGTCCGAAATCGGATCATGATGGCGCCTTACCATAAACCCTCAATAGGCAAAGCCAAATCCAACAACAATCGGTAAGGCTGATTCTCAACATGCCACTTTAACTCTTTCCGAAGACATCACTATCTCATTCTCAACACTTGACCTGATTTCTCATCTTATCATCTCCCCCTTAGGTATGAAACCGATACTTTAAAGCTATGAATCTATTCCATCATCTCTAAAGTAGTGTACATTCAATTTACTCTTTAACACTCAAGAAAGGCTGATTCCATGTCTACTGAACTCTCCATATGCAGGTGCTGAGGTTCCTTCTACGACCCCTTTCTAAGATGCTTCTCTTAACTTCTTTTCATTGGCTTATAAGGCCACGTCATCTAATTCCTAAGGAAAAAAATAATGTGTTAGCATATTCCATATTAACAACTCAGTTATGCTATCTAGGCATACATGAAAACGATAAACTTAATTATAACCTTATCTGACTACTTACAATCTCGGGTACACCTCTTATACTCTTGTTAATCCAGTGACTTTGTCATACTTCATTTCTCTCATCTAAAAGTCAGAATCTCACACTTGTACCACTCCTATTCATTGCAGGTTACATCTTACATCTTACTTCCTCACCTACTCTATGTCGAGTCTACCAAATTAGATCTCAAGACTGACTTCATCACCCGCATGTTGCCATCATTTTTATCATGACACTCATCTTAAATTCAAGCTTAGTGTCTAGTACTAAAACAATATCAATATAATTGCTCACATACTGTACTGACTTCCGACCACTAGATTAAATTAAGAGACTCACCCACTAAGACCTCATGATGAGTAGTAAATCTTTATCTCTCGGTCTACATACTTACATATTACTGTCACATTCTACTTCACAACTTAAATACTATTTACTCACTTACAATACAACATCTCTTAATTAGTTCTATAATCCTCTAAATACTATGGGGCTCTCTTTTTGAAAATCATAAGTCTAGCTTAGAGCTATCACCTCATGAATACTCCTGCCCTTCTATTTAACACGTACACTTGGTTGTTACTAACACAATGACACCTCATCATAAACTCCATTCTAGTTAAAGTATACTCTTTACTCATCCATACTAGTAACTCTTACTCACCCTCTATCATGAAATCTACACAAACTCATCAATTAGTCTACCCATAAAAGAAAACTCCTCATTAATAACTTATTGGTTGCATGACTGCAACAACATATTTGCCTCATCGCTATCTCCTTTTTCTTAGATTGCGATACCTGTACATGCAGTTTTCTAACTCTGGGCACTTTTACTTCTACTGTTTATGACATCGTAACTCATACTATCTTTTCGGGTGAAAGTACTACCTAAGCTCTAAAACACACTTTCTCATGAGGGTAGTTGAAACAAGGTTTAGAGAATAGAGTCTAGGAGTACATCTTGCTTTTAGCTCGAACGCACAATTCATATGAATAAGAGTGTATTCTTTTGAATCTCAACACTTAGGCTCATTCACAAGCTTCTCTTAAGCCTCTCTTCAGTCTCGTCGATAAGGATCTGACTTTGCTTTACCACCACCTTTGTATGAGGGGTAGTCGAATGGATATACGAATGCAAGAGTAGAATAAGTTCCTTATGACATAATTCTATTGTACGATTTAGAGTATGGAAAAGGAAAACTTTTCTTATGTCTGCAATACCTCATTTATAGAAGTGGGACCCTCACAACCATAAACAAGACCCTATTGACACGACTTCGTACACCCTAGGACACTTAAACTCTGTGCTCTAATACCACATGACCTGAGCCTACACTCTGGACATGGCCGACACTCAAGAACCATTGTTGGTCCCAAGCGAACCCTCATCCTGGCTTGCTCTGAGCGGAAAGCTAATTCGAGCAATAATAGACTTAAAGCTGAATTAAACTCATTAAACTCAAATACTCAACTTCACAAAGGCTGGAAAATACTCAATAGAGTTACTTAAAGTTTGTAAAACAACTAAAAAAAAATCATATCGAAAGACTCTTCAACTTAATTATCTATGGAGCCTGTACTATTACAGATGGATATTAGACAAGAGCCATGACATCTCAAAACAACTAAACTGAAAGTAAATGTGAAGTCCTCCAGAATAAACGAGGCTCACCAAAAGCTAAATGGAATGTAGAATGATCTCAACGAATGCACCTGTTGGTAATTTTGAACACCTGAATTTGCATTATAAAAGGGTGTAGGTCGAATGACATCAGTACATTGAATATACGAGTATACCAGGAGAAATTGAAACATAGGTAACTGAAGTGATATCATGGGAAGGACCATACTCACCTCAACTCAACTCCAATATGAAAGCAATAACTAAAGATAAAATGTTTAAAGCTTCAAAATAAACAAATACTAACTCAAGGATGTATATAAAAATGCAATGAACTCAAAACAGTAGATACCAACTTAAAATGTATAAAAATGCAATGACATACTATATACTCTTATTTGGGAGATTCTCTAACCAACAACTATCATTATGAGAAATGTGATAATACAACGTTTCACCCAGGCTGTCAGAACGGTTATAACCTTGTCTGGGGTATTAAACACCTCAACTAAGTGGATCCACTAAGCTCTGCGGGAAGGCACTTTGGATTCATCTAAAAAGTATGATCTTGTACCATGTTAGCATACATGGTTTATGAGGAACTTGCGTTGTCTAAACTCATCCCCATGTCGGTTTAAATACTACTCGCAATAATATATACTCATGCTCAAATTTGTAAAACATACACTTTCTCTAATTTGAGATAATTGCTCAAACTATCCTTTTTAAAGAGGTAACTGCTCTGAAATATCTTTGAACTCATAAACTCTTTTTAGAAATCAAAATTTCTCTTTTCGCAATGTAAAATTGATTGGGAATTCTTAGTTCCCTTGAACTTTAATCAAAATTGTCGCTTTAAACTTTTTCTCAAAACTTAGTTTAAAACACAATGATTGGCTTTCAAATATAGATATGAACGAATCGACTCAAGGATCTCAAAAACATTATAGAAAACTCAGGACTCAAAAACTCAATGATACTACTCATCTCAAGAATACTCAATTCATAGGGTTCATGCGAAATCATGAACATAAACGACTCAACCCAAGGATCTCAATTACAATATAAAAACTCATGAATACAACTCTTCTCATTTTCATACTCATTTACTCAAGACTTAGCTCAAATCTATAGTTAAATGCAAAAGACTTCTAAAAATGACTCAAAAGGACCTCTTGAACTTATATCTTAACTTTACTTCAATTTGAAATGTAAATTACGAGATGTGATTAGGATAAGTAGGATCTCTCAAGGATCAACAAGACTTTAAGAGTTAATATTAAGAAGAGAAAGAAGATACGATTCAAAGGATCATTGACGTGATGTGGAGGTCATTAAATTTTTGCTTGCAAAAAGTCTTTCAAGACAGAAGACTCCGTATCCTCTCTGCGACGCGGAGAGGGGGTGTTCGATTGAAGATGGAACTTTCAAGCGTCTCCGTGACGCGGAGCTGGACGCAAATATTTGACTGTCTTTTTTTTCTTCTTCACCCAAACTCACTTTAATTCATAAACCCAATGCAATTTCATTGAAATCTCACTCAAATTCTACAAAAAGCACCACTCATTCACAAGACCCTCACCTCAAGAACTCAAAACATCCATTTGTTAAAGAATAGAAGCTAAAACTTTAGAACTTCTCAAGAATCTCAATACAAACGATTTCAAGAACGAATTCACGAATGAAATTTCATTACTGGCACGAGGGCAAACAAACCCAACACTATGAGAAGCTTACATACCTGGAAGAACAATGTTCTTGAAGAAAATTGAAGGAAAATCTTGGATGAACCCTAGCCTTATGTTTCTTGAAGTTCTTAAGGCTAGATATTTAGGAGTGAATGAGAGGGTTTGGTTATGAAAGCTGATTTTCTACACGTTTAGGGTAATTTAGATGACTTCCTAAGGGTTTTAGGACTAAAATACCCTTAAAGAAATAAATAAAAAGAGTTGGAAGTTGGGATTTTTTCCAGCGGCCAGTGAGGTATGTATTCACTCCGTAATGCAGAGCCATCGCGGAACTGCTGTCAGGTTAGAACGTCTAGTAAATCAGTCATAACTTTTTACTAAGAACTCCGATTGAGGCAAACTTGGTGGCATTGGAAAGAGGACCCGAAGACCTTAAAATTGATAGGTCATTGACTACCTATCTCTTTATGTGCTAAAAGATATGGTCGATTGAAGTTGACTCAAAACTAGAAACAGATGGGTGACTCAAACAACTTATTCTCTTTAGTCCTTTTTGAAACTCGAGGTGTTACACCTGTTGCCCTTAATACCTAAGAAAATTTAGGATCACTTGGTACACAACGGAGAATGGTTCGAGTCTTGACTTCGAAATTTTCGGGGTGTTACATTTACAAGGTATGGGACATAGAAAAAGCTGAAAAATAGGATGGACACTTCCATCTAATTTTCAAAATGCTTTTTTTTAATATTCCAGCTTAATACCAATGTATTTGAATTCAGCTAGTAAACTTGAATACAATCGGTAAGATGATAAATGAAAGCATATAGCAGTCGGTTAATATCAATGATGTTCATGTTATTGGCACAATAACCATGATGCTTCTAATACTTTTGGAATGAATAGTTATTCCAACATGATTGTCAGTAGTTGAGCTTTTGTGAAGACATCTTTTCAACTTCAGTTCATTCGAGCAATGCTCTACTAATAACACATAATTTTCATCCATTTATGATTTAATAACTATACTGAAATCAACTTTCGCGTAGAAAATTGAACTTTATAGCTGTAATATAAGCTACTGCATCTTTATTTTACTTGTCCTTTAAAAATAGTCTAGTTTATTGAAAACTTAGAAAGCAAATACTTCTAATGATATGAAGAACTTTTTAATTACAAAGGCAATGCCATTTATATCAATAATCTGACCACTAATATAATACATAAATAATACATAAATAATACAACTGAAGGTGAAGTTTTCCCTCATCATAAATGGCAACGTTGAAGGCTTCTTTCAGTCCCAAAGGGGTCTCGGACAGGGAGATCCTATGTCTCCATTTCTATTCTTAATAGCCATGGAGGGACTGAATCATATGTTCAGGAAGGCAAAGACAAATGGATGAGGAGAGGTTTTAGTGCACAAGCAGGGAGAGGGGAGGAACTGGAGAGATCACACACTTATTTTATGCTGATGATGCTCGTATATTCTGTGAGGCAGAGAAGACGAATATTATACATTTAAGAGCCATACTCTCTATATTTGAGGGTATTTTAGGCCTCCATGTCATCTGGTTGAAGAGTCATCTCTTCCCTATCAATAATGTTTGACAATCTGTTTGGGCTAGCTGAAGCATTGAGTAGCCTAGTAGATGCACTACCAACAAAATACCTGGGACTGCCTTTGGGAGCAAAGAACAAAGAGCTCGAAGTGTGGTATGTGGCATTGAAGAGACGTGAGAAACTAGCCAGCACCTGTCTCTGGGAGGCAGGGTAATTACTCATTAGATCAGTGTTGGATGGTCTGCCTACTTACATGGTGAACTTATGTCAGTCCCCAAGAACGTTGAGAAGAAAATTAATAGTCTAAGGAGAACTTTTCTATGTCAGGATGACAAGGAAATAGGAGGCTATAACCTGGTAAAGTGGGATACACTCACACTCAATAGAATCCGAGGAGGCTTAGGTCTGAAGAACTTCAATCTCCAGAACAGTTGTCTACTTGAAAAATGGTTATGGAAATTCTGTACTGAAGACAGTGCCTTATGGAGAAGATTTATTGCAGGCAAATATGGTTTATTTAATCAATGGACAACTGAAGAGGTTTTTGGGCACTTTTGGATGCAGTGTTTGGATGACCATTAGAAGATTATGGCCACACTTCAGATACAACATATACATAATACATCTTGTGCATAGTAATATTGCACGCAACATCTCAACCCTATGTGAATAGCAAACAGATTTACCCCTTTTTACTTTGAATCTCCCAAAAGTGAGTAAATCAACACAAATATCTACCGAGGTATAGTTTATACTTTAATGGCAAAATGGAGTCAGGAGGACTACTCCACATCATAAGGCATAAGAACTTACAAAAACATATTTACAACATCGATATTCTAATTATTATCCAAGCAAAAGTGTTCTGTATTTTTCGTGAAATTCTGAAAAATGGCAGGTCCAATTTGTTATTATAAATGGAATTCTAGTATCTTTAGGCGAGGAAACTGGTCCATTAGAATAAGATTTTGATATGTTATGAATGCCCAAGTTAGTAAAGATTATTTGCTACCGTATTAGTCTCTTTAAGACAATGGCCTATAAAAAAATATTATTGAGTTATAGACCTATTCTTTTCCACTGGTGGATTACACTCTATATGTTGTCGTTGTAATCTCCAATTGCCACGTAAGTTTCTATATCAACATAGAGTTTAAATTCTATGTGAACATAGCTCTAATCAGTGTTATTAAAGGCGAAAAGCACAAAAAAGCTCTAAGGTCCATGGGGGCTTTAAGCGCAAATAAAGCGTGGGCTTTAATGAAAAAAGGCGCAAAGAGAGAAAAGAATACAAATATATATATTTAGTCCAAGACTAATAATTATAAACATGAATGACAAATATATTACCAAAGAAATTGAGAAAAAAATTATGGTTAAGTGAAATATCAATTATTTAGTTTCACTTCTTCATAAAAGGCTCATTGGCAAGGAAAAGCTTGCCATAGAACCTTGATGACGATATTGAAGCGCACATAAAGCGAGGGGAAGCGCTCAACGCGTTTCGAGCCTTGCTTCAGGGCTTAAGCGCGCCTTTGATAGCACTGTACTAATTATTTTGAATGCACCAATATAAGCCTAATATTATTCGTTCATGAGGTAATTGACTAGGTGAAACATTCTATAGAAGACATATTAATTCTTTCAAAGCTAGCATTACATGTGTCTTCATTATTTCCTATCATATCACAAAGGAAATTTGATAACGCCCAACTACAACCCTTATAATTCAAAGTGTAGGCAGTTGCTAACAAGTATAAACCCACCGGTGAGTTGCCGATTCCACGATGAATGATACTGAAGAGAATCCAAATATGAAGTATGGAAGTGCTCTAACTTCTTGTAGAATGGAATTAAATAACACATAACATAATGTAAATCGACAGGTTTCAATTATCAATATCAAGAGAGTTTAATTGTTAATGAGGACAACTAACGCGGGGTTTTAACAAATAGAGAGGAGACCTAGAATTGTGCACAATCGATTACTAATTTCTCTTAATGGATAGTAACTAATCACTTTAAATTGTTGAATCTCAATGGGTAGGTTGTGTTGTAATTGTGACAACCATTTTTCAATCATATATATATAAAAGAGAACCTTAGGTCAACCTATATGGTGTCCCCACAAATCAGATGTCCCTTTTAAATTTATTTATTTCCGAAACTAGTCTTCCCCTTTTGTGAAAAGTTGTGACTTTTATGAAAATTTGCGACTTTAATGAAGGGTTATGACTTTTATGAAAAGTTGCGACTTTTACGAAAAGTTGCGACTTTTACGAAGAGTTGCGACTTTTATGAAGAGTTGCGACTATCATGAAAAGTTGCAACTTTAATGAAGAGTTGCAACTTTTATGAAAAGTTTTGACTTTCATGAAAGCTTGTGACCTTTCCGAAGGGTTGCAACTTTTTCAAATAGTTGTAACCTTTCCGATAAGGCATAATAAACATTTGTGTTAGCTACCTTTTTTTGTCTATAAATAGACAGGTTTCCTCTCATTTTAAAACAACGAAAATTCTAAACCTTTCTTCTTCTTCTTCACAACTAAATATTTGTGTACTTTGTTCCTGTTGAGTAGCTTACTGACACTATTGCTTATGTTACAGATCTTGGTATGTGTTTTTACAGTCATTAAGTTATGTTATTAGGGATAAATGATAAGATAAGTTACCCTTGTCTAAACAAAATGATGAGATGTAATAAGTTTCATTTTCCGTTACATTATTAATGTTTGTTACCGCGTAATCTTGTATACAAGATAATATAGTGCTTTAGTTTTAATGACTGATAGATTCATATTATTTATAAATTTTGTGATGTTAAATTCCTGCGCTAAGCGCGGGCAATTTTACTAGTTAGCTATTATGTTTCAAGCAAGTTCTTTCCAACCTTGACAAGCTTAACAATGCAAAGCAACCCAAAGCCTTAATTTAACCCACTTTATCGGGTTGTAAAAATAAGAACCAATACAACTATCAATCATAAACTCCACTCTAAACAACTTTCACAAGAAAGCATAGAGAGCTAAAGCTAGAATTAAATTTGCTATCTCAGTTCATAAATGAAAATGCGAGTAAATAACTGAACCCATTTCAAAGCAACATTAATCAAACTATTAACAATTCCCAAAAGCTAATTTGTGTATTCGATTACATAGTCACAGCCCAAAGGGAAGGGGTTTAGCCAAGCATAACAAAAAGCAAGAAATAGTTACCAAAAAGATGATCCATAGGATTTTCAAAATCTTCAATGCTCATTGCCAAAATTAAGATTAAAACTTTAAAACCTCAATATCTAAGTTCAAAACCCTCTCCAAGAATGTTCAGTATTGTAAAATATGTAAAATCTGGAAAAAATCTGTGTAAGATCCTCTTTTCTCTCTCCAAAAACCAATTTATATGTTGCCAAAAACTTCCCAAAATGCCATTTCATGGCTCCATCGACTAGACTAATCGTGACCTTCGGAAGACTCGGTGATCCGCCGATGCGCAAGCTTCACCACCAACAACTGCTTCAGCGTTTGAATTCTTGACTTCTCAGTTGGTGAACCGATAGATGTTGCCGAATGGACTTGACTTCATTCTCCAATTGTTCTGATCATTTACGCGAGTTGGATCGAGCTCTCCGTTCCATTCGGCGCATCGCCAAACTGCACTTTGGTTCGGCTGGATCTTTTGGCGAGTTAGAAGCTCACTTAGTGAGTCGCCGAGTGACTTTTGCGAGCTCCAGCCTTGCTTTTTTTCAGCTTTTCCAACTTTTTCGCTTCTTTTCACAGTGTAGTGTCCCTGCCTTGTTCTTAAGCCTCCATGGCTGCACATAAACAATTTAACATCAGTTATGAACTCAAAATAAGCATTGAGGACACTAATTGATTAAGCAACAAGCCCTTAATGAGTTAAAATTCCCGACTCATCCAACATCATCACCCTAGCCATCGTTCTATAAGTCGATGCCTCGTGATGGTTCTGATTTTTAATCTAATACGACAAGAATCACAAGAAGTTTTTTCATACCTACCTTGGTTGCTACCTCACTCTACATAATAGGTGCTCCGGATCTTACTAATTATGAGTTCTACAACACAACAAATAAAAGGCCCCTGGATATTGAATTGTGGAATTACTATTAGTTGGAATTACACTACCCTCCAGACTCCACTCATTGGATTACACTGGATCTGTTGTTTATTTTACGATCAATAGAGAGTTTATTGCATAGTTAACTCTTCATGAAAAATGAAATCTTGAATAGAAACTTCCTATGCCATATTTTTTTAAATAAACAAATTCTTATTGTTTCTTCTACAAAATTTTCTCCTGGCCCACCACATGTAAATTTATTATGTGACCATCCTATTTTACAAGCCGAGATTTACTCAAGTTAGCCATTGCAACTTAATATAACTATAATTTAACAAAAAAAAAACAAACAAATTTCTAGATTGATTACCTTGAATTGAGGAAACAATACCTAAAACAATAGATTTTGCTTAACCTTGTTATGTGAAATACAAATGAGTATTTGTGATACTTAGGTAAGTTTAAAATCAGCTACTTCCAAAGAAGATAAATTTGGCTACTACATCATAAAAAAATCATTAATTCTAGCTACTAAATTTGATCTTTTTTTCACTCCGCTAAGACAATAATCATTTAGAGTGGTGAAATAGAAAGTGAATAAGGAGATCTAAAAGAGGGAAAAGAGATGAGAGTCTATGTTTCCAGGCATAGGTTTAATACGTTAGACATAGCATGTAACGTACTATAATTAACCAACAGATTAAACTACTTACCTTATGCATTGAGTCAATATTGGAAGGGCTGCAATATTGAATCGTCCTTGTGAGTCAAATTGGTAGATTGGAAACATGGAAGCTTAGCGTAACCCGATTCCGAGCTACCACGTATCAATTAGAGCTCACAGTTATGTTGGTGCAGAAAGAGGTCATTCCTAAGCTAAGTTGCCCGGACTCTTAACTTCGATGCCGCACCTGTGTCGGATTCTCCAAAAATACACTACTTTTGGAGAATCCAACACGCACGCGTTGACATTTGTGAAGAGTCCGAGCAACATAGTTCCTATGTATTCTTGAAAGTTGAAGAAGGAGATTAGAAGGTTGTTCTGTTCTGAAGAATAGCCGAAGATTCTATTTCTGTATTAGAGAAGAGCGGATGTTTCTAGGTCACACGTGGAGTGAGCACAGTTAAAGAATTTTAATGAATAATGAAAAGGCAATTGACATTAGGCATTGGCCTATTGCTGAACATAGCTCTCACTGAACTTATTAATGAGTCAACATCAAAATTAGTTCAAGAACACAAGTATTAACACCAAATTACTAGAATATACCTCCACATTTCACAAATAGGTCCAATTTCCAAATAATGGACATGGAAGAAATTGACTAGAACGGAAACGAGTGGTGGTTCTTTTTTTTTTTTGTGGCTGAAAATGAAAAAAAACAACGAAGCAATCAAATTGGACACGGACAGAAATCTGAATGACAGATTTTAAAATTTGAAAAAGAATTCTAAAGCAAGTGGAATTACAACCATTATCTGTTTTAGCTAATTGTTTAATGTATCCTTCAACTTCAACAACCATGAAATTCGGCCACAAAAATGAGATTTTTAAAGAGAAGTTGAAAAGGCAATAAATAGTAAATAAAATAATGCAGAAGATGAAAGTGAAAAAAAACAGAATATGTAGGAGAAAAAAGAGAGGAGGATGCCTGTACTTGTAAGCCATTTGAAAGGATGAAGAAAAGTGAGTATTTCTTGATATTCTGAAAGCTCTATGAATGAAAGAGACGGCTTTAGTCGTAAGCAAGAGAGAATGGATACTTGTAGGGTTATGATTGCAATTGGAATATTATCAAGTGAAATTAATAAGTTCTCGATCATTCTTGGTTCACTCTTGAGAGGGTACTTGTTGATGTTTGGATCCATGATTGGAAGTTGGGGTTTGGAGAGATTGGCGAAGAAGAAGAGGGAAGAGACAGATACAGAGAACAATCTGGAATGGGAAGGAAATAGGAGTTCATGGTTTGCTAAAAAATCAGTCATACATGATTCAGTTTACCCTGGAATAATGAGTATATTTAAATGTTTGCCCTTGGTCGTCCGTCGTTCCAAGTTTCACCTTTCTAAATATAGTTTAGTTGTTACTCATGCTACTACATAATTTAATTTGTATTTTACTAGATTCTGTCACCTCTATTTCAAGCCTTGTTTGGGTGACCAGCACTCCGTTATTTCTCTTTTTTATTTTCTTTGACTGAATATTTTGTTTGTGTTAAGTGCAGGATCATCAGGATATCCCCGTTTGCTAATCGTTTGTCATTCGATGCTCCTCCACCAGTTCAGCGGCTTAGGTGTCTGGCAAACTATGAAGCCCTTAGATTTTCAAACCCCATTTTGAGTTTAGGACAAACATTGGTTGCAAGAATGAAAGACCGAAGTGCAAATAATAGTGGGAAGTATATATCTGTGCATCTTCGCTTTGAGGAGGTTAGTTTTCAAGTAGTGCAAACTGATGAGTATGCATACTTTATGTAGTTCATATGATAGCAAAGACTTCCAAGGGTAATTTGTCTTGATCACTTTTTCGTGCAGGATATGGTTGCTTTCTCTTGTTGTATATATGATGGTGGAGATAAAGAAAAAATAGATATGGATGCTGCAAGAGAGAGAGGATGGAGGGGAAAATTCACAAAACGTGGTAAAGTGATTCATCCTGGAGCAATCAGGATCAATGGAAAGTGTCCCTTAACACCATTAGAGGTAATATTTTTTTATCTTGTTCGCTAGATATTCAGTTGACTTCCTTATTCTGTTTCCTATTGATAACTCAGTTGACTAAACTCTTCACATAGGGGGAAAGTTTGATATTCTACATAATTAGAGGAACATATGACTTGCATACTTCTACTAGATTGTTCCAGCTTTAATCATTCTCCGATTAGCTCTTTCATTTCATGTGTCAAGCTTTCCTTTCCTTGGTGCCTCATCTTTTTGTGGCTAAGTTTCTTCCTACACTTATGTCAGGTTGGATTGATGTTAAGAGGGATGGGGTTTGGTAAAAGCACATCCATTTATTTAGCTTCTGGAAAGATCTACGACTCTGAGCGCCACATGAAACCACTATTAGAGATGTTTCCGCTTTTACAAACGAAAGAGATGCTAACATCCCACGAAGAACTCGCCCCATTTCAGGTCTAAATGGTTTGACTGCCTTCTCCCTGTGTTCAGTTTTACTTTTTTTCTCAATTGACTCAAGTTATTGCTTCTAGAATTACTCTTCCAGGATGGCTGCTATAGACTATACTGTTTGTCTTCATAGTGAAGTATTTGTGACAACTCAAGGAGGAAATTTCCCCCACTTTTTGTTGGGTCATAGAAGATTCTTGTATGGTGGACACTCGAGGACAATTAGGCCAGACAAGAGGAAGTTAGCTTTATTATATGATAACCCAAATATTGGGTAAGTCTTTGATATATTTCCATGATTCTTATTTAGGTAATACTTGTCATTTGGACTTCCTATAAAGAAAATTGAATGAGTTTCTGAATTTCATTTGGGTTGTAAAAGTGTTCATTAGAGTATTAAAGCTCCTTGAGCAGGGAAACTGTAACTCTTGTAGTCTTTGTTTGTTGATTCAATAGAAACACTACTGTCAGTTGTTGTAGTTTGATTTTGAGAGATACAGTTTCCATTTAATCGCTTTGGTTTGCTCTGTGTCCACTCATTGAAAAGCTCATTCTGTTCTACATGCCGGATGCCAGTGAGTCACATTAGGCTGTTCTTTTTGTGGACAGCAGTCTTTGTTGCTGGTTTTATTTGATTTTGTTGACTTATTTACCCTTGCTGCTGTTTCTAGGTGGAAAAGCTTCAAGCGGCAAATGCTAAATGTACGAGCACATAGTGATTCAAAAGGAATTGAGATCAAAAGACCATCTGATTCTCTATATTCAGTCCCTTGCCCAGATTGCATGCGCCGCAGTAACAAGACTGAAGTTTTGAAATCATCCTTAGCGACATGATTCTGGGAATATCTTTGGTGGTGTTTCAGTTCACATTGTCTGTATGGTTTTAAGCTCCTAACCTTGCCATTCTATGTCCCCCCCCCCCCCCC